>NC_044557.1:36194641-36504284 GCF_007565055.1 Rhinopithecus roxellana
GAAGGGGATTAGAAGGAATCGAGTAGGTTGAGTTTTTTGTTGTTGTTGTTTGTGGCTGCTGCTCAGCTGAGTCTTCTCTTGTTTCTCTTCCTGTACTTTTCTCCTCAGAATGCCCTCCTTCAGTTGGTGCAGAATCCATTTTCTTTTATCTGACTCGACTCTGTGACCATTAGGCTATTTCCTAACGGGGAAGAAAGCCATCTATCTCCTTTCCCGATTTCCAGTAATTAAACTGGAAAAGGACTCATTGCCCAAGGGTCCCTGAATAACAAACCTCAGAGACAACGTTATCTTCTCACTTCACCCTTGACACTCAAGGAGGGGTAGCCTGGACTGGCCCTCTGTCCAGGGCCTGGACAGCAGTGGTATGGAGAAATGACTCGTGGGGTTAGCACCAATGCCCAAGGCCTGCCGTGTGGGTTTGTGAGCCGCCTGTGCCACTGACCAGCCTTCTCAAAGGAACCCGTTCGCTGCTGAGGGAAATCGCAACTCACTGATGTCTTTTCACCTATCCTATAAGAATCAAAAAGCAAGAATTTAGATGTTCTCTAGTTGACTAGACATTTTCCTTAGTGGCAAAGTAGTGCAAATAAATAAGAATCCTAAAACATTTCAGTTTGATGGATAGTCATGGTACAGCTACTGGATTTTTGTCACTAGGAGTTGCTTTTATTGGTTCTCTCCTCTGGGATTTTAACATCCAACCGTGAATGATAAGTCATCTTTCCCCCACCACCCAAAAAGAAAATTTGAGCACTTAATGCTCACTGGGTGGGGGCGGAATATAATTAATTCATAGTTTTGCCATGCAGGGACCTAACTTGACTCTATCTCTAGGAAATAAATGAAATCCCAGGTGGTAGTATGCCTGCTGCTTGAACGCCGTACTTTCGCTGCTTTCTTTGCCTAATCACCCTCGTGACCCTAACATATGACCCCCATATAAATCCCCGAGGATTCACTAACCTAACAGTGATCTTTAGGTATTCTCTAAAAGCACACGCCAGGTTCCGCTTGCTTTCAGAATCTTTTATTGTCACTTTTAAGGCTTATTTATCAAGTGTATGAAATTTTGGCCCTAGTAGCATTATTCTCCTCATAGAGTTCTTTTACTCATCAAGAAATGTTAGTGTAGTTTCTGCATACTTATGTATTTTGTTAGAGTTTATCAATCTATGTATATATTTGCCTAGTTATAAATGTATGAATAGGCTCTAGAGATTTTTTTAAAAAGGTTGGTGAATTGGGTTGAAAAACTAATTGATTATTATGGGAGTAAAAGCATAAACAAGGTGAAAAATACAATGTTTATTGTTGAAGTTTAGTTTAATTTTTACAGTTAAGTAAAAAAATGTAGATATAGTTGAATTATTTTGAATAACCAATGTCTGAATATGGGGAGGATACTAATTTTAATGTGAAATGAATATAATTAATTTCCAGGCTGTACACATATATGCAATAATATATGCATGTACCGATGAATGGGTTTTTAAAAGTATCTAACTCAATTTACTCCTAATCTACTTTAAATTTCCTATTTAGTAGTAAATCTACTTTTCTCTAATGCTAACAGCTACATAAGAGCTGTGAACAAAAGGCTTTGATCCGTTCTCTGTTTTTTTTTTTTTTTTTTAAGAGTTTGAACTTAAACATGCAAATGTCTGTATCTTTTGTTGCTTATACAATTTGATTTATTCCTAATTGGCGGGGAGTTGCTATGGATGTTGGTGGTTTGGGCTTGTAATATGAAAAAAATGGTTACCTAACATGTGCTGTTGTTTTTTAATGTGGGCATACATTTAAAATTCTGTGGCTTTCCCTCTCCTCCCCCAACCTCGAAAAGCAAAATGCATTTAGCTTTGAGCTGAAGAAAGCTGCGGCTGGAGCAAGCATCTCTCAGCTCACACAGGCATTAACATATACGGTCATTGTCTCTGCTGCTTCCCACTGCAGCTTTATATAATAAAACAAGCCGCGTCAAATAGGCTAGGCTGTAATATTAGGTAAAATCTAATTTCAGTTTGGTTATCACATAGCGTTCATTTCCCTAAGGGAGGAAAAAAAATTAAATTTGTAAGCTTAAGATTCCAGCTGAAGTAGTAAGTATGAAAGGCTTTCCTCTGCCTTTTATTATTCACTTTATGAATTAGCCTTAGTTTACTTGTTTCGATCGGTGTCGACATATTTCTGAATACTATTAGCATAGCAATCAGGGCTGTTCTCAGGTTATTGAATGGTGTGTTGACTTCCGAAATAAATAGATATGCAGTGTGAAGGGCGAGCTGTCACTTTAGGAGAGCTTTCCTGATCTAAATTAAAAGGCACTTCTAATTGAAAACTATAATAGCAGGAGGGTTAGAGAGACAATGAAACTGCTTGGTCCCTTTCAATTTTCACAGGATTCTGTTAGTGAATGTAGAAGAAAAAGTAAAATGAAAATATTAAATTACAAATTGCAATTTAAGCAGCAATATTAAATTATACTTAAATAGCCATATTGCTCTGAAGCAATTTTAGATGCTTGATTTAAAGACTCTCAGTGCATTTGAGTTCTCACTATTATATTCTGATTTATCTGTTTTATCAGTTAACATATAATTCTATGTTTACACCAGCAAATGTATCTTTATCTATGAAATAAAGAATCGGTCCTGAAAGACTTTTCATTTTGCACTTTGTGCTCACTAATTCAGTGTTGCATGAGTTTTTGTGTATCTTTTATCATACCTGAGGGTGTATATCAAGGATAGGGGACCTCAAAGTCAGGGCAATTCTATAAAATCTGAGGTGATTATTCATGAGTTGTCTAAGTGAAAGAGTTTCAGAAATTAATAACAGCAAATCAATTATAAATTTAAGTAATAGGTAAAATTATTAGCTATTTCAGTTTCATGAATAGCTTACCAGCTGTCTGAGTCTATATATTTTGGTTCTTTAAGGGTTAACAATTGAGGCCTGTCTATAGCTCATTTCTATAGTAACAGCAAGACTGAGACTTTTTATGGGCACCTAATAATTAGAAAGTGCTAGAAGGTATAACAATATAATGAATCAAAACTGATAGACTTGTGGGTTTCCATAGAAACATGTATAATTATGATAATCGGTCCCTGGCGTACCCTCAGAATCGTATACATTCAGTTAAATGCAATAAACATTAGGCACTATTTAGTGAGCTGTGATGCAGATTAACAGTGTGAGATACAGGGAAGCTATGAATAAAATTGCTGTACAGTTTATCTCAAACTAATTTCCCAGATTGCTTTAATAGATGTAGTGTGTGGATGTGAAAAATTGGAAGTGTATTTTTGTTAGTGGTAAAGCTAACAAAGATAATATTTCATAAAGTGGTGGATTGATTGTTAATTTCAGTGCAGATCAAAATGGGCCATGGCACTTTATTCAATGTGGAATCCCAGAGCCCTCGGAGTAAATGGCAGATTGGGCCTCCCTTTGCTGATTTATTTCAAAAGTAAATTATAAATCTTTCTATGGTTGTCCATTTTTCTTTAACCTTTTCTTCCCCCTCTTCTACCCCCCCATTTTAGGGATAATTTTCACAGCCCTGTTATGGGGAAGGAATTACATGCTTGTTCTCCCTGACTCTGATCTGGGAAAAGGCAATGGTTCCTTCTGGCTCCTTTGCACACCTAGTATTTATTTTACCCTCAGCTTGTAGATTTCAGATGTACTGGGCCTTAGCATCTGCAAAGGCCTAGGAAACAGCCAGAATTTCATTGTAAGGTGGGGCAAAAATTCGGGTGTGTGCATGTTTATGTGTGTATGGGGGTAAGGAGATATTGTGGGGGGAGGCAGTGTGTAACAGGATGTTAAATATTATTTTATTGGATTTTTCCTGTTTCCTTACTGAGGAGGTAACATACCAAGTTGAAAGATGTCAATCTGTTCTCCGGGGCGGGGGTTGGGGCAAGAGGAAGATTAGGGGACCAGGATAAGGTGATGTGGGATTGGAGTTACATGAGATAACAGACAGAGCAAGGGGATGAGAAGCTTCTAAGCTTGTGTATAGAGTGTGTGTGTGTTTGTGTATGTGTGCGCGCCCAAGCAAACTTATAGGTCTGAATTATCTATCAATATTACCCTCGTCTGCCAATGCCCATGATAACCTCTCAAGCACATTTCACAAGAGAAGCGTGAGTCTCCCCTGAAGCGGGTGGGATGAGAACTGAGACATGCACGTGTGAGATCTGAGAGCCCTTAGCGATTGAGAGTGTCAAGCTTCAGGATGAAATTACACAAATGTGCTGCATTATCTCTTGTACTGCCTTTAAAAAGTAAAATAAATAAAAGTCTTTTGGGGGAGGAATGTTTTTTCTCACCAGCTTCAGAGCTGCTCTTAGGCCTGACAGTTGAGCTGGGCAGGCCTTTCCTTCGACTCCGCGCTGCCGCGATATTCCGATATTCGGCACAGGGGGCCTTTTAGAGTCACAAGGCGATGTACATGAAGCCTTTCTTCTCTCCTTCATGATTATGTTACTTTCTAATACTATAATGGTGTTCTACAAAAGATTCTAGTTCCTGCCTGGCAGGAGTTGAAGTGCTGGGAGTGTCGGGGAGGGAGGTTGGCCACGTTCTCTCTATAAGCAGAACTTCTCACTCTCTGTTTCTAGTCTCCCATTTTCCAAAGATCCATAGCTAAGGGGAGCATGCTCATAGGTTTTCATTTTGAATGACAACACAAATCTATTAAGAATTTTTTTCAGGAAATCTTTTTCATTCCTCCCTGTTTCTCTGCTTCTGTCTCTCTCTTTCTCGTACCTATGGCAAAAAATTACATTAGTAGGATGGTAAATAAAAACATGATAGACAGCCTTTCTTCTTTTAAGCTTATTTCACATGGTTTATCTAATATTTTGATTAAACTTCAGCGTTCTTTTTCCCTCATAATTCATTCCAGTGACATTTGGCATATAACATTTACCCCAGCATTTATGATATTATTCCGCAATGTCTAAACATTTTTATAGCTTGTTTTATATACACATATGTGACTATGTTAATGAATTATTCAACAAATAGATGGCAAGGATCCACTTAACAAGCACATACACATATTCACACATAACACACCTATACATTTACGCCATTATATTTGTGAGTATGTACATGCATGCATGACAACTCAATTTCAGGTTATTGTATTTCACAAGACTCCCGCAGTACTTGTTATGGCAAATTATGAATATATGTAATCAGGCAATATATGGTTGTAGTATTTTATCTCCACAAAGAACACTAATTTCTCTGGACAAAATGAGGAATGATGCTTTTCTGCCATCTCAAGACATGCTCATGCATACATATTGGTTGAATAAGAAGCTTATTATTAATACGTTTCACAAATATTGATTAAATGTTGATTATGTTCAGGGCACTATTAATTTTGTATGGAGCTGTAAAAGCATATATCAGGATAACGGTTCATGTACATATTATTTACAAATAGTTGGGTGTATTGCTGTCGACTATTTTAGTAAGAAATGCTTGAAACAGCTTTAAATAAAACAAATTTATAAGCCATTTATTCTTTATTTCAACAAATACCTCTTGAGCGCTCACTACGAGATAGGCATATTTTCCGGTGGTGAAGATTCGGCATTGAACAAAGTTCCTGCCCTCTTGTAGCTAGTGTTCTAATGGCAGAAAGTAGAGATCAAACAAGCAAATATATATCAAGTGATGATAAACAGGGTGAAGTACAGGAAAAACATGGATAAACAAAGGGAATTCTTTGAACTTGATAATGCAGAAAATTGAGAAATGCCCAAATCTTAAAGTGTTTTTTAAAAAAGGAAAGGAAAAAAGCTAACATTTGTTGAATATCTAGCAGATACCTAGTGTTGTGCTATGCTTTCCCCCCACTCTTAGTGTATAATTTACTACTTATATCTGCCCTGAAAGGTGGACAGGCATTACCAATTTTATTTTACGAGGAAAGAAACTGAAATTCAGAGCTATAAGCCCAAGTAAGACCACACAGTTGGTATGGGACTTAAATCCGGCTCTCCTAGTTCTGAAGCCCAGGGCTCTTAGCAGCATTGTGCCTCTATATATTAGGAGCAAAGAATAATAAGCATCGTCAGTACTGCACAGAAATATAACCGGCTTGTTTTGTTTTCGTGTTTTTTTTTTTTTTTTTTTTTTTTTTTTTTTTTTTTTTCATTGTGCAGCTCAAGGATACTGTTTCTCTGACAGAGGAAACGAACAACAACTTGACTGGACACATCCTAACCCAACCATATGCTGTGTTACTTCCTCCACTGCGCCACACACAGCTATTATTCTAAGCTTTCTTATTCAAACCCTTAAGGATTTGTAAGGTAGAAACTCTTCCACATGGCTGAATCTCTGCTGCTTATTTTTAGTTGAGTACTGTTGCTGTGAGGATTCTTCTACAATTTCTCTTTCACTGAATCTTTTGCCTTTAAAATGAAATTGTTTCTGTTCTCTAAAACCTACAAAGGCTTTAGAATGTTGTCCTTTGAAGATTCTAGTTCAATTATTTTGATTCAATTTTTAAATGATTTTGATGGAAGAAAAGGAGTTTGCTTTAGTTGAATGGCCAGTATTAGAAATATTGTCCAGTAGGATTTCTACAGGGAAGACCCCAGACTGTCTGTTCCTCAGGTTTCTGGAAAGAAGAGGTGATAGTCTTATGCAGCATTATAGATAGAGCAGCATTTTTCTTTCAAATGGGAAGATATATGTGAATTTAAAATGGAAAAAGCAATTATATATACACATTCTGCACATACCTATATTTGCACACAGTAGTCCTCATCACTAGGGACTTAAATAAACACTGATGACCATTTGATCATATTGTTTGATTTAACTAGTATTTTTTTGTTTACTTGATTAAAATTATTGATTGGCTTAATCAAAAAGTACAATAAAATGTAAAAATTGTATACTACACATTTACAGGAACACAAGCACATTCCCTTCCTTGGGGGTTTTATATAATGAACACTAATAACCAGTTTGATGATACAGTTAAAAGTAACTAATATTTTGATAGATTTGATTAAATAAATTATTTAGCTTTGTGTCCTGATTGCCCAGATGCTTTTAAAAAGAGTAAACCTCTGTATAAGAGTAAGCCTCTCTCTATGTTTTCCTCTCAGAAAAATATTCTTAACATGCTTTCTCATTGAAGTTTCTCATTTTAGTTTTAATTCCTTTCTAAATGGGGCAGCAAAAGAAACAGTAGGGGCGTTTTACTTGTGATTTCCTCTATTGTTTTATGAAAGCCCCCTTGTCTTATGTCTATTTATGTTTTCCATTTACAGAACTTGGAAAGAGAAAGTGACTTCAGACAGTTGCTGTGAGTAGTAATTAATTCCAGTGATCAGTGTGAGTTTGCATATGGGCATTTATGAAAGGATGTTTGATTATGAAATGCCAAGTACCCCTCCTAAGTCTCATTGTGAACTTAGTGAGTGCTGTGGTACAGGAGAAAGGGGCTAATACAGACCTTTCTATTTGGGCCAAGGGTGGCTGTTCTGCACAAAAGTTGCTCGTTTTTTTAAGTTGTCGTTTAGCAAGTCCTACTGTTAAAAACTCAGTCAATGGCAGCCAGGCAGGTGTAGCACTGTTGGCATTGAGTTAGATCCAAGCACCAATTGAATCTCTTGGTTCTCTAATTGAAGACTAGATACTCCTATCATGTACTGCTCCCAATCACATGCACACAACCCTCAATGTACAACAACCTATTATTTAAAAAGTGTTAGAAAATGATCATTTACATAACTCAAATATCCTACAGTATGTTGGCTAAATGATTGTATAGCTCTTCAGTAGAATGTTATTTTAGCCATTAACAGACATGTTATAGGAAAATAATTGATGACTTGGTCAAATATACATTACATATTGTTAAACTAAGAGTAGGTTAAGGCTGGGCACGGTGGCTCATGCCTGTAATCCCAGCACTTTGGGAGATGAGCGGACCCTGAGGTCAGGCAATCGAGACCATTCTGGCCAACATGGTGAAACCCCGTCTCTACAAAAATATGAAAATTAGCTAGGCATGGTGGCGCATGACTGTAATCCCAGCTACTCGGGAGGCTGAGGCAGGAAATTCGTTTGAACCAGGGAGTGAGGTTGCAGTCAGCCGAGATTGCGTCACAGCACTCCAGCCTGGCAACAGAGCGAGACTCCATCTCAAAATAAATAAATAAATAAATAAATAAATAAATAAATAAATAAATAATTAAATAGGTTAAAACAGCATGTACAGTATTAATACCCAAATGGATAGTAGAATTATTAGCAATTTTTCTTTTTAAAAGCTTTTCTCACATTTTCTAGTTTTCCTACAATAACTACCTACTACTTCTGTAATAAAATTGAGTTTTAAAAATAATCAAAGTATTTTCTACATTTTTATATTAAGTGTGCATATACATATACATACATGTGTAAGAAAAAAAGGTGAGATGCTAACAAAATTATCTCTAGACTGTGAGATTATGATTGATTTCTTCTTTCTTCATCCTTTTCTGTAAACTCTTAATTTTCTCCAATATGAAAATATGACTTTTGTAATTAGAAAAAAAATGCATACAAAAGTAGAAAGAAAATACTATCTATTCTAATAGTTAGTGTAAACAATTTGTACCAATAAGATCAGGGTATGATGACTAGCCTAAAATATCCTAATAGAAGAGCCTATGATACTCATGCATTAAACCATGCATTACAATAAGACAGCTCTATATAGTGTCCTCATCTTTTTAGCAGTTGTGTTTGCATGAATGCATATTATTCCTCTTTAAAAAAACGATGACATAGTAACTTCATTTTCTCTAACACTGTTAGTACTCTCTTTCTCCCTGTTGCGGGAGGCTCTTTCTTTTTTTTTTTTTGCATGTGCTGTTATTTCTCTTTCCCCTTTGTTATTGCCATTGGTCACTTGGCAGGAGTTTGTTTCTAAGCATAGATGTTGACATGAGATACGGTTACCAATTTGAAGCACTACCTTATCCAAACTGAAAACTCTAGTTTCTCTTCTGTGTCATTGAAAGGTTATATGAAAATCACTCCCCCTCAACACAAAAAAGTAAAAATTTAAAATTAGCAGACAGTGCCAATGGAAAAATTGAGACAGAAAAATGGGCCTCATTTAAAAGAGTTGGAGCAAGCCAAATAATGATTCATTGACTAATCCTTGTATTCTGAATGCGATAAGATCATTAGTCATTTTTTGGTTTCTTCTGAGTTGGGACGTACTCTTCGTGTAGTTTTTTTAATGTGGTCTCAAAATAATTTTTTTTAATCAGGTGATGAATTAGTTTTTGAACCAGCAATTGTTTTGATATTTGGACCCCTTTTCTCAAGCACTGATAAAAGTAAACAAACAACAACAGCAACAAAAAGAATAGAGCACATGAGAGAAAAGAACTGCCAAATTTGATACTAGTGACAGAAAACAACTAAATGAGCACCCTTGTAGACTATTAGTTTAAACACACACACAAAAACTTTCTTCTAAAATCTATGTGCATGTCTATCTTCCTAAAAAAAACTTCCTTTCTTCCCTGTTTACCCCTGGCAGGACACAAAAACTAGTATTTTTGCATTCCCCTTTTTTCACTGTAACTTCTGACTAAAGTCATTGCATAGAAGAAAATGAATCCAAAGAGGAAGTTAATACCAAAAGCCATAGAAAAACCACTTCTCTCAGCTTTTCAACTTATTTTGTGACTATATTTCTTACAGTCAGACCAGAGCTGATGCTCACTTAACACAATCAAGATAGCAAGCTATACTATATTTACTTTCTTTGAAGTATGGTAATTATTACTATTATCTTGTTCAATAATTAACAACTCGTGGCTGTAAGCTAAATTTCTGTGTTCTCCTACTCTGTGGCTGCAGAGGTGTGCAGAGTATGTTATTTGGTGGACATCTCATATTTTAACCCAGAAAGGCATTATTACCCTGAGGAGGGGTATCCAATAGAGACATAATGAAACATAGACTTCCGTTTTACAAAGTTCTTTCTTTGTGTATTTATTTAAAAATTTGTTTTGCATATTGACTAAATGTATGAAACTGCTTGAAATGTTTTTTTCTCTAAATTAATTGTCCCAAATTAACATGTTTGTACTTTCAATTACTTGTCCCAATTTGAACAATTGTTTTCTCCTTTCCATTCTTCATTAACTTTTGAGTTAATGCTGAAATGAGTTAAAACTTTGGGGGACTGTTGAGAAGGCATGGTTGGTTTTGGAATGTGAGGACATGGGATTTGGGAGGGGACAAGGGCAGAATGTTATGGTTTGGCTGTGTCTTCACCCAAATCTCATCTTGAATTCCCACGTGTTGTGGAAGGGACTGGTTGGAGGTAATTGAATCATGGGGACAGGTCCCTCCCATGCTGTTCTTGTGATAGTTAATAAGTCTCACGAGATCTGATTGTTTTATAAATGAGAGTTCCCTTGCACATGCTCTCTTGTCTGCTGCCATGTAAGAAGTTCCAGTGCTCTTCCTTTGTCTTCCACAAGATTGCGAGGCCTCCGCCACCATGTGGAACTGTGAGTCCATTAAATCTCTTTCCTTTATAAATTACACAGTCTCAAGTATGTATTTATTAGCAGCATAAGAGCAGACTAATACACACTCCCAAGCTTGGCCATTGTTTTCTAAGCTCCCACAACTGTACAGAGTGGCTGGGTCAGTAGAAGCTTCCAGAACCTGGCATTTACAGTAGCTACAGTAGCAAAAAACATATAAAAACTCTTTTCAAAAAACACTTTATTTAGACTTGTAGAGAGAGCAGGGCATTAATCTAGATTCTTTTGTTTCTAAGGTAGTTTTACTTTAGGAGCATTATTGCTCTTCCTTGACATTGGGCCTTCAGTGGAACATCTATATCCCCCTTAATGGATGTCTGAAAGCTCCTGAGTATCTTATGTAAATTGTTCATGGCATTCTAAAAAACCAAATTTATGAACCTTCTTATTCCATTGTTCTCTTAATACTAGAAGTAGTTATTTGGCCCTTGCATTTACATAATTAATAAAAAAATTTAAAGGAAACTCCCTCACAAACCTATTTCTAGTGATCAGAGATCACCATTTCTAAATACAAGCACCTAGAATCTCAACTATTTAAAGTGGAGTAGAATTGTTTGGTTGAGACATCTTGCCACAAGCCCCTGTGATAAAGTATGAAGTAGTTTGAAGAGCAATACACAATAGATACCCTCATAAAGACAAGTGAAATAACATATATGTTACACTTGATCACTTGCAGGACTTTGCTTTAGGTAATTGCCATATGGAGCAGGGGCTGAAGTTTCATGTGTGAGTGCACATGTGCACATGTGTGAGTATTTTGCTATAGCACAAGAAGTCCCCCAAGTAGATCACATTTTGGATGATATCATAAGAAGGACATATATAAACTCCCTGGACAAAAGTGTAGCCACACTTCAGTAGATGTGCTGGCAATTCCTCCATCTAAGGGTGGATGAAAATAAGACTTTTTGCATTAGAGGTTTTAAAAAGATGCCTGCAAATCTGGAGTAAAGGAAAATTGTCAGGACTCTGGACCCACAAGATGGCAGGTGCCTGGACTAGACTTGACTTTACTCTCTGAGGCTATCTTCTTGCCCCAAAGGGGGCTGAGCATAACAAAGAGAAAGATGGGTGCCTCACACCGTGTTCTAGGCTCACTTCTAGAGGCCAGTTGTTAAACTGCCACCAGTTAGCAGTAATGCTCCAAATGTCCTCTTGTTTAGCAAAAAGTTAGTGGCAGAGATTTGAACATAGGCCTTTCTGATCTTAAAGCTCATATTCAGTAATTCTGTAATAAAGATAAAGCAAGTAGGTTTTAACTTGAGGTTTAATTCTGATTAGTTGATCACAACTGCATTTAATACTGCAGTAAGGATTATAAAGTGTTGCTCTCAGGGACCACTTAAAGGATAACCTAGAGTGTTTTCTTCAGGTTAGGGGGAGAGATGTGAAGCAGTGGGCTGGGCTTCCCATGCTTCTGACTTACAAACCAATTAACCAGATGTTAACTGTTATGTTTTATGTTAGCAATGTATAAAAAAAAATTAAACTTCATTTAGAGCAAAGCTGGCTTTTAACAGTTTCTGTGAAAAATGTACTTCTAGATAATTTTGAAAAATAATAACCTAGCCTGATACATACACCTATATTGCACTTGAGGCTTTACTGCTTTTCCTCCTATCAAGGTTTTTCTTGAGAGGAAATTTACTAAAGACAGAATGTCCCTGATACATATTTGTATGTTCTGGATAACACTTTGTAATAGGCTGAAAGAGGTATGGTAAGATGAATTCTATTTAAGAAAACAAAAGCAATGAGACAGTGAGATAACGTATTTCAATTGTGGGAATATTCTGAAACAATTCATATAAAATACAGCAGTTATATAAGGATAGGCAGCTGGATATGTGAATTCTCTTGCAAAAAGAAAAGAGATCATCTTGAACTGCAGGGCCAGAGGTGTGCACAAGAAGCTGAATTGAAGGAGACAATGCAATGCAAGTTCTGAAAACAAGCAATAGGCAGGAAATCACAGGGAAAAAAAAAAACCTGTAAACAGAATGAAACATAATTCTTTTTTTCTGCCTTAGGAATTATAGAGCTCGAAATTAAAATCGCTGGTGTTTTTCTCCCTTACTTTAAGTAGTGTTAAATAATGGGAAATTCTCCTTTGCAATACATCCTTAAGCTATTTAGACAGTTTATACGTAAACCTTTTATTGCTTAAATCTCTGTGCTAGATTTGTATAGATATTTGACAGAGGTTCTTTGTAGGTTACAATCAAAACATTATATGTTGTAGTTTACAGTATTATTCTAAATACAATTCAAAACACAAGTAATGAGATAGTACTGAGAAGTGAAAGAAAGGAAAAACATGGAGATAAGAGATGAGGGAGAATTGTAGCTCTCTACCTACCCAACTCCATTCACAAGGAAGAAAAAAAATGGGAAGAAGCAAGAAAGAAAGGAAAAGGGGCAAAGATGGAGGGAGAGAGAGATTAAAAAAGGAAGGGAGGAAGGAAAGAGAGAAAAAATAATATAGTAAACTGTTTTCTGTGACTGCTTCTACCAATAGTGTTAAAGCAGAACGTAGAGAGGGCACTTGCATTTGGCTTCTCATATCAAAAAAGGTTAAGTGCTATAACAAACATCGCCAGATTCTCAGTGGTGTAATGCGGTAAGGATTAATTGCATGCCCAAGTAACGGCCCATGTGGGTTGGGAAGCACTCCTGTGAGCAGGAGACTTAGAGACTTGGGTACTTTTTATCTCTTAGTGCTACATGTTTACTTACTATAAAAGGAAAACAGCACAGTGAGGATCACAAGTGCAGGATCCTGGAAGTGGCAAAACCCAGCTCCACCCATGTTCCCTTGGTCTGGTCCTGTGAACCCCTCCTAATCGTCTACAGTCTGGACAGTAGAGTTTATGTTCAGGAAATGGAAACAGATTTGATGAGCATCAGGCTAGTCTGTGGCACAGTATGAACACTCCAGTTGAAGGACAGAGGAAGAGGAACTTTGCTTTCTGTAGAAGCGGAAGTTTCTTTTGTTAAAACTTTTCAGACCTGAATTCTCATAATAGATGTCTATACTTAATGAGCTAAGCTTAGCCATGGCCAAGAAGCTGTTTGGGTTTCTTCCCAGGCTCATTGCTCTTCTGCGGTGTATTACATTCCCCAGAGCATGTTGATGAGCTCCTTTAGGTCAACTTTTTTTCTTACAAATTCCTGGGAAGCCCTCATTCTTCTCTGAGGGCTGGAGAAGCAGGCGGAGTCCAGGTTCATGGGTCCATATCAACACTTGAGGAAAAGCTGGTCTTCTCATGGAGATGACATAAACTGGATTAAATAACTTATTTTCTGTTAAGTGCGGTTATTTCAGGTTATTCTGCATTCTATATATAACTAAATATTATTTTAACTTTTTTTTTTAAATTATACTTTAAGTTATAGGGTACATGTGCACAACATGCAGGTTTGTTACATATGTATACATGTGCCATGTTGGTGTGCTGCACCCATTAACTCATCATTTACATTAGGTATATCTCTAATGCTATCCCACCTGCCTCCCCCCATCCCACAACAGGCCCCGGTGTGTGATGTTCCCCGTCCTGTGTCCAAGTGATCTCATTGTTCAATTTCTACCTATGAATGAGAACATGCGGTATTTGGTTTTCTGTTCTTGGAATAATTTGCTGAGAATGATGGCTTCCAGCTGAATCCATGTCCCTACAAAGGACACGAACTCATCCGTTTTTATGGCTGCATAGTATTCCATGGTGTATATGTGCCACATTTTCTAATCCTGTCTGTGACTGCTGGACATTTGGGTTGATTCCAAGTCTTTGCTATTGTGAATAGTGCCACAGTAAACATACGTGTGCAAGTATCTTTATAGCCACATGACTTACAATCCTTTGGGTATATACCCAGCAATGGGATGGCTGGGTCAAATGGTATTTCTAGTTCTAGATCCTTGAGGAATAGCCACACTGTTTTCCACAATGGTTGAACTAGTTGACAGTACCACCAACAGTGTAAAAGTGTTTCTATTTCTCTACATCCTCTCCAGCACCTGTTGTTTCCTGATTTTTTAATGATTGCCATTCTAACTGGTGTGAGATGGTATCTCATTGTGGTTTTGATTTGCATTTCTCTAATAGCGAGTGATGATGAACATTTTTTCATGTGTCTGTTGGCTCTGTGAATGTCTTCTTTTGAGAAGTGTCTGTTCATATCCTTTGCCAACTTTTTGATAGGGTTGTTTGTTTTTTTCTTGTAAATTTGTTTGAGTTCTTTTTAGGTTCTGGATATTAGCCCTTTGTCAGATGAGTAGGTTGAAAAAATTTTCTCCCATTCTGTAGGTTACCTGTTCACTCTGATGGTTGCTTCTTTTGTTGTGCAGAAGCTCTTTAGTTTAATTCGATCCCATTTGTCAATTTTGGCTTTTGTTGCCATTGCTTTTGGTGTTTTAGACATGAACTCCTTGCCCATGCCTGTATCCTGAATGGTATTACCTAGGTTTTCTTCTAGGGTTTTTATGGTATTAGGTCTAACATTTAAGTCTCTAATCCATCTTGAATTAATTTTCATATAAGGAGTAATGAAAGGATCCAGTTTCAGCTTTCTACTTATGGCTAGCCAATTTTCCCAGCACCGTTTATTAAATAGGGAATCCTTTCCCCTTTTCTTGTTTTTGTTGGTTTATCAAAGATCAGATGACTGTAGATGTGTGGTATTATTTCTGAGGGCTCTGTTCTGTTCCATTTTCTATATCTCTGTTTTGGTACCAGTACCATGCTGTTTTGGTTACCGTAGCCTTGTAGTATAGTTTGAGTCAGGTAACGTGATGCCTCCAGCTTCGTTCTTTTGGCTTAAGTGTCTTGGCAATGGGGGTCTTTTTTGGTTCCATATGAACTTTAAAGCAGTTTTTTTTCCAATTCTGTGAAGAGAGTCATTGGGAGCTTAATGGTGATGGCATTGAATCTATAATTACTTTGGGCAGTATGGCCATTTTCACAATATTGATTCTTCCTATCCATGAACATGGAATGTTCTTCCATTTGTTTGTGTCCTCTTTTATTTCACTGAGCAGTGGTTTGTAGTTCTCCTCTTGAAGAGGTCCTTCACATCCCTTGTAAGTTGGATTCCTAGGTGTTTTATTCTCTTTGAAGCTATTGTGAATGGGAGTTCATTCATGATTTGGCTCTCTGTCTGTTACTGGCGTATAAGATTGCTTGTGATTTTTGCACATTGATTTTGTATCCTGAGACTTTGCTGAAGTTGCTTATCAGCTTAAGGAGATTTTGGACTGAGATGATGGGGTTTTCTGAATATTCAATCATGTCATCTGCAAACAGGGACAATTTGACTTCTTCTTTTCCTAACTGAATACCCTTGATTTCTTTCTCTTGCCTGATTGCCCTAGTCAGAACTTCCATCACCATGTTGAATAGGAGTGTTGAGAGAGGGCATTCCTGTCTTGTGCCAGTTTTCAAGCATTAAGGGAATGCTTCCAGTTTTTGCCCATTCAGTATCACATTGGCTTTTGGTTTGTCATAAATAGCTCTTATTATTTTGAGATACGTTCCATCAATACCAAATTTATTGAAAGTTTTTAGCATGAAGGGCTGTTAAATTTTCTCAAAGGCCTTTTCTGCATCTATTGAGATAATCATGTGGTTTTTGTCTTTGGTTCTGTTTATATGCTGGATTATGTTTATTGATTTGCATATGTTAAACCAGCCTTGCATCCAAGGGATGAAGCCCACTTGATCACAGTGGATAAGCTTTTTGGTGTGCTGCTGGATTTTGTTTGTCTGTATTTTATTGAGGATGTTTGCATCGATGTTCATCAGGGATATTGGTCTAAAATTCTCTTTTTTGTGTGTGTCTCTGCCAGGCTTTGGCATCAGAATGATGTTGGCCTTGTAAAATGAGTTAGGGAGGATTCCCTCTTTCTCTATTGATTGGAATAGTTTCAGAAGGAATGGTACCAGCTCCTCCTTGTACCTCTGGTAGAATTCGGCTGTGAATCCATCTGGTCCTGGACTTTTTTTGGTTGGTAGGCTATTAATTATTTCCTCAATTTCAGAACCTACTATTGGTCTATTCAGGAATTCAACTTCTTCCTGGTTTAGTCTTGGGAGAGTGTAGGTATCCAGGAAATTATCCATTTCTTCTAGGTTTTCTAGTTTATTTGGGTAGAGGTGTTTATAGTATTCTCTGATGGTAGTTTGTATTTCTCTGTGCTTGGTGGTGATAACCCCTTTATCACTTTTTATTCCGTCTCTTTCATTCTTCTCTCTTTTCTTCTTCATCAGTCTTACTAGTGGTCTATCAATTTTGTTGATCTTTTCAAAAAACCAGCTCCTAGATTCATTGATTTTTTGGAGGGTTTTCTGTGTCTCTATCTCCTTCAGTTCGGCTCTGATCTTAGTTATTTCTTGCCTTCTGCTAGCTTTTGAATGTGTTTGCTCTTGCTTCTCTAGTTCTTCTAATTGTGATGTTAAGGTGTCCAATTTAGATCTTTCCAGCTTTCTCTTGTGGACAATTAGTGCTATAAATTTCCCTCTACACATTGCTTTAAATGTGTCCCAGAGATTCTGGTATGTTGTATCTTTGTTCTCACTGGTTTCAAAGAACATCTTTATTTCTGCCTTCATTTTGTTATGTACCCAGTAGTCATTCAGGAGCAGGTTGTTCAGTTTCCATGTAGTTGAGTGGTTTTGACTGAGTTTCTTAGTCCTGAGTTCCAGTTTGATTGCACTGTGGTCTGAGAGACACTTTGTTATAATATTTGTTCTTTTACATTTGCTGAGTAGTGTCTTATTTCCAACTATATGGTCAATTTTGGAATAAGTGTGATGTGGTGCTGAGAAGAATGTATATTCTGTTGCTTTGGGGTGGAGAGTTCTGTAGATGTCTATTAGGTCCACTTGGTGCAGAGATGAGTTCAATTCCTAGATATCCTTCTTAACTTTCTGTCTGGTTGATCTGTCTAATGTTGACAGTGGGGTGTTAAAGTCTCCCATTATTATTGTATGGGAGTCTAAGTCTCTTTGTAAGTCTCTAAGGACAAGCTTTGTGAATCTTGGTGCTCCTGTATTGGGTGCATATATATTTAGGATAGTTAGCTCTTCCTGTTGAATTGATCCCTTTACCATTATGTAATGGCCTTCTTTGTCTCTTTTGATCTTTGATGGTTTAAAGTCTGTTTTATCAGAGACTAGGATTGCAACCCCTGCTTTTTTTTTGTTTTCCATTTGCTTGGTAGATCTTCCTCTATCCCTTTATTTTGAGCCTTTATATATGTCTCTGCATGTGAGATGGGTCTCCTGAATACAGCAAACTGATGGGTTTTGACTCTTTATCCAATTTGCCAGTCTGTGTCTTTTAATTGGATCATTTAGTCCATTTACATTTAAGGTTAATATTGTTATGTGTGAACTTGATCTTGTCATTATGATATTAGCTGGTTATTTTGCTCGTTAGTTGATGCAGTTTCTTCCTAGCATCGATGGACTTTACATTTTGGCATGTTCTTGCAATGGCTGGTATCGGTTGTTCCTTTCCATGTTTAGTGCTTCCTTCAGGATCTCTTGTATGGCAGGCCTGATGGTGACAAAATCTCTAAGCATTTGCTTGTCTGTAAAGGATTTTATTTCTCCTTCACTTATGAAACTTAGTTTGGTTGGATATGAAATTCTGGGTTGAAAATTCTTTTCTTTAAGAATGTTGAATATTGGCCCCCACTCTCTTTTGGCTTGGAGAGTTTCTGCCGAGAGATCTGCTGTTAGTCTGATGGGCTTCCCTTTGTGTGTAACCCAACCTTTCTCTCTGGCTGCCCTTAACATTTTTTTCCTTCATTTCAACTTTGGTGAATCTGACAATTATGTGTCTGGGAATTGTTCTTCTCGAGGAATATCTTTGTGGTATTCTCTGTATTTCCTGAATTTGAATGTTGGCCTGCCTTACTAGGTTGGCGAAGTTCTCCTGGATGATATCCTGCAGAGTGTTTCCAACTTGGTTCCATTTTCCCCCTCACTTTCAGGCACACCAATCAGACGTAGATTTGGTCTTTTCACATAATCCCATATTTCTTGGAGGCTTTGTTCATTTCTTTTTACTCTTTTTTTTCTACACTTCTCTTCTTGTTTCATTTCATTCATTTGATCTTCAATCGCTGATACTCTTTCTTCCAGTTGATCGAGTCAGTTACTAAAGCTTGTGCATTTGTCACGTACTTCTTGGGTGTTATGGTTTTCATCTCTATCAGTTCTTTTGAGGACCTCTCTACATTGGTTTTTCTAGTTAGCCATTCGTGAAATCTTTTTTCAAGGTTTTTAGTTTCTTTGCACTGGTTACATAGTTCCTCCTTTAGCTCTGAGAAGTTTGATCAACTGAAGCCTTCTTCTCTCAACTCTTCAAAGTCATTCTCCACCCAGCTTTGTTCCATTGCTGGTGACAGGCTGCATTCCTTTGGAGGGGGAGATGGGCTCTGATTTTTTGAATTTCCAGCTTTTCTGTACTGCTTTTTCCCCATCTTTGCAGTTTTATCTGCCTTTGGTCTTTGATGATGGTGACATACTGATGGGGTTTTGGTGTGGGTGTCCTTTCTGTTTGTTAGTTTTCCTTCTAACAGTCAGGACCCTCAGCTGCAGGGCTGTTGGAGTTTGCTTGAGGTCCACTGCAGACCCTGTTTGCCTGGGTATCAGCAGCGGAGGCTGCAGAACATAGAATATTGCTGAACAGTGAGTGTTGCTGTCTGACTCTTGCTCTAGAAGCCTCGTCTCAGGGGTGTACCCAGCTGTGTGAGGTGTGAGGTGTCGGTCTGCACCTAGTGGGGGATGTCTCCCAGTTAGGCTACTCAGGGGTCAGGGACCCACTTGGGCAGTCAGTCTGTCCATTCTCAGATCTCAACTTCCATGCTGGAAGATCCACTGCTCTCTTCAAAGCTGTCAGACAGGGACATTTATGTCTGCCGAGGTTTCTGCTGCTTTTTTGTTTAGCTATGCCCTGTCCCCAGAGGTGGAGTCTACAGAGGCAGGCAGGCCTCCTTGAGCTGTGGTGGGCTCCACCCAGTTTGAGCTTCCCAGCAGCTTTGTTTACCTACTCAAGCCTCAGCAATGGCAGGCGCCCCTCTCCCAGCTTGGCTGCCACCTTGCAGTTAGATCCCAGACTGCTGTGCTAGCAATGAGGGAGGCTCCATGGGCGTGGGACCCTCTGGGCCAGGTGTGGGATATAATCTCCTGGTGTGCCCTTTTGCTAAGACCCTTGGTAAAGCGCAGTATTAGCGTGGGAGTTACCCGATTTTCCAGGTGTTGTGTGTCTTAATTTCCTTTGGCTAGGAAAAGGAATTCCCTTCCCACTTGCACTTCCCAGGTGAGGCAATGCCTCGCCCTGCTTCAGCTCTGGCTGGTCAAGCTGCACTCATGGACCAGCACCAACTGCCAACTGTCTGACATGCCCCAGTGAGATGAACCCAGTACCTCGGTTGAAAATGCAGAAATCACCTGTCTTCTGTGTCACTCACACTGGGAGCTGGAGGCTGGAGCTATTCCTATTTGGCCATCTTGGGCACACCCCCTTTTTTAACCTTTTTTTAACTTTTATATTAAGTTCAGAGGTACATGTGCAGGTTTGTTACATAGGTAGACGTGTGTCATGAGGGCATGTTATGCAGATTATTTAATCACCCAGGAATTAAGCTTAGTACCCTTTAGTGATTTTTCCTGATTCTCTTCCTCCTCCCACCCTCCACCCTCTCATAGGACCCAGTGTGTGCTGCTCCCCTTTATATGAAAGTATTTTTTATGTTTTAATTTCATCATTAACTCTTTTTTTTTATTTTGGCATCCTACAAAACATTTTCTGTTCTTATGCAGGTAGATATATTTGTTCTGGGAAAAATTTTGTTTTTTTTTTTTTCCAAATAATGATTCTTAATTCTAAATCATTTAATAATGGTAAAAAATAAATTTGAAGCTTTCATACATCACATCAAAAGTTACACTTTTATATTTATAATTATGCAGAAGAAAAAGAAAATGCAATTACTGGAGTAAATTTAGCTTTTGTATAAAAGAAATCTATGGTGGAACTACAATTATTATAATAGTGTAGTAAACATATGTATTGTAACATGCAGCTATTTTTCAGTATGATTATTATGGTATTGCTATTACTAGAACCAATTTACTATAGTTTTACTAGGCAAAATATTACTTTGTTTTTAACATAAGTATGGTTTGTTATGTTTTTATGATGAAACTAGACTGCTATTATAATGAATTTTATTATGTTGTACTTATAAGGGATAGACAGGGACTTTTAGCTTATTTCCTAGCTCAGCTTTGCACTTATAATATGGCCTAGAGAGTGTTACTTAAACTTCTTTGTTTTCTACTGTAAAAACAGAGATATTCATTTAAAAATAATAATCTTATTAAAAATATGATCTGAAGTCCAGCCCTAATTAATTGAATTCATGGGTTGATTGAAGTGAAATATTAATCTTCTGCCATTGAGTATATGTTGGATATGTTCTTTCGATACAAGTGATTTAAGTACTACTAATAAAGAATAAATTTGCTTTCAACAATTAAATAATGAAAACTGTGCCAAGTGTCAGGGTGTTCTTGTCCTCATTACTCTTTTGCCACAAACTTTTTGCCTAGTCTGTTCTCTCCAAGATTCAGTTTCTTCCCCTCTCATGTGAGGGATCTGCATTAATCACCTCTTCATGCTGAGTTCATGCTTGTATGCATTCCAAACTAAGACAAAGTTCTTCTTGGTTTTATTTCTGTTACCTACCACCCATTTCAAGGTACTGCTTTATTACTGGTTATATTCAAGGTCAAATAGCACAATTAAAAATAAAACCATTAAGTATGGTGTAATAAATAAAAATTCTCTATTGTTTTAATTATTTTGGACTTACCAATAACTACATTTCCTTATGGGAAAGAGTTAGTCACCTTAGACATACATTCACTTTCATTTTGCACTTTAATAAATTGTTACTCTAGAGAAAAATAAACACAAGAGTAGATGACTATAAGGCTAATAATACTCTATTCTGCCCTCTCAGAAGTTTGGAACTATTAGGGAGAGAAAATCAAGATGAAAAGATTAAGATATAAATTATATTACTGAAAATTTTTACTGGGGGAAGTGGTTTGGATTCATGACCTAAAACTTCCCCTTCACTCCCAACCCTAATCTCAGGCAGAGCTGTAAGGTGTTCCCGACCAGGCAGGCACTTCCCATATAGCAGGGAGATGAACAAGAATATTCTGAAACCTGCCTGCTTTAAACAAGTTAGAAGGACTGTGTCAAGCATGTTTGAGTGCTTGTTTCAAAGACATAAATCAAAGAAGTTACTAAAAAGAGTGATGGAGTGAGAATAGAGCAGCCAGTGTATCCCCATTATTTTGGAAGGTCTAAGAAAGGAATAATCAACCTGAAACAAACTGTAGAAAGAGAAATGGCTTTAAGGTCAGACAACTGAGGTTTGAATGCTATCGTTGTCTCTATTAGCTATGTGATTTTGGACAAGGTACTTAATATCTCTTATTCTCTTTTACAAAATGAGAATAAAAACATTGAGTTCCTCACGTGCCACAAATACAGTGTTGTATGCAAAAACCTTTTCTTTTTCCTCCTTGGCATCCAAGAACACTATACTTACAAGATCCTGTAATTGCATGCTGGCCAGCCAAGTATTGGAAGTGAAGTTCAGCATTTCCACCATTTATGGCTCATAAAA
This sequence comes from Rhinopithecus roxellana, assembly GCF_007565055.1. Lineage (NCBI taxonomy): Eukaryota > Metazoa > Chordata > Mammalia > Primates > Cercopithecidae > Rhinopithecus > Rhinopithecus roxellana. The sequence continues at coordinate 36,216,971 of NC_044557.1, forward strand.
ATTCCTGGACATTTCTTCCCACTCTTAATTTCTTTGTGCTCTAGGCACATGCAAAAGATCTATTGAAGGAGAAAGAAGCCCCAAGGGATGGTAGAACTATCAGGTAGAAAGAACATGGGTTCCTGAATGCTTCAATGGCATTATAGTTCTTTTATTCTCATCCTTTCGATATATGTTAAATAACAACGTGAGTGAGAAATAATTATTTATTATAGTAAAGCCAGTGAGATTTTGGGACTACTTCTTACAGATATTAATGTATCCTGACTAGTACACGAAGAGTATTCATGGAGACAAATTGGAAAAAAACTCAGAAAATACTGGGCAGAGTGATACTTGGCCCTCAGAAGGGCTTTATGAGAGTTTCTTTCTAACTTTCTGCTATCAACTAGTTTATCAGATCAGCATCAATCATAAGAAAAGGCCAAATGTAACATAAATAGGATCAGAAAGAGATTTTTTTATCATAATATTTTGGTTTGCTTAATTAAATAATGATTATGTAGGCAATGACAAAAAAAGAAAAAGGAATAACAGTAACAACAAGAAGAAAGCATCGCAGTATTGTTTCAACTAGGATTCTGTTAAACAAAACTAATTGTTAGCTATAACTAGTTTTAATCTAAAACTAGGCAATCCTTTTTTTTTTTTTTTTTTTTTTTCTTTCTGAGGCGGAGTCTCTCTCTGTTACCAGGCTGGAGTGCGGTGGTGCAATCTCGGCTCACTACAATCTCCACCTCCCGGGTTCAAGCGATTCTCCTGCCTCAGCCTCCCGAGTAACTGGGATTACAGGCTCATGCCACCACACCCAGCTAATTTTTTTTTGTATTTTTAGTAGAGACGGGGTTTCACCAAGTTGGCCAGGATGGTCTCGATCTCCTGACCTCGTGATCCTCCCTCTTTGGCTTCCTAAGGTGCTGAGGTGCTGGGATTACAGGCATGAGCCACCGTGCCTGGCTGGTAATCATATTTTTTGAGGTAAAGATAAATTTAAATGCCTTTATATGCAATTTATTCATCTTATTCCAATACATTCGGATTTTCTGAAATGCTTCTCATTTATGTTCTTTGAATAAGCCCATACATAAGGTAGTGGTACATTTTACTCTATAACAAAGTGCCTTAAGAGTTATCCAACTTTGCAGTGAGAATCACACGGATTGTATTGAGTGGAATATGTACCCCAAAAGATATATTATTTCTTATAATCCAGAGGTTTTTATTTTGTAGATTTCTATAGGAGTAAAAACAAGCAAAAAAACAATAAACATGGATTAGAACCGGGCAGAAATGAGGGAATTGAAACAAATAAACAAGGTAAAAGATAAATTTAAGCATATAATATGTATAAGAGACCACAGTCCAATATTATTATGGTTGATACATAAATGTAATCAGAAAATAGTATTTAACATTCTTATTTAAAATTAGAACCATTTCTCTTCTCTTTAAAGATTTATGTACAAAATCTTAGCTTTGTACCATAATAAACTACAATATTCATCACTTACCTAAGAAAAAAGCTTGATGTGCCTTGAAATCAATGACTTCGTGTCAAGTGATTTTGATGAAAATATGTGTTGAAAGTCTTAGATCACTAAAGATGATGACTTGGGGTTTGGTTGCTCAACCTAGTAAAGTGTCTACTTGAACAACGGAACTGGAAACATAGTCTGGGCTCATATTTAAAAAAACTTTTTGAGTGGGCGTGCCATAGACACTATACTTTGAGCTGCTTGAAAACAGGAAGAAAATTGTACTGTTTGCTGCTATATCTCTAACAATTAATACATAGAGAAAATACAACATGTTTTTTTAAATAAAATATATAGCTAACATAATCTGTGGGACACATTTAAGAGAATAGTAAAATTAAATTTTAATTTTTTTTTTTTTTTGAAATGGAGTCTTGCTTTTGCCCAGACTGGAGTACAATGATGCAAGGCTCACTGCAACCTCCACCTCCCAGGTTCAGGCGATTCTCCTGCCTCAGCCTCCTGAGTAGCTGGGATTACACAGGCATATGCCACCACACCCAGCTAATTTTTGTATTTTTAGTAGAGATGGGATTTCACCATGTTGGCCAGGCTGGTATTGAACTCCTGACCTCAGGAGATCCACCTGCCTTGGCCTGCCAAAGTGCTGGGATTACAGGTGTGAGTCACTGCACTCGGCCTCAATTTTTTTTTTTTTTTTATTATACTTTAAGTTCTAGGGTACATGTGCATAACGTGCAGGTTTGTTACATATGTATACTTATGCCATGTTGGTGTGCTGCACCCATCAACTTGTCAGCACCCATCAATTCATCATTTATATCATGTATAACTCCCCAATGCAATCCCTCCCCCTCCTCCTTCCCCATGATAGGCCCCAGTGTGTGATGTTCCCCTTCCCGAGTCCAAGTGATCTCATTGTTCAGTTCCCACCTATGAGTGAGAGCATGTGGTGTTTGGTTTTCTCTTCTTGTGATAGTTTGCTAAGAATGATGGTTTCCAGCTGCATCCATGTCCCTACAAAGGACGCAAACTCATCCTTTTTTATGGCTGCATAGTATTCCATGGTGTATATGTGCCACATTTTCTTAATCCAGTCTGTCACAGATGGACATTTGGGTTGATTCCAAGTCTTTGCTATTGTGAATAGTGCCGCAATAAACATACGTGTGCATGTATCTTTGTAGTAGAATAATTCATAATCCTTTGGGTATATACCCAGTAGTGGGATGGCTGGGTCATATGGTACATCTAGTTCTAGATCCTTGAGGAATTGCCATACTGTTTACCATAATGGTTGAACTAGTTTAATCTTTAAAAGCTAATAGCACATTTGTTCAAGGGACCAGTTTCCCTTCAGTGTAGAGCGTGATCTGAAGAATTTAGGATGGATGGATCATAGCAAGATGAACTGAGAAGTCTTCAAGAATTTAGATATCTATGTTTAAGATTTTAGCAACTTAAAGACAATGGGAAAACACAAGAGGGTGCAAATTCAGTTATGTCTTTGATGTACATTAAACTGAAGATACATGAGGGAGAAGGAAAAGTTGAGAACATCCTTCAGATTTTTAATTTGTACAATTATGTGAGTGTGGTTAGTAATGCTATTAACCAAAATCAGGGAATATAAGAGGTGAAGCAATTAATTTGGAGAGGGAGGACAAAAACATTACTATCAGCCATAGTATATTTGTGTAGTTGGAGATGAATGGTAGCAGTTGGGAATATGAGGAAGAAAATTAGGAGAGAGATTAAGAAAAGGTGTTGATTTGGAAATCAACACTAGTCTTCATAGGACTACACCTCATGTGGCTCCTGAAAACTTGAAATAAATCTAGTTCAAAGTAAGATGTACTGTAAGAGTAATTTACATGCTGGATTCCGAAAGCTAATCTGAAAGAACACAAAAGATGGTTCAATAATTTTTATATTGACTGTACATTGAAATGAATATATTTTGTCTATCTTGAGCTAAATAAAATTTATTATTAATATGTTTCACTTTTTTCTTTTTCATATTTGTTTTTTAATGTGGTTACTAGAAAATTTAAAATTACATACGTGGTTCACATTATATTTTTATTGAAAAGCGCTGGGGTAATACACTGGCAGAAACAATATGTATTCTTTTTCAATTCTATTGGAATTTTCCTTTTTTACTTATATTAAATATTCTAGATATTAGGTTTAAAAACCTGAAAGTACATTTTAGTTAACTGAATAACCACAAAAACATGATACACAATTCACTTTATAGAGTAACAATTGTGTGTTTTGTAACTTTGTAAGGGAGGTATAAGTTCTGTGCTGCCCTGGATGTTCCAACAGTGAAAAGATAAGGCTCCAGGCTGTATTTACATCAAATGGAGGATGTGTGAGTGTGTGTGTATGTATACATGTACTTGCATGTATGTGTTTGTGTGCACATAGACATGAAATCTGCTACCTTCTTCTCATACTTACTATGCAAAATATTGATTTTTGATCCCCCAAGTTTGAATGTATTCTTTTTAAGAAAATCAACCCAAGTTACTACAGCAATTTTTTCTTCTAGCTTTTAACCAATAGAATGAGGAAGTGATTGTTCAAAGTACATTACCGGGGAAAATTGATCATTTAAAATGTAAGAGTTAAATTACATAGTATCTATAGCAAATGACAGAAGTGTAATTGTTACTTAGTCTGCTGGTTTAACTATCTCCTTTAATGTTAAGTATATGATAAAGTATTCAAATATTTTTTCTCTTTCTTATCAGAGAAGATGTAGATGGAATGTTACAGCATGGGTAAAATTCATTTCATCTCATATAACTTCTTTACCGTTTCATTCCAGGTGTCCTTGGCAAAAGCCATTGTTTCACTCTATTGCCAAAACTGCCTTATGTCAAATTATTTCTTGTTCTAATATGTTCTCGCTAGCATATAGAATCTCATGGAATAAAGATTGGAAAGCTACTTATGAGCTTCCTATAATATGATCTTTGGGACAGGAATCATTCTTATCTAATTTCTTTGTTTAAAAAGAAAATAATCGTTGTTCTTTTTATTCAACATGTAGATTTTCTGTATTGTTGACAAAATGAAGGGACAATTGTAAAATATACAACTAGCAAGAGATGTCAAATGGTGACCCAACATTTTCAATAATAGGTTTGATTGTGATAGATATAAACAAAACCCAACACAAACCAAATTTATTAAAATTTTTGCCTTCTAGGATTTTAGTATTGAACTGATCATGTTAGCAAATAATTCGCAAACCTGATAGCGAATGTGGCTATCCCTTTAAATATTAGTTATGCATCTAAAATTAACATTATAGATTGTTGTAAAAAGAAAAAATACTTGTTCATTTACTTTCAGTTTCAGTGAATTTGTTTTCCAGGGAGACATCATCTATTGATTTTTGTTTATTTTTTAAATTTAAATGAGAGAAATTGACTATGAACAGACTTATCATCAGTATATCACTCTTTTTTGGCCTGTTTCCTAAATTACAGAAGTTGGAAAAGTGGAAGGAAAATTCAATGTTTATTTTTTGGGAAAAGAAGAAGTAGTTATGGTTGTTCTACGACACAGATAAGTACCTATGGAATCCCACATTAAAAACACTAATTTAACAAGCAATAATTATTGATATATAATATTTTACATATTTATAGGGTGTAAGTCATATTTTGTTATATGCATAGAATGTATAACAATCAAGTCAGAATATCTGGAATATCCATCACCTTGAGTATTTATTATTTCTATGTGTCAGGAACATTTCAAGTTCTCTCTTCTAACTGCTTTCTAAGTCTTTCGTTTTACCATGATCTCCTCTAGGTATCAGTTACCCTCTTATCTATTCTGCACTTTTGAAAGAGGGAGCATAATAGTAATGAAGAGATTGAGTACTATTTTTCTGGAGTATTTTATATCCTTTAGTTTCTTAAATATATCTATATAAACTAAAGTGATAAGAGGTACTTCTACTCTCAGAGGTCGAATCAGTGGAAGGATCAGCAGTATAGTTTCATGGTAATGCTGGAAATAGCTTTGGAAAATTAAACTTTCAGTCTTTTGATGCCTATGCTGTCTGAGCTAATTGTGGGTAAGAAATGTGTTTCCAGATGTAATACACTTGTACTACTGATGTAACTTAGACAAAATATTTCTCTTGATCTCTAAAGATGGGAAAATTCCATTCAGATGACCCTCCACAAACCTTTTAGAAGGTTACTGTTAGAGAAAATGTTATAGAAGATCCTGTGGATTTGTGTTTGTAAAAATAAAAAGACACAAATGACTTCACTGCTGTCAACTCAAATTTGCAGCCACTCATTATCCTTTGATACTTCTTGAGATGGTACCTATAGGTCAGATACATTTCCAGGGCTTAAGGAGTCCACGGTAGATGCTGCTTAGGATCTTCAGCTTGGCACTTTCTCATTCTCTAATTGCATGTTTTGAGTACCTGTCAGCTAAAGTCTGAATCACAATTCTTCTCCTCTTTATTCCCAGTCTTAGAGTGTATTTCTCTCCCTTCTACATCATACATGGAGTAACAACTAATACAGCAGAAGTTATGTTGAGAAGACATGAGAGATGTCCTCTCAGGCAGGAATATATATTACACAGATAATGTCAATGGTGCTACAATCTGAGTCATGGTAATTGTTAGATTAAGAACTCTTACAAGTTTCAGATAAAGACGGTTTACCCATGATTGCACTGTGAGTATATATACATTGTCTTAGTAGATAGGATGCTAGAGTCATGTTATGGCTGCTGTGTATTTGTGTGGTAAATAATATGTATCATAATCCTCTCAACACTTAACAGGTTTACAATAACATTCTTGATACTCATTCACCAAGTGCATTCTTCCGTTATTCCTATTTATCCCAGTCTATGGTATTCAATTACTCATGTCAGAAACTGAGGGAATATTGTTTTTACTTCTTTCAAGATCCAATTCACCAGCAAATCTTCTTGTTTTAATCTATGAAATATATTTTCAACATAACCACTACCTACTAGTTCTACTGCTACCAACATCCTTGTCCAAGATCTTTTTTTAAACTTGATCTCTTGCTATATTGTTCAGCCTTTAGATTGAAAACCAAAGGTCAGTATTCAAGAGTAAGATTAAGGCAGAAATAAACTTTCTTTTACAGGGACCGAAAGTCAGCTTTAAGTTATCTCAGCCTCGGTTTATATTTAGATTATCTAAGATTGCGAAAGTCCCTAGCCACCTGCTGGAAATAAAGATAAATTTCCCCTGGTGCATAGGAAAATAATTTCAGGCTTTAAATTATTTCTACTATTTTTCATAGATGATGATCAGCACCCAATCAAAAATATTCAGGCAAATGAAGAAAGAAAACAAGTTGATAAAAATTAAAAGAAAAAGAAACATAATAGAAAATGATTCACAAGAGATCATGATAATGAGATTACCTGACAAAGATTTTAAACTAATTATGCCTAATATGATCATGGAAGTGAAAACAGTTTGACAATTTTACATAGAACTGAAAATGATAAGTAAGAAACAAATTAAAACTCTCAAACTGAAAATTTCCTTCATCAAAATTAATTCAATAGTTGGGAATAACAGCAGAAGAGACATAGTTGAAAGGAGGATTGGAGAACTAGAAGATAGAACAGAAGAAAACAGTCACAAGGAAACAGAGACATACAAAAGGATGGAAAGATAAAAAAAAGAGAAAACACAAAAGACGGGATATACAGTAAAAATACATGCAATTGAAGTCTCAAAAAAGAGGAAATAGTTACAAAATAATAACTGGGGATTTTCTAAAGCTGAGCAAAGAAATAAAACACAAATTCAAGAAGCACTGTGAACCCTACTGATCTAAGCTAGATCAACACAAGGAAAATCACAAGTAGGCACACATAGAAAAACTATCGAAAAAAATGCAAAGACAAATATGATTAAAAAAATGCAGAGATGAAAAGACACATTAGTTTGAAAGGAGCCACTATCAGGAAAACAGTCCATTTGCCAACATACCAAAAGGAAACTAAAATACAAAGAAATGCTGTCTTTAATGTGCTAGGAGATAATAATTGCCAGCATCAAATTCTATATGCAATGCATATGTCCTTATAAAGGTGATATTAAAACCTTTTCAGATGAAGAAAACGTGAGCAAAATTGCCACAAAGATGCAATCAAAAGAGAATTCTTTAGGCACAAGACAAATCATCTAAGATGAATATTTGGAGATACAGGAAGAAATAAAAGCCAAAAATCAGAAGTATTTGAGTAATAAAAATAATTATAATGGCATAAAATAATCGTAATGTCTTGTCATCTTTTCTAATAACAAAAAATTCAATTCACTGGAAATATACAATAATATTAAATTAACATTCAACTAATAATGTGTCCTCAAATTATATGCACAAAAAATTAACAGAACTACAAATGAAATAGGCAAATTGGCAATTATAGAAAGAGGTTTTAATACATTTCTCTCTCAAACTGACAGAACAATCTGAAAAAATATTAATATGACTATAGATTTAAATAACATACTTAACAAAGTTGACCTAAATGACATAGATAGAATATTGCTTTCAAAAACTGAAGAACTCATATTTTTTCCAAATGTACATAAAGCTTTTACAAATATTAACCATATCTTGCACTAAACAGTAAATCTTTACATATATCTTAACAGTTTAAATTATACTTAATACGATCTCTGATCCTGGTACAATTTAAAAATAAATAATAAGATAACTAGAAAACTCCTATTTGGAAAACTTAAACACTTCTATATTGATAATTGGTTAAAAGAGAAAATAGAATGAAAATTTTAAACAGATTTTGAATTATTTCATATAAAAACCAATGAGAAGTAGCTAAAACCTTAAATTTATTAATTAGAAAGAGGAAAGGTTAAAAATCCATAATATAAACAGAACTAATGGGGAAACACTTAAGGGTTTCCACCTGAAGTCAGGACCAAAAGAAGTATAACTGTTACCATCCGTCAACATTGTAGGGAAGTTTCAGAGAGTTTGAAAAGCAAGGAACGACATTATAGAGTAAAGATTAGAAACAAAGAAAGAAAATTCTCATCATTTTTTTCTTTTTTTGAGACGGAGTCTCGCTCTGTGGCCCAGGCTGGAGTGCAGTGACGCGATCTGGGCTCACTGCAAGCTCCGCCTCTCAGGTTCACGCCATTCTCCTGCCTCAGCCTCCCGAGTAGCTGGGACTACAAGCGCCCGAAACCACGGCCGGCTAATTTTTTCTGTTTCACCGTTTTGGCCAGGATGGTCTCGATCTCCTGACCTCGTGATCTGCCCGCCTCGGCCTCTCAAAGTGTTGGGATTACAGGCGTTAGCCACCGTGCCCGGCCACTCCTATCATTTTTAAATGACTTGAATGTTTATGCAGAAAATATTCAAATTTACAAATGAATTATTAAGATTAATAGGCAACTTTACCAAGGGTTTGATTAACAACTAGAAAATAACATTTAAAAACTTGTACAATTTATAGGAGCATCAAAATATACCAATTTTTAAAAAAATAAATCTAACAAAAATTTTGAAAGAGCTCTGCATAGATAGCTACAAAATATATTGAGAGAAAGTAATAGAGACCTAAATAGATGGAGGTGTATGTTTGCAGACTAGAAGACTTAGTATTAAAAATAGGTGAATTCTCAAATTGATCCGTAAATTCTATAAAATTCTCATAAAAATGACAGCTGGTTTTATTTGCGTGTGTGTGCGTGCACGCATGCTCATGTATGTCAGTGTGTAAGTTGATAATTAAGTTATAAAGTTTATATTGGAATGCAATGGCCAAGAATAGTAAAGACATACTTGGAAAAGAAAAGCAGGGTAGAAAAAGGATACTCTAATAGACACCAAGACTTACTATACTGATGGGGTTTTGGTGTTGGTGTCCTTTCTGTTTGTTAGTTTTCCTTCTAACAGTCAGGACCCTCAGCTACATTCTTCTCAGCACATCGCACTTATTCCAAAATTGACCACATAGTTGGAAGTAAAGCACTCCTCAGCAGATGTAAGAGAACAAAAATGACAACAAACTGTCTCTCAGACCACAGTGCAATCAAACTAGAACTCAGGACTAAGAAATTCAATCAAAACCGATCAACTACATGGAAACTGAACAACCTGCTCCTGAATGACTACTGGGTACATAATGAAATGAAGGCAGAAATAAAGATGCTCTTGGAAACCAATAAGAACAAAGATACAACATACCAGAATCTCTGGGACACATTTAAAGCAATGTGTAGACAGAAATTTATAGCACTAATTGCCCACAAGAGAAAGCAGGAAAGATCTAAAATTGACACACTAACATCACAATTAGAAGAACTAGAGAAGCAAGAGCAAACACATTCAAAAGCTAGCAGAAGGCAAGAAATAACTAAGATCAGAGCAGAACCGAAGGAGATAGAGACACAAAAAACCCTTCAAAAAATCAATGAATCCAGGAGCTGGTTTTTTGAAAAGATCAACAAAATAGATAGACTGCTAGCAAGACGAATAAAGAAGAAAGGAGAGAAGAATCAAATAGACACAATAAAAAATTATAAAGGGGATATCACCACTGATCCCACAGAAATACAAACTACTATCAGAGAATACTATAAACACTTCTACGCAAATAAATTAGAAAATCTAGAAGAAATGGATAAATTCCTGGACACATACACCCTCCAAGACTAAACCAGGAAGAAGTTGAATCTCTCAAGAGACAAATAATAGGTTCTGAAATTGGGGCAATAATTAATGGCCTACCAACCAAAAAAAGCCCAGGACCAGAAGGACTCACAGCCGAATTCTACCAGAGGTTCAAAGAGAAGCTGGTACCATTCCTTCTGAAACTATTCCAATCAATAGAAAAAGAGGGAATCCTCCCTAACTCATTTTATGAAGCCAACATCATCCTGATACCAAAGCCTGGCAGAGACACAACAAAAAAAGAGAATTTTAGACCAATATCCCTGATGAACATCGATGCAAAAGTCCTCAATAAAATACTGGCAAACCGAATCCAGCAGCACATCAAAAAGCTTATCCACCATGATCAAGTGGGCTTCATCTCTGGGATGCAAGGCTGGTTCAACATATGCAAATCAATAAATGTAATCCAACATATAAACAGAACCAAAGACAAAAACCACATGATTAGCTCAATAGATGCAGAAAAGGCCTTTGACAAAATTCAACAGCCCTTCATGCTAAAAACTCTCAATAAATTCGGTATTGATGGAATATATATCAAAATAATAAGAGCTATTTATGACAAACCCAAAGTCAATGTGATACTGAATGGGCAAAAACTGGAAGCATTCCCTTTGAAAACTGGCCCAAGACAGGGATGCCCTCTCTCAACTCTCCTATTCAATATAGTGTTGGAAGTTCTGGCTAGGGCAATCAGGCAAGAGAAAGAAATAAAGGATATTCAATTAGGAAAAGAAGAAGTCAAATTGTCCCTGTTTGCAGATGACATGTTTGTATATTTAGAAAACCCCATTGTCTCAGCCCAAAATCTCCTTAAGCTGATAAGCAACTTCAGCAAAGTCTCAGGATACAAAATCAATGTGCAAAAATCACAATCATTCTTATACACCAGTAACAGTCAAACAGAGAACCAAATCATGAATGAACTCCCATTCACAATAGCTTCAAAGAGAATAAAATACCTAGCAATAAAACTTACAAAGGATGTGAAGGACCTCTTCAAGGAGAACTACAAACCACTGCTCAGTGAAATAAGAGAGGACACAAACAAATGGAAGAACATACCATGCTCATGGATAGGAAGAATCAATATCGTGAATATGGCCATACTGCCCAAGGTTATTTATAGATTCAATGCCGTCCCCTTTAAGCTCCCAATGACTTTCTTCACAGAATTGGAAAAAACTGCTTTAAAGTTCATATGGAACCAAAAAAGAGCCCGCATTGCCAAGACAATCTTAAGCCAAAAGAACAAAGCTGGAGGCATCACGCTACCAGACTTCAAACAATACTACAAGGCTACAGTAACCAAAACAGCATGGTACTGGTACCAAAACAGAGATATAGACCAATGGAACAGAACAGAGCCCTCAGAAATAATACTGCACATCTACAGTCATCTGATCTTTGACAAACCTGACAAAAACAAGAAATGGGGAAAGGATTCCCTATTTAATAAATGGTGCTAGGAAAATTGGCTAGCCATAAGTAGAAAGCTGAAACTGGATCTTTTCCTTACTCCTTATAGGAAAATTAATTCAAGATAGATTAGAGACTTAAATGTTAGACCTAAAACCATAAAAGTCCTAGAAGAAAACCTAGGTAATACCATTCAGGACATAGGCATGGGCGAGGACTTCATGTCTAAAACACAAAAAGCAATGGCAACAAAAGCCAAAATTGACAAATGGGATCTAATTAAACTAAAGAGCTTCTGCACAGCAAAAGTAACTACCATCAGAGTGAATAGGCAACATACAGAATGGGAGAAAATTTTTACAATCTACTCATCTGACAAAGGGCTAATATCCAGAACCTACAAAGAACTCAATCAAATTTACAAGAAAAAATCAAACAACTTCATCAAAAAGTGGGCAAAGGATATGAACGGACACTTCTCAACAGAAGACATTTATACATCCAACAGACACATGAAAAAATGCTCATCACCACTGGCCATCAGAGAAATGCAAATCAAAAGCACAATAAGATACCATCTCACACCAGTTAGAATGGCAATCATTAAAAAATCAGGAAACAACAGGTGCTGGAGATGATATGGAGAGATAGGAACAGTTTTACACTGTTGGTGGTACTGTCAACTAGTTCAACCATTGTGGAAAACAGTGTGGCGATTCCTCAAGGATCTAGAACTAGAAATACCATTTGACCCATCCATCCCAGTACTGGGTATATACCCAAAGGATTATAAATCATGCTGCTATAAAGACACATGCACATGTATGTTTATTGTGGCACTATTCACAATAGCAAAGACTTGGAATCAACCCAAATGTCCACCAGTGACAGACTGGATTAAAAAAATGTGGCACATATACACCATGGAATACTATGCAGCCATAAAAAAGGATGAGTTCGTATCATTTGTAGGGACGTGGATGCAGCTGGAAACCATCATTCTCAGCAATCTATTGCAAGAACAGAAAACCAAACACCGCACGTTCTTACTCATAGGTGGGAATTCAACAATGAGATCACTTGGACACAGGAATGGGAACATGAAATACGAGGGCCTATTTTGGGGAGTGGGAAGGGGGGATGGATGAGGGATAGCATTAAGAGATATACCTATTGTAAATGATGTGTTAATCCGTGCAGCACACCAACATGGCACATGTATACACATGTAACAAATCTGCATGTTGTGCACATGTACCCTGGAACTTAAAGTATAATAATAATAATAGAAAAAGACTTACTATAAGAGCTATAGGATTTATGGCACTAAACATAAAGAAAAGATTGACAAATTTCACTGTGTCAAATTAAGATCTTTTGTTCATCACAAGGCACCAATAAGGGTGAAAATAAATGTTCGGAGTGGGAGAAAATATTTGTAGCACATGTAACTAAAAAGGGACCCTTGTACCCTTTAGTAATTTGAAGAACATATAAAGAAATCCTCTTTAATTCAATAATAAACAATTCAGATCACTCAATAGAAAAAAAATGGGCAAAGGCTTGAGTTGAGTAGGCACTTTAGTAAAAAGAAGATAACTAGCTGGCCAGCAAACATATGCAAAGTGGCCTGACTTGACTGATCATCAAGAAAATGCAAAAAGTCACAATGAAATAACATTATAAATCACCAAGTAACTAATATTAAGAAAGATAATACTAAATGCTGCAAGAATAAGGAGCAATAGGCTCTCCTATATGCTGATGATGAGAATGCAGGTGTAAATATAAATTGTATAATTACTTGAAAAATGGAAAAGTGTTTATTCATTTGAACATGTGCTTACCTTATGACCCAGCAATTCCACTCATAGGCATATAATCAGGAGAATGGCATGCATATGTGTGTAAAGTCATACTAAGTGTATATAGCAGCACTACTAACAATCGGGAAAAGGATAAATCAATCCCAAATGCCAAATACATTGTAATTTATCCATATTATATAGCAATGGAAATAAATGAACCCTAGATATATGCAATAATGTGGATGAATCTTATGAACATTATTGTGAGTTACATAAATGGACACAAAGGATTGCATACTCTACGATTTCATTTGCACAAAGTTTACAAAAGGCAATACTAATCTGTGACATTAAAGATCAGGAGAGCAATTTCTGGTTGTGATGAAGAACAGAATCATGACAGAGAGGGTGTGAGGAGGGATTCTGTGATTCTGGTGACATTCTGATCTGTGTCTTAACCTTTGTTAAAGAGTTGTCTGCTTTGGGAGAGTTCACTGAGGTATGCACTGGGGATTTGCTCAGATTTCTATGGTGTATTTCAATAGTTACAAAAGCAGCTTTGTTTGTACTGCTCCACTCATCCAATGTTCTGCATTATCTCCCTCCTTAATGTCACTGCCAAATGTTTGGAAAGAATAATCTAGACTTGATATTTCTTTCTCTGTTTTAATCTCACTCATCCTCAGCCCATTACACTCTGGCTTCTGCCCTATAACTTGGAAAGTGCTGTCCCCAAAGTCACCAATGACCTCCTAATTGCCAATTGTCTATTTTCAGTCTTCATCCTACTTGACCTCTTCCTGCCACCTGCCACTGCTGACCATCCCTCATTTGTAATCCTCTCTTCTCTTGACCTCTTTCTCATACTTCTCCTTCCTTCTGGACTGTTTCAATTAAGTGTCCCTCCTTCCTTGCTTGGTCCTCAAATACTTTTGTTTTCTGGTTACACTCGATTATAGTGCTCTAAAATCAGAATTACAATCTGGCTGGAGACATGTTTACTTCATAGAGTTTTTTAAGAAAATTGTGAATAATATGCCATTGAATGGAAATAGTCAGATTTCACATAGAAATTCAGGTTGCGGGCTTCAGGATATTAAAAGGTTTAGCAATTCTGAATCCATCTTATTGAGGAGCCAACAGTCTTCCAGACCCAAATACTTGGAGCTTTTTGTCAACCCAGAAGCCACCCTTACTTCTACATTTTTATAGCCTGCCTGGATCTCCTAAAGCACTTACTTTCTCACCACTGCTATACATGTGTCTTGAGAGAAAAGCTTCCCAAGCAGTGCATAAGAACCACCTAGGGAACTTGTCACATATTTCTGTCTCAGCCCCCTGACAGCAATATGATGGATATTGGGTAGGGTCCAGGAAAGGGCATTTAAAAATAATCCAAGGTGAATTTGAAGCAGGTTGTCCACAGAAGATACTTGTGATGGTTAATACCGAGTGTCAACTTGATTGGATTGAGGGACGTAAAGTATTGATCCTGGGTGTGCCTGTGAGGGTGTTGCCAAAGGAGATTAACATTTGAGTCAGTGGGCTGGGGGAGGCCGACTCACCCTTAATATGGTGGGCACAGTGTAATCAGCTGCCAGCAAATATAAAGCCGGCAGAAAAATCTGAAAAGGCAAGATTGGCCCAGCCTCCCAGACTACATCTTTCTTCTGTGCTGGATGCTTCCTGGCCTCGAACATCAGACTCCAACTTCTTCAGTTTTGAGACTTGGACTGACTCTCCTTGCTCCTCAAACTTGCAGATAGCCTATCGTGGGACCTTGTGATCATGTAAATTAATACTTATTAAACTCCTGTATATATAGGAGTTATAGATATATATGAGTTATATATATATAGGAGTTTAATAAGTATATATATATATATATATTATATACTTATTAACCTATTAGTTCTGTCCCTTTAGGGAAACCTGAATAATACAACCCTATTTTATGGAGTTTAATGCCTATGTTTTAGACTTCAACTGTAGTTGTTGATCTCAAGTGTCTCAATGTCTTGTAGGAGATACAGATATATAAACAGGTAATTGTAATAAATATGTCCAATCACCATTCCCAGGCAGGCTGAGGCCTGGTGTTCTGATCTGTGTGAAAGTCTTAATTGGGGAGGGATATCAGCCTTTTGGATGTAGGGTCAAGGAACTGTTTTGTTGACAGAAAAAGATGTTCAATAAACAGAGAGAGTGATGTTAAGCCAAAGGGACAGAGACTGAAGAAACCAAGGACAGTGGGAAGTTTTGGAAGAGAATTATGAGGACAGGGATGTGTGGTAACTCTTTGAGGTACATGGAGGTAGCCACCTTTGAAATGAAGCTTTTGGCATTAGCAAAGAGGGAGTAGGTAAAAGTGCTATCTTTGTGTGGATCATAATATGACACATGTTATAATAGAGTAATACATAGTGAACATAAAATGAGGTTCAATCAGCTTCAGAGTCTAAAAACAGTCTTGCTTAATTCAGTGTACCACTTAGGTTGAAAAACTGTAATTTGTTTGTGTCATCAGTCTGTGTGACGATGCTGTCCAGCAGCTGTCCAGGTATAGTGATGTATGGGTATAGTGTTTTCCTGAGGGCTAGCCCTGCATACCTGTTGGGATTCAACTCTGGGAACGAGCTGGATCAGTAGAGTAAAATGAAAAGGGAGTAAGAAAAGTAAGAGTAATGATGAGTGATTCTAAAGATAGACCATGGTTTAATTGTTCAATAGTGGAGCAAGAAGACTTGATCAAACAGCAATGAAAAGGTCAAGGAACTGGTGGCCTTGAAGAATAGGTGGGTAGAGATGAGAGAAACTGAGGACTAGAAAAAGGGAAGTTATGGTAGAACAGGGAACTTTGGAAGATTGAAACCTCAAAGGCCAATTCAAAAATATTTCAAACTTGTCCATGGGTGTATGATGCTGAACTTGTGTCGAGTCGAAAGTTGTTAGAATTAAGACAACTAAGAAACTATAAAAGCAAAGAACACTGCCGGGCATGATGGCTCACGCCTGTAATCCCAGCACTTTGGGAGGCCAAGGCGGGTGGATCACGAGGTCAGGAGATTGAGACCATCCTGACTAACATGGTGAAAACCCATCTTTACTAACGATACAAAAAAATTAGCCAGGTGTGGTGGCGGGTGCCTGTAATCCCAGCTACTGGGGAGGCTGAGGCAGGAGAATGACGTGAACTCAGGAGGCAGAGCTTGCAATGAGCCGAGATCGTGCCACTGCACTCCAGCCTGGATGACAGAGTGAGACTCCGTCTCAAAAAAAAAAAAAAAAAAAAAAAAAAAAAAGTATGGGAAATGAACATATTTTCATACATAATTGTCAGAAACAAGAAGTTGTTGCTCCTAATTTTTCAATTGCTTATCTCTGCTTTTGAATTAATGCACTTATATCCATGAAGTCTTTCTCAATGTAATGAAAATACTATGCATTGTCAAATGTTTAACCTTTGAGAAGACCACGTTGAGCAAAAATTAGTTCACTCTAAATAAGTAAACACCAGCAATAATAACAACATATTATAGGGTGGCATTTCATAGATTTCAAGACTTTTTTAGATACTGTTTGTCAAAAAAAAAAAAAAAAAAAAAAAAAAAAACTTAAGGGATACACTTGTAAGAAATTATCATTTCTTTTTAATAGACAAGTAATATCAAGAAGACTAGCCTAAGGTAACAAATTAAGAGTGACAGAAACAGAACTAGAACTCATGCATGTCCATTTTATTTTAATATTGTAGATATCTTATAAACTGATAAAGTTATTGTGGAACACTAGTTGATACCTTTAATATTGTTACAGGGATTTTTGTTGTTATTGTTTTCCAATTGTCATTTCAACTTAAAATCCATTTTCCCATTAATGTTTGCTAGAAAATACAGTCATTCAAAGTCATCAAATAATTGACTAAATTTGTTTAGTCATTAGGGGAAAAAAAACCAGAAAACTTAAGACTTTTATTTCTTAGTATTGCATAGCTTATGTTTACAGGGTATGATTATTTAACAGAATTTATAGAAATCTTCATTCTTCACATCATTTTGGAGTTGTAGAAGAAATAACAGAAGGTACACATGGTGTGTGTGTGTATGTGTGTGAATTCACATATGTGTATGGAGCTCTAATTTTTATATAAAATGCAAATACTGAGAGCCACTTTTAAAATTTTTTACCTGTATTCAATGGTTCTACCTTCGTTTTTCTGTAGTTTAATACAAGAGGGCTCTTCATTGACTGTTTGTAGAAGGAAGCTTTTATGTAGGGTTGCACATCTCAAGAATAAATCACAATGGCAGAAAAGTCACAATACCTGAGACCTCTGTCTTTCCCTCTCTCTGAGTATACTTTCATGTAATTTCTTGTCTTTATTTTCTATAAATATATTCCAGAGGAATAGAATGTAGGGGGAAGGAGGCAAAATCTCTATTCTGAAAATGGGATTTCAGTGCCGTGCTCAGTACTTCTTGCCCTTATACCTGTAGTTATATCCAAGTGATATAATATTTTTATAGCTACTGTATTCAACTTTCTCACCTACAGAATGGACCAAATAAGAAAATGTATATGAAAGCATTTTGTAGAATAGAAAGCACTTTACAAATAATATGTTTGATGTGGAAGCAAGTATATAGACAAGAGTCAGGTTTATTATTTCCTTGCTGTGTTACCCTTGGAAAATTACTTACTCTTTCTGAATCTTAATTGCTCTTCTGCAAAATGTAGATAACGTATTATGTCAGACATTGCCCTAATTAACTTGAGTTCAAAAATCAGACCATGTATAGAATCTATATTTTCATTTATAAATGACAAATTTTAACCTAGAGAACAAAATACTTTATACAGTGTCTGGACTTCATTACAGTCTGGAACACATTTTTTTTCCATATAAAATTTTGCTCGAATTCTATGACCACTAGGTTTTCTTTTTTAAGAGAAGGAGTCTCGCTTTGTCACTCAGGCTGGAGTGCAGTGGTAGGATCATAGCTAACTTCAGCCTTGAACTACTGGGCTCAAGTGATCCTTCCGCTTCAATGTCCTGCATAGCTGGGACTGCAGATGTGAGCCATCATGCTTGGCTTAGATTTTTTAAAAATATGTACAACAATATGCAAATAATGTCCAACATCTGGCTGAATATGTGCAAGGTATATAATGACGTTCCTATCAGATTTCTCCCTTTATATGACTTGCTGGGTTTTGTCTCTACTTACAAGTCAGGTGTTTTTTCAAAGACAACATATACTTCTTGGTAAACATATAAATACCATTAAGAGTTAAATACAAGGAGATTGAGAAGCCAGAGTGTATTCAAACTTTGAAGTAACATTTGACCTGCAGAAAACATATGACATTAAGTATGATCAGATATGACTGAAATATATAACTCATTTATCAACATTGGTTTGCATACTTCTTAAAAGGGCAGAAGAATCACTTTTTCTAGCTTACAAATAACTTTCATGTTCAATGGTAGTGACTTTACGTTTCTAAGTCTATCATAGTTGTGTCAGTTACTCCTTAATATATGAGGTCTCCTTCTTCCAACTCATTCTTCACATTGCTGTCAGAACGATCTGTAGCAAATGTATCTCCCCTTTTAAATCTTTCAATGGCTCTCCACTGCCCTCAGGATAAAATTCATATTTCATATCAGGGCTCCTGTCTTCCTCTCTACTTTCATCTTCTCTCGGGATTCTATATATGTTCACTAGTCATAATAACATCCCAGGAACTTACCTACAGCTTTGTTCTTTCACCAATTCTCCTTCCTCACCCTTCAAAATTCTTGAAAGTACTTCTCTGACCTTTTTCTATTTTAGCTTCATTTCTTCACATTCTCATGGATATCTTGTACTTATCTTGATTATGCAGTTTACCTTATTGCACCATATCTATTACTTATTTCATTTCATGGAAAATCAATGTTGTAAGTGCAGGAAGCTTTTCTTTTTTAGATCCCTGATGTGAGAAATAATGTAGGAAGCATGGTAGGTGCTGGGTAAAGATTTGCCAAATGAATGGAAAAACAAGAACAAAAACAAAAACAAAACAAAACAAACAACAACAACAACAACAACAACAAAAAACAAAAATGGGCAGCGCCAAACACAGAAATTGGGATAATTTCTTAGAAAAGACAAATACTTGACTAGATTAAATTTACCAACCCCTAGCTTGTTGTTTGGAGATTTAGATAGTGAATACAGTATTCCCTTTGTAGAGAGGACTTAGAAAAATGTCAGGAGAAAAATCAGTGAGAGTTCTCATACTGTCTCTATGTCCAAGGTTAGAGAGGGGCTATGAGTTAGTCAAGGTTATATTTTTGTAGGAGAAAAAGATATCTGTAGTGAAGTTGTCTGCCAGTATTTCCTTTCAGCAAGACATGGATCAAGTTTTCCTACTTCTTCTTCTTCCCCACGGCACTGGCTGGCCCACCCCTGAGACTGAACCACATACCAGGTGGCCCTGATGAAACCTATGAGGAGATAAGCACAGCTTTGCAGGGACAGATGATTCATTTTCTCAAACTTCACCCATTTGTACATTGAGGATAATAGTACAGCCTGCCTCATAGAGATGTTGGGAGGATTAAGGAGTTCAGAGAGATAATAAACATAAAAGAGCATTGAGCAGCTGTTTCAGGATTCAGTCTGAAAAGCAGAGGGAGATGCTCTGTAAATGCTCCTCTCATTCACCCAGCCTTCATCTCCAGCCCACACTCTGAACACGCAGATTCTAAAGGGCAAATGGAAAAAGTGGGGTGCAAGTACTGGGAGCTTTTTTCAGGCCTATACTATGGCATCAAGATCAATTTTTGTAGGTTACCCATGTCGCTGGTATTTTCTCAGCACCAACAGCACTAACCCCACACACATGTGAGCCAGATAAAAAGCCCCTGATGCACCTCTGAAGAAATGTTTATTAGACTGGGAAGCCATGATAACCCCCATAGCAAAGGACATGAAAGCTGACCCACGTTTGATGATCTGAGTTGGGATTATCCATTTTGTGGACTTTTAGGGGCATGTTTTAGAAATCAAACTGCCTTGTACAAAATAGACACTGGAAAAATAACCACTAAATCAATTTAAATAAAATTGAATAGAAGTCCTGTCTTTTCATTCAAATATCCAGACTTTGTGGCTCTTTATTTTCAAATGATGTGGGTAGGTATATGTTTGGGGGCTGCTTGTTAATGTCCATACTATTGTATTGTAGTAATCAATGGCAGCAAACATAATAGACATTTAACTAAAAATCAGCAAAGACAGCAAAGAAAATATGTATTAAAATTGTAAAAGTGTTTTGGGAAAGCTGAATTTTAACCATCTGCTAAGTAGTTAGAAATGTTCTGTAGCTATGATAAATATGAAATATTTTTATCTGTATGTGAAGACTAATGGATAGAACAAGAATTCCGATGAGATCTCAGGAAATTACAAACATAGTTCATGAAATAAGAAATTTTAATTTTTTGATGAAGATTTGTGTTTTTTCCTTTAAATAAATTCATTAATTTACTCATACTTTTTCTGAAAATAGAAAAGATAGGACCTGACACAACAATGGAACTCTTATGACCTACATTTTAGCTAGGGAAACTTTCACTTTTTTGTGAATAAAAAAAAATTGCTCAATATTTCTGATCATATATTAGGATATCT
Source organism: Rhinopithecus roxellana (assembly GCF_007565055.1). NCBI lineage: Eukaryota > Metazoa > Chordata > Mammalia > Primates > Cercopithecidae > Rhinopithecus > Rhinopithecus roxellana. Next base: position 36,238,123 of record NC_044557.1, read on the forward strand.
AGCATTTTCCCTTTGAGACACAAGTCTTACAAAACTCATACTTTAATTATTTAGATGCAAATTAAGTAAAATTTGCAATATTTCAGTCCTATACTTAGGGTAGTGCATTTGTACTACGGCTAAGGATTTTCTCAATAAATCCTTATTCATACAACTGGTAGTCTTGGGGTTAGCAAAGCAGCTCACCTTATCTAAGGATTAACTGAAAATATATCAGTATCATTTCAAAAGCTGAAAAACTAATAGTTAATTTGGATCCATTGAATTTCGTGCTACACTCTGATTTGTTCCATTCAGGATTCTGTAATCCTGGCTTGGATAGTATTTAACTGTATTCTTATTTTACTGATTATCTTGCTTCAAGGAATTTTTAAAACACATTCATATTTATGTAACTTTGTGAAGTTTTACACTTTTTTCCCCCTTTCCCAATACTGTAACATTGAGTCTCTTTACTTTTCATTTTTTCCGATGGACTTACTTTACTATTTCTATAAACTAGTGTATCTCCCAATTTCGTATAACTTGTTTTGAAATTTCTAGTCATTTTGGACCCAGTAAGTGGCCCATTTCCAATAATTTTGATATCTTGATTTAAAAACAAAGTGACCCACGCTCTGTATTTTCTAAGAGCAAGTGCATACTTTGTTTGCATAATTCTACCTTTGATTTACAATACTTTGTTTTTAGTAATTTAACTCCCTCTTTCTCTGCAATTCTGCGTTGTCTAAAGGCTAAATGGATACAATTTTGTAGCAACTTCTCAAATGTGTTTCTAATCAGAATGCCACAGCACCTTTCCATTAGACAGATGTTTCCAATGTTATATTTTTTACTGGAAAGCTCATTATTTTGCATTTACCTATAGTGAACTATATTTGCCATGTATTAGCACAGACACCTCGATGTTTTCAATCTTGATATTTCCCCTACAATATCTTTCTTTGCTTTTCTAGTCATTTAAAAATTATCTACAAACAAGCAGGGTAAAGGTGAGGTGAATCCTATCTGGTCTACTTTATATGTTTTTCAAAGAAAGATGAATTCTGAAGAAATGTAATAGAAGGAAAAGAAATAATGATGGAGCTGAATCGATATCTTAGCTCTTTGGCTTTTCCACAGCACCACTGTTTTACTGCATATCATGATAATAACAGCAGTAAAACAGAACGTATGAGAGCAGCTAACAGTTGCATATAGTGACCTTCCCACTAAATATGTGATGATCCCCTCATTGTCTCAAAATTACAGGGGAAGTATATTTATACATTTCAGTGAATTGGCTCAAAAACTTCAATATGACTTTAAATTGTGTTAATGGGGTAACATGAAGGAGATTACTACATCAAATAACCAAATGAATCAAATCAAGTAACATCTTGAAAAGTTAAGAAAAACTGAAGAAAAAGGACGTGGTAAGTTAGTGAGTTTTCATTGGCAAGTTTTACTTTATTCCAATTAATTGGTAAATATGATTATAGAAATCTATCTAAGGAGTATTACAATCTTGGGGATTTGTAGTTATTGGATGCTGTTATAGCCAGAGAATCCAGAATGACTACCGCCTTCCATGTCAATAATCTTTCCTACATGAATTACTACCACAAGCCACACTAGTGGAATAAGTGTAAAGGTGACTTTTTCAGCTAATATATTAATAAAGAGTTTCCACTAAACTTGGATTAGGGAGTGTTTCTTGTGCCTAAAGATTTAAGTGGGGACTCCAAGTAAAGATATTCTCTTGACTCCGTATTCTGAATTTTAGAGCCAATCTCTGGAAGCAGAGAAAGAGTGAGGGGGAAAAAAAGAAAGAGAAAAGCAAAATCTTTGTATCTAATAAGCCATCCACCTCCATGGAGTGGATGAGAAAGCTTCCCTGTTTGGCCCCCAGCAACAACTTAGAAGTGGTCCTTCTAAGTACCACTTATCACATGGAGGTGAGAAAATGGGAATTTTCAAGAGAGATAAAGAAAACTGCATCAAGCATATCTTTGGGTATTTTAAAGCATGGTGATTCCATATGGCCCATTGATGTTCTGGTAATCTAACAAAATATAAAACTCCATCTTTTCCTCCCAGGAGAACGCTAAGAAGATGGACAGAAATCAAAGCTTCCTGGTGTGAGGTTGTGGTAGAAGATTCCTGGTTGATCAATGTATAGAAGATGAAATGGATTCCAGTTATGGGAAGGAAAAAGTAATGCAGTCAAAAGTCCTGAATTTTCTGGAATTATATGTAGAAGCTAGCCAGATAGTAAAAGTGGGGAGGGGACATTTCAGAGCAAAGGGACAGATTGTCAAAAATTATAGTTTTGTGTTGTTTTATTTTACTGTGGAACTATAAGCTGTTTGATTTGGTTGGATCATATAGTAGAACAACTATGTATCAACCGTTTACTGGGATGTCCAAAAGGCATCCTCTCAGACTTGTTTTAGATCCTTTATGATTAAAGAATATAACTCTCTTAAGATTCCTTGAGTTTTCAACAACCTTACTCTGCCACTTTTATGAGGCATGCATTTTTGCCCTGGGTGTAATTTTGGATAAAATATTGCATTTTTTCTGTCTTAGACCAAGCATATATAAATAGGGAAAATACAATACTTTATTCATAGGCTCGTTGGAGCATATATGAGATTATGTCTTAAAGTGTGCTCTGTAACCTGGAAAAGGTAATACAAAAGTTACTTATTAAACTGATGAAATTTCTGCCATGTCTTATATTTTGTGCCATATAAAAACATTAAATCTTTAAAACATGATATTCAATAAATGTAAACCATTTATATCACTCACTATATACAACTATTTTTTCAAGTGATTCAACTCAATAAAAGTGATTATCTTTAAGAAAAGCCTTAAAGCACAGATGCCAACTATATGGCATATGTGACTTAATTCCCTACTTGTGCTCTCAAAGACAACATCACTAATTGATAACAACACTTTTCCTCCTTGTCTGGATGGAGCCTTAAAATTCTTCTCAAAATTCTAAGCAGCCAAAACCAATAGGGAAGAGTTGGCTCTTGAAATCTATTATTATTTCCCTTAGCCAAATGAAATTTTGATGGGATTATAGCCAGAAGAGGGAAGAGGGTATTTGTCTTCCCTGCAAGCCATCATTGTAAACAGCTCTTTTATTCAGTAAAGGAAAAAAAGTATTGTGAGGTGTTTTCTTAGCAATGCAACAAGACACACAATTTTTTCAAAAATGGGTTTTTAAAAAAAATCTGATTATTGATTGGTTAATTTCCTCCAAAATTCAACATGGTTTCATATCAGTTGTGTTAGTTTTAAAGTGATGACTATGAAATGAATAGGTTCGTGCCAAATAATAAGTATAAATTCTAGTAAAAATATCCCTAAGCAGATCAGAACAATTTTGTGAATGAAGTCTAAACTATAGGCAGATACATTAACATACTATAACCATGTACACACACACACACACACACACACACACTTACTGAGTCATTGTCAGATACTATTTTCATGCATCATTTTGATGCTGCTTAATGCAGGATATATTGAAGAGTTATTATCTGGTCTTTTCAAAAGTACCCAGTAAATAACGTTGTGCCCAATCTCACCTTTTTAAGGATAAAAAACTGGGGACTTTGAGGCATGTAGTGGTTGTCTTTTGAGTGTGTAGTAATATAAACAAAAATCCTTTTTAAATTGGTCAGTCCTTGTTAACTGATATACTCAGAGGGATGAGCGGTGTCAGGGAAATAAGACACAGCACAAGGAAGAAAGGTGTTTGCTTCCTGCAGAGGTTTTGCTACGGAGGAGCTAACAATAAGGATAAGACCTAAATGGATATTTTTACTCATTCTAACTTGGGGCTTACCCTCCAGTGGACCAGCACAAACGTGCCCAGTGAGCCACAAGACACTCCATCAGTCCCTCTGTCCACTGAGACCTGGGATTGTGGGATTTTTTTTTTTCTCTCTTCATCAGGAAGGTTCATCTCATTCTGCTCTGCCTCCTGAAGAATCATTACTTTTGCTGATCCAGGTGACAGAATTATGGCACTAAGTTGTAAGGAAGTGGATTGTTTTAAGATCAACGTAAAAAAAAAATTCTACTTACTGCCACCTTGTGTGTGAATGTAAGTTTGCCAAGAAGCTATATTTGTATGACTGTGTGGGTGAAAAGGGCTGTTCTGTCTGCAATTTCAACCAATATATGATATAACACTGGATTCAGATACATTCTATAATGAAGGGCACATTTGAGATTTCTCTTCATCTGTGGCCCAATAAGTGGATACACTTGCTCCAGTGACCTAATTCTTTCAGTTTCATTCGTTTAATATATGCAGGCCAGAGAGCTGGAGACCCAGCCCAGCAAGATGCCAGTTTTTCTTGGACTAGATGATAGGAGCAAGACAGAGGACTGATAACCCTGCACACTCAGACGTCCTGGGGGGAGATGTCAGATCAGATCAGATCAGATCGAAAAGGCAACCTGATAGAAATAGAAGAGAAAAATACTCTTATTCCAATCTTTGTCAAGCATTCATCAATTCTTTCAATTCTTTGTAGCCAGTATACTGATGAAAGTCACATGTAGCCATTTATTTCTTTAAAGTATGTAAATAAAGAATGAGTAGGGTTGGGCTTTTGAAGAAATTTTACAGAGACATTATTCCACGATTTGGGGATGTAAATTTAACTCTAGTTAGTCATTTCCCCATGGTAACAAAAGAGGAAGTAGTAGGGACATTGTAAGTTAAACATTTGAGCATCAGAATTGGACAGAGAGACTGAATCAAGTCCTATCTCTTCTATTCACTAGTTACATAGTTCTCAATTCTTGGTCTAGCAAAAATCACTAGCACTATTGGAAAAGAAAGTGAGACAATGCTTGCAATGTGTTATGTTTCTGTATGAATACATTTTCTGCAACTATCTTACGAATAATATATTTAGAACATTTATCTTTTAAGCATTCAATCAACCAACACACTCTCAACATCCTTCCCCACCTCTCCCCTCTCCACACACATACTGAGTGTCTACTACGATCCATGCACAGGAACATAAAAATTGAAAAAAAAATTCTCACATTCTCAGACATCTAAACTTAAATGTCTTCACTTACTTATCAAGACTTTTACAATGTCAGCAGCTTGCCTTCAATGGATAAAGGGTAATGCATATAACAATGGCACAAGGCATCGACACTACGACAGTTAGGCAACCTAGAGTTTCTCAACAAACAACCAGCAGAGAGTCTAGTGTTCAAGGAGAAAGTAAGTTTTCTAGGTGTCAGCTTCTTGAGGCTGTGGCTCCAAAGGAGGTCATTGCCCAGAGTAATGAGAACAGTTGGGAATCTCCCCCATTCTCTATTGCCTGAAGGTCAACAGCCATCTGGTCTAACCCATGCTGGCTTTCCAATTGAGAGTGAAAACAGATTTTCTATCATGTCCAAGAACAAAGGGCATGGCTGAATCGTGGAAAATGTAGATGACACAGTTGCCTTCATCCATACAGAATGTGTATCTCAATTTTCTGAAAATGCATTCTTGGGAAAGTGTCCTATGATTAAAAGGCACAAGTATAAGGGACATCAGAAAGAAGGGAAAGATGAGCTATGCACTGGAATCCTCTTGGAATGATAAGGCGATTACAAAAATGAGAAGATCTTCATCGGGTAATAAGTCAAAGTGTTATCTTTCAAACATAGAAAATAAATTCACCAGTCAATGAGTGTCCTACCCTTTGCAAATCATAAAACAGAAGTTATACACTTTAGTACTGTGTACTCTGAACCTTTTTTATGCATTTTCCTAAAAGAAAGCTGACATCCTGATCAGGGCACTGACCAACAGTTTAAAATCACTGACTATGAGTGTCCTTTTATTTTCTTGGCAGGCCACATGCTGATCCAGCAGTGAACTGTCTTTTCCCCTTTCCCAGACACTGGTTAATAAATATCACCCAGTGATAAAACTATCCAATTTTCTTATAACAAAACACACAAACATGAGAAGAAAATGCTGAGCTTGGGTAGGATATCTTATCTCTGTTAAATATTACAGACACATTACAAGGTCCTGTGCACTTGGTAAAATGTTTAAAATAAATATCCAAGTGCCAAATATCTTGTTCTTTCCAATTTATTTGAGGGATATTAAATATGTTACAATTAATTTCATATTCTCTATTAAGACGTTTCATTTATATGCTCAAAACTACAGGGTCTCCGTAACAGCCCTAAGTAATTCCATTTTGCAGTACAAGGGACATTGTTAATGTTCAAAGATTAGAAAATACACCCTCTTTGATCTTTGCTACTTATTGAAAGACAGCATTCAGATACCAGGAATGTATTTTTCTTCAAATAGTTGGTTTCTCCAAGAGGAAGATGTGATTAAATAGAATACTCCAGACTTAATAAGGCAACAAAAGAACTGGCAATTTCTTTTCAACTTTCTTCATTCTAGCATCTGAAAGCTATTTGCCTTGGGATTTAGAAATTGAGAGAACAAGTTGCTGACCCTAGAACTGAACAGCCACATTAGTTATTTTGGTGATTCCAGTGTTGAAATGGAACATGTGCCAGAGGCAGGCACACTTTGCAGAGTGGGCATTTTGTACAGTTTATTTTAATTGATGGTTCAGGATATTGGTTGGGCATCTGTACGGATGCTTTAAAAATGAAAGAAATTATTGGTTGCTTTCCAGTAATGAGAATGGAGATTTGGAAAGGAATCTGCCTTTCTCTGATACTACCAGCATATTTTTGAGAGTTTCTCAGTGTTTGCAACCTTTCTTTGTAACCCTTGATTCATTTAATCATTCATTCTGCAAATATTTATTAATAGTCTGCTTTTGCCAGATGTCATGGTAGGCACTAGAGTTTTGCTTATGTCCATGACCTCTTTTAATGGAGATTATAGTTCATTGTAAGGATTTATTGCTAGGGATTTGGAGCCCTAAGCAAAAGTCTTCACAAGTCTAATCTATTATTCCCTTTAAAATAAACTTTTGCAAATTTAAAAATACCTTCCTATTTGTGCCTGTGAAAAAGGAATGGGAGATAGCTGAGGCCAGGCTCTCTGTCACGAGCTGTGTCATGTTTTGCTAGATCATTGCTGCAGTCTCAGTCTGCTCTGCAGGAATAGACCATCTGAGGACACAGCAGGAAGCTGGCCATCTGCAATTCAAGGAGAGAAGCCTTGGGAGAAAATAAACCTGCCGGCACCTTGATCTTGGACTTTTAGCCTCCAGAGCTGTGATAAAATAAATGTTTGTTGTTTAAGCCACCCAGTCTGTGGTATTTTGTTATGGCAAACCTAGCAGACTAATACAGAGAAAGTTGAAAAATGGAGAACATTTTTTTTTGGAGCTTATTACAATAGATGAAAATTCATTCCCTCTTACACCCTAAGTTTCAGAGTAAGGAAATACATACTACACGTAACGAAGTTAGGAAATTATACAATATGTGAGAAGGTAATAAATGCTATGGAAGAAACTCGAAGGTTGTATAGAGCTAGGAGATCAGCAGTGCTGGGGACAGAGGGGTACAGGTTTCAGTACCAAACAGGAAGAACAGGGAGGCATCATTGAGAAGGTACCAACTGCACACTCAGAAGAGAGGAGGCTGTCTAGGGGAGAGCACTACAGGCAGAGACAGGAAGAGTATAAAGGCTCTGAGGTGGAACGTGAGGGTTGGAGGCACAGCAGGAAGCCAAGAAAGTTAGCACGCACCATGAGAATGGTAGAAAGGAGTCTGAGGCAAGATACAGGTCAGCCTGCATGGGGCCTTATAGACCAAGTAAAGAACTCGGATGTTGCAAGGACTTTTATGCCTTGCACATTATCCTTTCTCAAAATTTGTTCCTTCTGTTTGTTCTACAAATTCCCAGTTTCTGAAAACCAGCTACTGACCTGATCTAATTTTCTCTTTTTTTCATAAGGTAAAAGGTATTTGAATGATATTCCACATATCACTCAGATTCTACTCTTGATTCTGAAGTTTTTGTTTGTTTGCTTTTACTAACATCATCTTCTACCTCAATTACCTAATCTTTGGCTTTCCTAAATTGGGAAAATTAATATGCCATAAGTTTCTTTATCAGATATATCCCCAAAATGATGGTCAACTGAGCCAACGTCATATTGGAAAAGGGTTCGAAATGGTAATACATGGACACAGTGAGGGGAAAAATACACACTGGGACCTATTGCAGGGTGGGAGACGAGGGAAGGGAACTTAGAGGACGGGTCAATAGGCGCAGCAAACCACCATCCACACATATACCTATGCAACAAACCTGCATATTCTGCATGTAAAGTAAAATTAAAAAAAAAACTTCTATACATGACTTTAAAAATGTTTTTCAAAAAAAGAAAGAAAAAGCGTTCGAGGCATGGGACCATTGCTTAAGGAAGGGTGCACAATGGGGTTATAAATCAACACTCTAAGGCTGATGTGTTCTGTGGGAGAGGGGCTCTACAGAAGGATCTGGCAGGCTGGAGGAGATCCATGGTATTGTTCAGGAGCTAAATGAGGGATAGGATGACCTGAAGGAGAGAAAGAGAACACTGAGGGAACACATGTAAAGACAACAACGTTTAAGTTTAGTGTTTGTTCTATGAACAACAGACACCCCCAAAAATGTTATCTCAGTATATACATTGTGATAGTATCTTACTGTTTACTTGTATAATACCAAAAATCTATGTGGATTATAATTCTTAATAAAGAATTTCACCATTGTGGGACATGAGAAATAAATGTAACAAGTAAAAATGCCTTAAATCAAGTGATTACTTTCATTTCCATTTATGTATCCTCACACTGAAACTCTGGGTTAGGTGTCACAGACCTCGTTCTGCAGAAGCAAGCATATATAAAAAAGGTTTTTGATTTAAACTTGCATAGACACAGGAATTGATTCAATCTGTAAACAAAAACGCGAGTGCGTGTGCATGCGTGTGTGTGTGTGCGTATGTGTGTGTAAAATTTCTTCATTAAAATGAAAGACTATGCCATCTTCAAGTTGGATAATACCTAAGGGCCTTCAACTCTAACCTCTTTGTGTTAATATGAAACACAGAGGTAGGATAGGAGAGTGGCTTATTCTTGGGAGTCCAAAGATAGTCACCCTATCTCTCATTTATCTCCTGAACAATACTATGGATCTCCTCCAGCCTGCCAGATCCCTCTGCAGAGCCCCTCTCCCACAGAACACATCAGCCTAAGAGTGTTGATTTATAACCCCATTGTGCACCCTTCCTTAAGCGATGGTCTCATGCCTCAAACCCTTTTTCTTTCTTTTTTAAAAAACATTTTTAAAGTAATATATGGAAAGGAGTCAAGTCTCATGACCTCATCCAATGCTGTTTTGAAGGTATGGTGGTTCTACAGCTAGAGAGCCTGGGTTCAAATATCAGCACCACTACTTACTTGCTGTGACCTTGGGCAAGCCACCATATCTCTCTCTGTGTTAGGTTTCTCATCTGTAAAATGCAAATAACAATACCTATTTGTGGTTGATTGTCTAATGAGCACAAAGTCTGCCACCCCACTATAGACTCATCTCTGTAATGTGACTTTGCTAATCCTCTTGACCAAGGGGGTAATCTCTTTGAATCTGGGCTAACCCTGTGACTTGTTCTGACAAATAAAATGCACTGTAAATGATGTTATGTGAATGACCTGGCAGATTCTGCTTTTGCTTTAAAAGCACCATATTGTGATGAAGCCCAAGATTATTGAAAGAGAAGCCAGATGTCAGATATGTGAGTTGGGCATCTTAGTCCTACCATCCCAGTGAATCCTTCAGAGGAATGCAGTTGCACTAGCGATCCTAGAAGAAACCAGAGATAAACTGCCAAGCAAGCCCCAAATTGCAATTAATAATAAATAATTTTTACTTTAAATCTTTTGGTTTGACATTTTAGTTAAAGAGTTTTTTAATCTAGCACTGTCTTATAAGATTGTTTTGATAATTAAGTGAATTAATACTTTGTAAAGTGCTTTGAATGGAGTGCCTGGTGTATAGTAATTGCTCAATAAACTCTGGTGATTATAATGTTTAATTATATTGGTTTTTATAGGCCTGGCAAGTTAATTAATGGTTGATGAGCAGCTTGCTAGCATCCAAGACTTTTGGCTTTTTATCTACTACTTATTCTACCTGAATGAGCTTTTGTTGACTGATATTTATATGTACAAACTTGGTACACATTCAAACTGAGTGTTTTTCATTTATATGCTTATAGATTTATGCATAGATTTTTATTTGAACTGTGCACACAACTGTTCAAATATGGATTTCGAGATCATTCCTAGTCAAATCATGTCTTCAAGATTATAAATCATACTTTATTAATGTTTCCTATTGATTTTTCATATAACATTTTATGTCCCTTCAAGGGACATCTATAAGTAAGTACTGAGGTAAGACTATCAAGGGAGAAGTCGATTTCTCTTGCCACTCACTTTACTTTGCATCAAGTTGAACTCTCATATAATGTCTTACAGAAGATTAAAAATTAACGGTTTCTCATGAAAATGTTAACTAGAAACATTTTCCTATTATAAATCAATAATTGTCAGTGCACAAGGTTCAGTAACTAGATAATTTTTATTTGAATCACTAATTCTCTTTACTGTCATTGTGAGTTAAGATTTTATGTATTTTCTTAATATTCAGAAACTGTATTTTGTTGATATTCAGAAAGCACTGTTAAACTTGTTTAAATAAGGAGAATTTAGAAATTAAAGAAGAGGTGATTTTCACAGTGTGACACGCATTCATCAGGTATGTACTGAGCACCCTGTTTCAAACAAAAGACACATCGTGGTGAAATAGACATATAAGCTTCTGTTCTCATAGAACTTACATGTAGAAGAGACAGATAATAACTGTGAGCAGATTAATAAGTAGGACAACTTCAGGCAGCATGTGTGATGAAATCCTACAGAGCAATAGGAAATATTTATGAGGAAGTGCTAATAACACTTGCTGCTGAATTGGGTGTGGGTGTGGGAGGAAGGAAGAACTACTGCTTTTAACTTTGCTTGTAGATGGATGGTGATGCTATTCACTCATATAGGGAATCCCTATTTACTGACATAGGGAGCAGGCTCAGAAAAGAAGGCAAATCAAGTATCCCAGTCTGGGCCTGTTGAATTTTAGACACTTTTGAGGTTATCCATGGGAGTTAGATTGATCACCTTGTCACTCAGGGGAGAATCTTGACTGGACACCCACATTTGTGAGTCAAGGGGCAGTAGACGAAAGCACAGAACTATCTGCCTGGGAGGTATAGTCACCTTACTGTCTTGAGCAGTTTGAGGTAATCCCAACACTATGACTTTGAGACCAGCCTGACCAACATGGTGAAACCTTGTCTCTACTAAAAATAGAAAAATTAGCCGGGTGTGGTGGCGCTACTCAGGTGGCTAAGGCAGGAGAATTGCTTGAATCCGAGAGGTGGAGGTTGCAGTGAGCCAAGATTGAGCCACGACACTCCAGCCTGGGTGACAGAGTGAGACTCTGTCTAAAAGAAAAAAAAAAAGATTGGGACATGAGAAAATTCTAACTTCCTTCAGGAACAGAATCAAATATCCTCCTACTGCCTCATTTCCTATTGCTTAGTCTCACCACAATCCTCAACAGGAACAGCCTCTTCCCTTACAGTGGCCCACCCCTGATGCCTGGCAGTGTTCCATGCCTTTCCTGGCCACCTGAATGCTACTTTCCTAGCCACCTGAATGCTACTGAATGCACTCTTATACAAAAATAACTATCTAAATCTAGGGAATATTGTGGTGCCCCAAACTCAAGCCACTATTACATTTATGTCATCAGGCTCCATTTTTGAGCTCTTATGCTCCCTCAAATCTTTCCAACATGTGTTGGTTGTCCCAGATTCTGTTCTTATGTGGGTTGGCAAAGGAATACTGAGCAGCATAAAAAAGAGTTTGGTTTTCTTCCCTCAATAATAAGAACAAAGAAACTGGGAGCGGTCAAATAGTGTAAAATTAGCTCAGTGGCTTCATACAATTATTGAACGTCCTCTCCTCAGCAAGCAGGAGTCAGAACTCAGAGCTTGGTTCCTGGGGCTAGGCCTGGGTGCAAGGTGTGTCAGGTGATACAGGGTAGTCACACTTCAATGGAATTGAGGTCAGAAGCTAAACAGAGAGCCAGGAGAAACGTTTTGAAATAACCATTTTGATATAGCCTCTTTGGTCCAGTGGGTATACTGTGGTCCTGAAAATAAAGGTCATCTAAACAAATACTTAGCAAGCAATAATTACTCCATCCTTTAATTCTCACTTCATTTCTCATACGCAGAGTCACAAAATGTCCATAGCATCAAAAGATCCCCTGAATATATTACATAACAGATCTAAGAGATAACTTCAAGAGTGGAATTAGCATTAAACCTGATAGCATAGAGAAAGCCCCAATGTGAGAGGGTGAATTAGATGGTCCAAGACAAGGCACATGGAATCACGTTGGAAATTGCAGCACCAGAGCAGAGACAAGTGTTCTGAATTAGGAGGTGCTGGGTGTGATATGGAGCTGGAGGGATTATCTGAGCATCAGGGAAGAGTCATGCTATCTTTTGACTAGCACCCATGGCCTTGCATGGCTGTGGAGAAATTAGCAAGTTCTCAGCTCAGTAGGACCCAGAATCACTCTGGTTCTCTTACCTCATGCTGCTTTATCCCTTCTCTTGTATTTTCATCCCATTTGAGCTCCTGATCAACTGGAGGAGAGTTCTTACCACAGAAAGAAAGGCAGCCAAGAACCCAATGTCCTGACCTAGTTCTTGGAAGTACTAAATTTCATCACAGAAACCACAGTTTCAAGGACAGAGGACTTATCTAGAGTCGTCAAATCTATTGGTCTTTTTCCCTGTAGATTTACACAAAGAGGTAATATAGTTATTTAAAAGTAAAGTATTTTTAAAGACTTGAGGCTGTAGGTAATATCAGTTCATTCCTATGATTGTAATGACTTCCAAGCAGGCCAAAGAGATGGTATTAAAAGACAGAATTTAGCTTTTTAGACTATAGGTGCTGAGCCTGAAACCTGGGTTATCAGTAAAGAACTGGCAGTGTTTAATGACGATCAGGAAGAATGCTTTTGGCAGGAGATTTTCTTCCATTAGTAGAAGTCTCAAACGAGGGAGAAAAAAGCCCAAATAAGATTCTTACAATAATTTCTATGGAGGTAGATAATTGTAACATAGAAAAATACTAGTAAGAAGAAATGCCCATTAAATCTAAGGAGTAAACAAAAAGAAAGAATACTGGAAACAACACAAGCTATATCAGTCACACCAAACTAACCACATTTTCTTTCTTTGTATATACACATCAAACAGTAAATGAGAATCAGAGTATTCCTTAGTTGCAAGAGGCATTTATACAACTCTTTCATAGTTTCCCTTTATGGGTGAAGTGTAGAAGTAAGATCTGATAGCACAGCTAGGTGGAATCACACCAGAGAGTGTATATTTCTGTTCCTGTAAAAGAAGTCTCTGAAAGCAACTTAGAGATCATTTTTTCATCAGGGCCTCTGTAAAATTTTACTGAGGAGGTATATTGAGTCATAAATCATATCCCATCCAGCTTTGTGACTGATTCAAAATCCAAGATTAACAGCAAATCAAATACTAAAATAATAGAACTAAGATTGAAAATGATATGAACAGGCTAAAAGAAAGGCTTAAAACCTCTGAGATAAATTGTAGCAGTGATAAACATAATGATCTGCAGTTAGCTTCAGAAAGTCAGCTGGCTTAGTGCAGAATGGGAAGGCCAGAAGTCAAGCAGTAAAAAGATCTAGGAGGGTTAAGGTAACTACAAGTTCAATGTAAGCTGACAGCATGACCTGGCTGTGAAAATAAGACCACCTGATCTTAGATTGCACCAATAAAAGCATCATGTGGTAAGAAAGGAAAACAGAGTCCAGTGTACTCTCGTTTGTGTAAATTATAACCATATCTGGAGTATAGTATTGAGTCTGGATGCCAAATTAGATTTAACTATGGCAACCAAGATGATAAGGTTCTAGAAGTCTTATCATGAGAGGAATAAATGAGGCAAAGGAGAATGTTTTTCTTAAAAGTAAGAGGACAACTGTGTTCAAACATATTTGAGGACTTTCAGGCTTCATGGAAAAGAAAATCAATGTATTCTCTTTGGCTTCAGAGCACAATACAGTAGAATTTTTTTAAAGGCAAATGTAACATTGGTTAAAAGAAGAGCTTTCTAATTTCAGTTGTCCCATAATGCTCTAGGCTGGCTCATATGCTAGTGAGATTCCCATGCCCAGAGTTCTAAGTCTAGGTTGAATTACCCCCATTCAGTGTTGCTATAGGAAATTCCACCACTGTGTGAAAGATTAGACTGGAAATTCTCAAATCTTCCCTCCATCTCTGAGAGTCCATAATTCTTTTTCTTATTCCCATTGTAGAGTTGCCACTTTTAGTTAAAATGTAGCTGTGTACCTATTTTAAACAGTGTATGTATGTGTATGTAGGTATGTGTGCATGTATTTGTTCAAGTGTGAATGTGCTTGTATGTGTGCAAATGCCCACACAGCCATGCACATACCTGTTGGAGCCAGTGCCACACCATGGAGATAGAACACAGATGGAGAGAACTTGGCCTTCCACCCCCTTTACTTCTGTGATTCACGGCACCTCCTTTGTATAGTTTTGTGTCTAAAGTCACTCCCGTGGGTGCAGTGGGATCCATTCTTACCACCTGGTCTGACTATGTTCAGTTGAAAATGAGCTTAATGATAGGGTGATGCACAACAGGAGAGCTTCAGAACTGACAGAAATGAACTAAAACCTAAGCTAAACACTCTCATTTAAATTTTTTTTTTTTTTTTGAGACGGAGTCTTGCTCTGTCGCCCAGGCTGGAGTGCAGTGGCCGGATCTCGGCTCACTGCAAACTCCGCCTACCGGGTTTACGCCATTCTCCTGCCTCAGCTTCCCGAGTAGCTGGGACTACAGGCGCCCGCCACCTCGCCCGGCTAGTTTTTTGTATTTTTTTTTTAGTAGGGACGGGCTTTCACCGTGTCATTTAAATTTCTTATATGAAATTTTTTGGGCAATAACATTTTTATAAGAACCAAAAAAGGCATTCCTTCAAAATACAAAACTGCTGGGAATAGGTATGTTCTGAGATGGGGAATCCTGGACGTTGCTGCATTTTAAGCCAGGCAATTTCATTGTGTCTTCTGGAAAAACAAATACTTGTTTTTTCTTCATAAAGCTGTAAAATATTTTCACAGAACGAAGCTCAGAGGGAAAGAATATTTCTAGCATTTCTCATTTCTGTAGAATGTCCATGAAGTTTTTATCTTTTCTGATTTTGTCAGAGGTAAGGATTTTTTTTTTTCATATAGCTGCAATTTCAACCTTTTGAACATTAAGCAGATATAAATTATCTACAAGGCTAAAAAGTCTTTGATTAACAAGCTAGGGAATTGCAGGTATTAAAATTGCCCCCCAGAGGGAGCCCATATCGTTCCACGAATGCATTAGACATCTACTTTGAATTACAAAGAAAAATTAATTAAAAAGTATATGTTTATAAGTAATGTGAGTTCCCCTGAGTTCATTCTAAAAGCCACATATATGCAGAATCTAATAAAAATTAAATTACGTTAGCTGCATATTTTACTTCAGCAACAAGAGGAAAAAGATACAAGCAGGTGCAACCTAATGTTTCGTTCAAGAGAGCTTCCTCAATGCCCCTACAGATCTGAATGGATTTTAATACTTGACACCCACCAGAGAATTCTGTGTGTTATGGAAACAAGAACTGCAGCTACCTTACGAAGGGTGATTCGGTGGCCCTGTGAACAACTCTGCTTCCAACCCAAATATGTGCCATACTCTGAATTATTCTGACCATGTCCACACTGGTTCTGCAAAGTTGTTGGTGGATGGAAAGATTCAGCAGGCTTGATTTATAAAGCGTCCTCTACGATGGGAAATAGCAGGCAGCCCTGCTGATTGTTGGCCATTTTAACAAGTCCAACCTCAGGCAAAGAATTTCCTTTACATCTCATCTGTCAGACAGTGTGGCCTTAGCATCTTTAGATGTACATGGGTCTAGAAGCAATAAAAGTGTTATGATATCCAACACTTTCCCATATTTTGTTTATTCCATAGATATCTTATTTCGTTAGCTTTTTGTGCCTTTTTTTTTCCTCCCTGTGCTTTTTCTCTTTCAGTTACCATGGAAACAATTTCCCTGGTAGGGGAGGAGCCTAATGGCATCCAGGAGTGTGAAGTAAAGTCAATTTATATCATGGTTTGTGAAATATTGGGAGTTTGTAATGGTTGTTATCACCACATATGGTAAATCAATCTCTCTCTAGAGCAAATTTCTAAATATTGATATAAGTATGGGAGTGATGGAATTATATAGAATCATGCATCTCAGCAACTTGCATGGCAGCCTTGAAGATGTGCATGTCTATTTTGTTTTGCTTATATAAATAGAAAAAAATAGAAAATAGATAAATTGTATTATTTATATTTTTAATATATTTTAAATTCCCCAAAGGCATCCATTGGCCCCTAACAAAATGTATATGGTTGTTTTAATTATACGAATTAAAGAAGTCCTGTCTAATCACTTAAAAAGTTTATATGTGTGTATAAAAGTGTAATTTTTTACATATAGCTTATATATAGCATAGTAGCTCTGCCATCTTCACTCTCACCACTATCATTCTCACTTTAAATCAACTGGTATTTGGATAACCATGTTAATTCAGAAAATGCAGGCTTTAAAACTTTGTCAAAACATGTGCATTTCACATAAGCAAGTAAGGTGATTACATTTTCAGGTTTTAAAATAGCCTGGTTTGTCCCCCTTGTCTAACCAAAATTTGTTTATTTGGTTTCGCTCGTAGCTCGTTCTGCTTTCTGTTTTCTCTGAAAGACCCGTGAATGATGAGACGACAAAATATTGGATTATTTGTGCTCTTGAAACAGATGCCACCTGAGTTGTGACAGGTATTTTAAGTATAATCTTCTGCATTCACTTAACACTCTCATTTGAAAATTTTCAAACCTTGGGCATATTCTTGTTCATTTACCACTGAAATGAGTCACCTCTTGGGTGTGAAGAGAAAGCGAGGAATAAAATGGGGACAATGAATGCAGTTGTAAGGGAACAGTAACAAAGAGAAATCAGAAGTATCTTGCAAAGTTTGACTGACTCCAAATGCAGATGTAGAACAACGAAGGAGAGTGGGATAGTTTGATTTTTTTTTTTTTTTCCTGAAAGAGTACCCTACGTTAATGTCAATAAACATAGAAATTATGGCTTTAGCTGACATTTTAGCAGCAAGCATTCTTCTTAAAATATTTCTGTTTGGTACTCTACTCACATGTTTCCCTGTTGTGGAACATGGTCAGAGGCTGGCTGCATCTTTGAAATGTTGTGTAATTTCATTCCCTTTTTGGATTTGGAAAAGTATTTAATATTTTAGTATCTTTTAAGATGAAGATTCTTTAGTTTGAAAAGGGTAGCTGGGGAAAAAATTACAGTAAACCTTCCCAAATATGGTTTGAAATTTTTACAAATATAATTTTGAAAACTAGAAAATGAAATTCTATGCAATTAAAGACAAGAAGGGGAAGACTGGAGGGAGGGGATGGAAGAAAGTCCAGGGTGATTGTTTGACTTATTTTAAAAAGTGCCTCTGATTTCAGCAGAAATCAGGAGTCATGACTCTGAATATTAGGGCATTTCTTCTTTATCTTTCCCCCAGAAATGCTGTTTAAAGGGGAACCACCATTTCTTCCCTGCTTTGTTTATATCATAAGAGTTGGTTTTCCCATTGCCTCTAAAGAGTAAATTCAGTGATATGTTTGTTGCAATGTTATGGAATCTAACACACCCAGAGAGCAGGTTCAGAACAGTGCCTGCATCCTCTACAGGATGGAGAAGCGAGTCCCCACCCAGAGAAGGCCTGAGGCTGGTGCACAGAGCATGAGGCACACTAGCCTGCCTGAGTGGGGAGAATAGTCTTTGCCTCTGTGATCAGTTATTGTGCAAGAAGGGCTTGATAACCCAATTCTCCTTCCAGGGAAACATGTTTCAGCACAGCCGAGATGTGCAGAGTGAGCATTTTCCCAGAGCAGACAGATGATGTCCAGCCTTTTCTTCGACAGAGTTTACAACACATAGTATAAAAATAAAGAACTTATTTGCTACATCTGTCGGCTTCACTGTCTGCCCATTTTCACTATTGGATAAATCTAGTGTTTTTTTTTTGTTTTTTGTTTTTTTTTTTTCCACACACATGCTCTTTATTCTCATTTTAAATTATTTATAAGCCTGGAACTGTGCCTGAAACAAGGCAAGGTTATGGCTAGACCATTCATCTACTCTGGAGGTAAATCATGGCAGGAAGAGGTATGTCTTCCTTGGCTCTTCTCTCTGATAGAACATAGGCCAGCAAGGAAACTTCTTGAAAGCAATGATATTCATTCGACTCTCTCCGGTGAGAATCGATGTTGGTATCACCATATATCAGAGAACAGATGCTGTTGCTCAGTGTATTTTCATTGTTTTAAACAAGGCCAATGAAGTCAGGATATTTACCATCGTCTCAGCACTATAGTGTAGGCGATACACATCAAGTAGGAGATAAGGATGTTAATTTAGGGAACATCTGAATTCATGACTCAAGGTTAATGAAAGAGAGAATATTGGTTTTGCTTTCTTCCCCCTTTTTTTAAATGAGAAACTTGCACTTTTTAACAGTACAGCATTTAATAGTTAAAATTAGAAAGTCAAAAATTATCTCTCTGTTTGTCAATTGTTTGTTTGGTTTTGGTTTTAAATAGATGTAAATTATGAATGATTTGAGAAAAAGGAAACATTCAGGAGCCTGAATATGGTGCAGAGCACAATTCATTGTCTTGTTCAAAAATGCTTCTGACCACAAACATGGGTAGATTAATGCACAGCAAGCCAGAGGGAGATACCTCACTTTCTAATTTTTTGTTACTATGCCTTGGTGATCTATGCCTAATTCATGTTAGTTTCATTTCTATGCCTCCTGTTTTAATGAATTTCAATTTCTTCTGAACCTATGGATTATACTGAAGAAAAATGAAAAAAATAAAGGTTTGCAATTTCCCTCAGAATGTCCAGCTCCACTTGTGAGTTGGAGCACTGGAGACCCTTTCTTCTAATGGCAAGAGAGACACAGTGGACAGATTTAGGCAGTAACAGAAAGGGCATTCTGATGCCCAGGAAATCAGTGAAAGGATGAAGGCAGAGAAGGGGTTAAAGTGGTAGGTATAAAGTAATGAGTTGGAATTACAAAGAGGAAGACATCATAAGGACAGAAACAGGTACGTCTAGGATGCACAGGATGAGAGGCCTTGTGGGCAGTTGTGTGAGCGTCATGCCATGAACACTGCCAGGGTATCCACAGCTGCTCTAGATGAGTGTTTGCTGCATGATGCAGGGGCAAGCCCAGCGTGGAATTGGCAAGCTAAGAAGACCAAGCAGCACCTCTGCTCTCGTAATTTGGTTAGGTCGGATTTTCTTTCTAATTAAGCTCTTTTATATTGAGGTAATTTTAAATTCACATACAATTATATGAAAGAATAAAGAGAGAGTTCATGTATTCTTTATCTAGGTTCTCCTAGTGACAACATCATGCAAAACTGTAGTACAGTATCCCGATTGAGACATCATTATTGAAATAGTTAATGTGTAGAATATTTTCATCATCATCAGATCCTTCAGGTGGCCATTGTCTATTCACATCTGTTTTCTTTCCTCCCCATCCTTTCCTTACCCTTGGTAACCACTATTCTTTATTTCTATAATTTCGTTATTTCTATTATGTTACATAATAGTATCATATAGTATGTAACCATTGGGTATTGAGTATTTTTTCTTGGCATCATTCTTTGCAGATTTATTCTGGTTGTTTTATGTATCGATAGTCTGTGTCTTTTTATTGTTAAATAGTATTTCATCATGTGAATGTACTGACTCTTTAATCATTCAACCATTGAAAGACATCTGAGTTTTTTTCTAGTTTTGGGCCATTATAAATTACTAGCCAAAATAATTCATAGTTTACAAATAAGCTTCTATAAACTTTACATACAGGTATTTGTGTAAATGTAAGTCATTGTTTTTCTAGGATAAGTGCCCATGAGTACAATTGCTGAGTTGTGTAGTAGTTGCATGTTGGAATTTTTAAGAAATAACCAAACTGTTTCCAAAATGGCTGTCTTATTTTACATGAGTGCATGAGTGACTCAGTTTCTATGCATCCTTATCAGGTTTTGGTGTTGTAACCATTTTTTATACTAGTGATTCTGTTAGGTATGGAGTAATAACTTGTGGTTTTAATTTGCATTTTCCCATTGGCTAATGCTATTGATCATCTTTTCTTTTTTTTATTTCCAACCTTATTTTAAGTTCAGCGGTACATATGCAGGATGTGCAGGTTTGGTACATAAGTAAACATATGCCATGGTGATTTACTGCACAGATCATCCCCATCATCCAGGCATTAAGTCCAGCACCCATTAGCTATTCTTCCTGATGCTCTCCCTCCTCCCACCCCTCACCCTCTGACAGGCCCCAGTGTGTGTTGCTCTTCCTGCCATGTGTCCATGTGTTCTCATAATTCAGCTTCCACTTATAAGTAAGAACATGTGGAATCTGGTTTTCTGTTCCTGCATTAGTTTGCTAAGCATAATGGCTCCCAGCTCCATCCATGTCCCTGCGAAGGACATGATAGCATTCCTTTTATGGCTGTATAGTATTCCATGGTGTACATGTACCAAATTTTCTTCATCCAGTCTATCATTGATGGGCATTTAGGTTGGTTCCATGTCTTTACTATTGTGAACAGTGCTGCAATGAACAGATGCATACATGTATCTTTATAATATAATGATTTATATTCCTTTGGTGATATACACCTTAATGGGATTGCTGCATCAAATGGTATTTCTGCCTCTAGATCTTTGAGGAATCATCACCCTGTCTTCCATGGTTTAACTAATTTACACTCCCACCAACAGTGTAAAAGCATTCATTTTTCTTCACAACCTGACCAGATCTGTGGTTTCCTGACTTTTTAATGATCACCCTTCTAACTGGTGTGAGATGGTCTTTCACTGTGGTTTTTTGATTTGCATTTCTCTAATGACCAGTGATGAACATTTTTTCATACGTTTGTTGGCCACATAAATGTCTTCTTTTGGGAAGTGTCTGTTCATATCCTTTGCCCACTTTATGATGAGGTTGTTTTATTTCTTGTAAATTTGTTTAAGTTCTTTGTAGATTCTGGATATCAGCCCTTTGTCAGATGGATAGATTGCAAAAATTTTCTTCCATTCTGTAGGTTGCCTATTTACTCTGATGACAGTTTCTTTTGCTGTGCAGAAGCTCTTTAGCTTAGTTAGATCACATTTGTCAATTTTGGCTTTTGTCGCAATTGTTTTTGGTGTCTTTGTCGTGAAATCTTTGCCTGTGCCTATGTCCTAATGGTATTGACTAGGTTTTCTTCTAGGGTTTTAAAGTTTGGGGTTTCACATTTAAGTATTTAATCCATCTTGAGTTGATTTTTGTATATGGTGTAAGGAAGGGGTCTAGTTTCAATTTTCTGCATGTAACAAACCAGATCTTCCAGCACCATTTATCAATTAGGGAATCATTTCCCATTGCTTGTTTTTGTCAGGTTTGTCAAAGATCAATTGGTTGTAGTTGTTCTGTCTTATTTCTGGGTTCTCTATTTGGTTCATCAATCTATGTATCTGTTCTTGTACAAGTACCATGTTGTTCTGGTTACTGCAGCCCTGTAGAATAGAAAGTTGAGTAGCATGATGCCTCCAGCTTTATTCCTTTTTCTTAGGGTTGCCTTGGCCATTTGGGCTCATTTTGATTCCATATGAGTTCTGAAATAGTTTTTTTTTTCTAATTCTGTGAAGAACATCAATGGTAGTTTAATGGGAATAGCATTGAATCTGTGCATTGTTTTGGGTAGTATGGCCATTTTCACAATTTGATTCTCTCTATCCATGAGTATGGAAAGCTTTTCCATTTGTTTGTGTTATCTCTGATTTCTTTGAGCAGTGGTTTGTAGTTCTCTCTGAAGAGATCCTTAACTTTCCTTGTTAGCTGTATTCAAGGTATTTTATTCTTTTTAGTGGGAATTGTGAATGGGAGTTCATTTGTGATTTTGCTTTTGGGTTGCTTATTGTTGGTGTATAGGAATGCTAGAAATATTTGCATATTGATCCTAAGATTTTCTTGAAGTTGCTTGAAGAAGCTTTTGGGCTGAGACGATGGGGTTTTCTAGATATAGGATCATGTCATCTGGAAACAAAGATAGTTTGACTACCTCTTTTCCTATTTGAATACACTTATTTCTTTCTCTTGCCTGATGCCCAGCCAGA
This sequence comes from Rhinopithecus roxellana, assembly GCF_007565055.1. NCBI lineage: Eukaryota > Metazoa > Chordata > Mammalia > Primates > Cercopithecidae > Rhinopithecus > Rhinopithecus roxellana. Next base: position 36,260,575 of record NC_044557.1, read on the forward strand.
ACTTCCAATACTTTGTTGAATAGGAGTGGTGAGAGAGAAAAACCTTGTCTTGTGCAGGTTTTCACATGGAATGCATCTAGTTTTTGTCCATTCAGTATGATATGGCTCTTATTATTTTGAGGTATGTTCCTTCAATACCTAGTTTTTTGAGAGTTTTTAACATGAAAGGTTGTTAAATTTTATTGAAGCCCTTTACTGCATCTACTGAGATAATCATGTGGTTTTTGTCTTTAGTTCTGTTTGTGTGATGAATCACATTTATTTATTTGCATATGTTGAAGCAGCCTCACATCCCAGGGATGAAGCCTACTTGATTGTGGGGGATAAACTTTTTGATGTGCTGTTGGATTCGGTTTGCCAGTATTTTGTTGAGGATTTTTGCATTGATGTTCATCAAACATATTGACCTGAAGTTTTGTTTATCGTTGTACCTTTGCCAGGTTTTGGTATCAGTAGGATGCTGGCCTCATAGAGTGATTTATGGAGGAGTCCCTTCTCCTCAATTTTTGGGAATAGTTTCAGTAGAAATGGTACCAGCTCTTCTTTGTACCTCTCGTATAATTCAGCTGTAAATCTGTCTGGTCCTAGGCTGATTTTTGGTTGGTAGTCTATTTATTACTGCCTCAATTTCAGAACTTGTTATTGGTTTATTCAGGGATTTAATTTCTTCCAGGTTGAGTCTTGGGAGAATGTATGTGTCCAGGAATTTATCTATCTCTTCTGGCTTTTCTGATGTGTGTTTAGAGGTGTTCCTAGTAGTTTCTGATGGTTATTTTTATTTCTTTTGGGGTCAGTAGTAACATTCTCTTCAATATTTCTAATTGTGTTTATTTGAATCTTCTCTCTTTTCTTCTTTATTAGTCTAGCTAGTGGTCTATGTATTTTATTAATTTTTTCAAAAATAAAAAAAAAACAGCTCCTGGATTCATTGATTTTTTTGAAAGGTTTTTCATGTCTCTATCTTCTTCAGTTCAGCTCTGATCTTGGTTATTTCTTGTATTTTGCTAGCTTTGGGGTTTGTTTGCTCTTGGTTTTCTAGTTTTTTTAGTTGTGACGTTAGATTGTTAACTTGAAATTTTTCTAGCTTTTTGATGTGGGCATTTAGTCCTATAAATTTTCCTCAACACTGCTTTAGCTTTGTCTCCGAGATTTGGCTGCATTGTCTCTTTGGACTCATTAGTTTCAAAGAACTTCTTAATTTCTGCCTTAATTTAATTATTTATCCCAAAAGTCATTCAGGAGCAGGTTTTTCAATTTCCATGTAGTTGTATGGTTTTGAGCAATTTCTTAATCTTGAGTTCTAATTTGCTTGTGCTGCGGTCTGAGAGACTGTTGCTGTTTGTTATGATTTTGGTTCTTTTGTATTTACTGAGGAGTGTTTTACTTCCTATTATGTGATCAATTTTAGAGTAAGTGCCTTGTGGCAATGAGAAGAATGTATATTATGTTGGTTTTGGGTGGAGAAGTCTGTAGATGTCTATCAGGTATACTTGTTCCAGAGCTGAGCTCAAGTCCTGAATATCTTGGTTGATTTTCTGTCTCAGTAATCTCTCTAATATTGTCACTGGGTTGTTAAAGTCTCCCACTATTATTGTGCGGGAGTCTAAGTCTCTTTGTAGGTCTCTAAGAACTTTCTTTAGGAATCTGAGTGCCCCTGTATTGGATGCATGTATATTTAGAATAGTTAGCTCTTCTCATTTAATTGAACCCTTTATCATTATGTAATGTCCTTTTCTGTCTTTTTTAACCTTTGCTGATTTAACCTCTGTTTTGTCAGAAACTAGGATTGTTATTCCTGCTTTTTTCCGTTTCCCATATGCTTGGCAAATTTTCCTCCATCGTTTTAGAAAAATTGGTAAATTTCCCTCCATCCCTTTATTTCGAGCTCATGTGTGTCTTTGCATGTGAGATGGGTCTCTTGAAGAGAGCATACTGATGGGTCTTGGTTCTTTATCCAGCTTGCCATTCTGTGTCTTTTAACTGGGGCATTTATCCCATTTATATTTAAGATTTGTATTGTTATCTGTGGATTTGATCCTGTTATGATTCCAGCTGGTTATTTTGCAGACTTGTTTATGTGGTTGCTTCATAGTGTCACTAGTCTATGTATTTAAGTGTGTTTTTGTAGTGGCTGGTAATGGATTTTCCTTTGTATAATTAGTGCTTCCTTTAGGAGCCTCTGTAAGGGAATTCTGGTAGTAACAAATTCCCTCAGGATTTGCCTGTCTGAAAAGAATCTTATTTCTCCTTCACTTATAAAGCTTAGGTTGGCTGAAAATGAAATTCTGGGTTGGAAATTCTTTTCTTTAAGTGTGTTGAATATTGACCCCCAATCTCATCTGGTTTGCAGGGTTTTGGCTGAAAGTTCTGCTATTAGCCATGGGCTTCCCTTTGTAGGTGATCTGGCCTTTCTTTCTGGCTGCTCTTAACATTTTTTCTTTCATTTCCAATTTGGAGAATCTGATGATTATGTGTCTTGGGGATGATCTTCTCATAGAGTATCTTACTGGGATTCTCCACATTTCCTGAATTTGATTGTTGACCTGTCTTGCTAGGTTCAGGAAATTCTCCTGGATGATATCCTGAAACATGTTTTCTAAATTGGTTCCATTCTGCCCATCTCTTTTAGGTACCCCAATCATTTGCAGATTCACTCTTTTTACATAATTCTATGTTTCTTAAAGGATTTTTTTTCATTCCTTTTCGTTCTTTTTTCTCTATTCTTGTCTGCCTGTCTTATTTCAGAAAGATAATCTTCAAGCTCTAAGATGTTTTCCTCCACTTGGTCTATTCTGCTATTAATACTTGTTATTGCACTGTGAAGTTCCTATAATGTGTTTTTCAGCTCTATCAAGTCAGTTATATTCCTCTCTAAACTGGCCATTTTGGCTGTCAGCTCCTTCATTGTTTTATCATGATTCTTAGCTTTTTTCCATTGGGTTACAACATTCTCCTTTAGCTCAGCAAAGTTTGTTTTTATCCATGTTCTGAAGCCTACTTCTGTCATTTCAACCATCTCATCCTCAGCCCAGTTCTGAGCCCTTGCTGGGGAGGTGTTGCAGTCATTTGGAGGAAAAGGGGCACTCTGGATTTTTGAGTTCTCAGCATTTTTCCATTGATTCTTTCTCATCTTCTTGGGCTTATCTACCTTAGATCTTTAAGGTTAGTGACCTTGGATAGAGTTTTTGTAATTTGTAATTGTTGTTTTCTGTTTGTTTTTCATTTAACTGTCTGGCCACTGTCCCATAGGGCTGCTGGGGGTTGCTGGGGGTCTGTTGCAGACCCCAGTTGCCTCAGTTTTTCCCGTACCTGGAGGTATCACCAGTAAAGTCTGCAAAACAGCAAAGATGGCAGCCTGCTCCTTCCTCTAGAAGCTCTGTCCCCTTGTCCTAAAGGGGTACTGACATGTAACTGGTCCAAATGTGCCTGTAGGAGGTGGCTGGAGACCTCAGTTAGAAGGTCTCACCCAGTCAGGAGGAATAGGATTAGAAACCCACTTAAAGAAACAGTCTGGCTGCAGTTTGGTAGAGCAACTGTTCTGTGTTGGGGATTCCTTCAGCTCCTGATCAGTTTGGGCTCTCCAAGGCCCACAGTCTGGACTGGCTGAGATGTCTGAACAGCCAAGGTGGCAGCCTGCCCTGCCCCCTGGGCACTCCAACCCAGGGAGAAACTATAATTCTGTCTGCTATAGAACATGGGCAGGGGTGGCTGGAGGCCCTGGCTAGGGGAACCCGCCCACAAGGAGGAGTGGATAGGATCCTGCTTAAAGAAGCAGTCTGGCCATGCCTCAACAAAACAGCCCTATTGTGCTGGGGAACCACCTCTGCCCCTGTCTGCTTGGACTCTCTACAGCCCACAGGCTGGATCAGCTGAGTCATCCAAACAACAATGTTGGCAGCCCACATCTTCCCCCCGCCACCCCGCCACTCCTCCACTACAACACTCCATTCCATGGAGAGAACAGAGCTCTATCCATAGAGTATGTGCAGGTGAGGGTGGCTGAAGGCCTCAGCAGGGAGATATCACCCGGTGAGATCCGGGTCTGTTTAACGAAGCAGTCTAGCCACAGCTTGACAAAACAGCCCTGTCATGCTGGGCAGCCACCTCTGCCCCAGTTGGCTTGAACTCTCCAAAGCCCACAAGCTAGAATGGCTGAGTGGTCCACACAACCAAGGTGGCGATCTGCCCCTCCCCGCTGGCACTTTCTTCTAGGGAGAGATCAGAGCTCTGTTTGTGCAATGCGGGTGGGGTGGCCGGAGGCGTTCACTGGGAGATCCGGCCCAGTGAGGAGGAATAGATCTGGGTCCTGCTTAAAGAAGCAGTCAGGTCATGTTATGGTAAGCAGCCATGCTCTGCTGGCGGGGGGGGGGCCCTACCTCACTGGGACCATTTGAACTCTTCAAAGTCCTCTGGCTGGAATGTCTTGAGTTGACCAAAAAAGGAGATGGTGGCCCACTCCTCCCTGCTGGGGCTTTGTCTTGTGTCAGGCAGGCCCCGTCCTGTTGCCAGTGGCTGGCTGGAATTCTAAGCCAGCGGGTTCTATCTTGTGAGGTGTTGTGGCAGTGGGATCCGCGGACCAACACTGCTTAGGCCCCTGGGTCAAGCTCCCTTCCTAGGGGTATATATGGACTTCCCACCTTGTCTGAGCTGCAGACACCTTTGCCAGGGGTCCTGGGGCTGGCATGTAAAACTCCTGGGTCTCTGTGCATGCCTGAGCAGCTGCTCTGCTGAGATTCCACACAGCTCTGTATGTCAGACCCAAGGCCCTGGTGGTGTGGGCCCACAAGTGGACCTCCTGATCTGCCAGTTGCAAAGATCGATGGGAGAAACACGGTTTTCCAGGGTGGTACAATCACTCACTGCTTCTCTTTGCTTGGGGTGGTGATTCCCTTGGCTCCATATCACTCCCAGGTGGGCCATCACTCCACACTGCTTTTCGTCATTCTCAGTGGGTCAAGTTGTTTCTCTGATCAGTCTCAATGTGAGTACCTGGATATTTCAGTTGAAGGTGCTATATGCACTCGCCCCTTTTGTTCCTCTCCATGAGTGCCATAGGCTGCAGCTGCTTCTAACTGGCCATCTTGGACCCCTCCTTATCATCTTTTCATGTGATTGCTTTAGTTAAATGTCTCTTCATGTCTTTTGTACTTTGTCCAGTTGGATTGTTTTTACTGTTGAGTTTCGGAAATTCCTTATGTAATCTAGATGCTAGGCTTTTTTATTAGATGCATTGTTTGCAAATATTTTCTCCCACTGCATAGCTTGTCTTCATCATCTTTTCAGTCTTTCAATGAAAAAGTTTTCAACTTGTCAATATTTCATTTTATAGATCATGCTTTCATTGTGAAATTCATGCTTTGCCCTGTATCCTTATGAGTGTTCTCATGTATCTTTTTAAGAAAGTTTTATAGTTTTACATTTTGCATTTTTAACGAGATGTGAAGCATAAATTGAGGTTTTTTTTTTCTTTTTTTTTTTTTCCTGTGGATGTCTAATTGCTCCTGCACCATTTGTTGGAAAGGTTGTCTTTCCTGCAATGAATTGCTTTTGCACTTTTGTCAAACTGAGTTGAGCATATTTGTGTGGGTGGGTCTATTTCTGAATTCCCTATTCTATTTCATTGACTTATGCCTGTATCCCACCACCAGAACCACACAGTTTTGATTACCATAGCTATATGGTAAGTCTTGAAGTCAAGTAGGCTGATACCTTTCATCTTTTATAAAATTGTTTTTGCTATTCCAGTTCTTTACCTTTTCATATAAATTTTAGAAAATTTTTGTATCTATACAATATATTGCTGGATTTTCATAGAAATTGTATTAAATCTATCTGTCAATTTAGGGAGTATTGACATACTATGTTGAGTCTTCCAATCCATAAATCCACTTGCCTCTCCATTTACTTAGATTTTAAAAAAATTTCTTTTGTCAGTGTTGCATAGTTTTCAGGATACAAATCTCATACATATTTTGGTAGATTTACACTTAGTATTTCCTTTTTTATTTTTTCAGCAATTGTAAATAATATCCTATTTTAAATTTTGCTGTCTACACCTTCATTGCTAGTATATAGAAATACAAATTTTTTATTTTCAATTTCAATACAATTATTTTATATTTATAGACCCTTTGAATACGCTAAACTTGTTTCTTAGTTTTTTTTATTTTCAATTTCAATACAATCATTTTAGATTTATATACCCTTTGAATATGCAAAGTTATTTCTTAGTTCTAGGCATTTTTAAAAATTATTTTGGACTTTCTATATAGACAATCATGTCATACAAATACAATTTTCTTTCATCCTTTTTAATCCGTATGAATTTTACTTCCTTTACTTGCCTTATTGTTCTGGTCAGAACTTACAGCACTATGTTGAAAAAAGGTGATAGGAGAGGACGTTTTTGCCTTATACCCAATCTTATGGAGAAAGCATTGACTATTTTGCCATTAAGTATAGTGTTAGCTGTAGGTTTTCTTTTGGATGGTCTTTATCAAGTTGAGGAAGTTGCCCTCTATTTCCTGGGAGTGTTTTTTTTTTTGTTTGTTTGTTTTGTTTTTATCATGAATAAGCATTGAATTCTGTCAAATGCTTTTTCTGTATCGACTGATATGGTCATGTTATTTTTCTTCTTTAGTCTATTAATATAGTAGATTATATTGATTGACTTTCAAATATTGAACCAGTCTTGTATCCTTGAATAACTACCATGTGATCATGGTGTATGGTTGGTTTTATGTGTTGATAAATTCTATTTGCTATTTTTTTTAAAGCTTTCTGTGTCATGAGGTGCCTTGGTCTGTGGCTTTCTATTTTTGTACTGTCTTTGGGTGAATTTGTTATCAGGGTAATACTAGCTTCATAAAATGAATTGGAAGGTGTTCCATTCTCTTCTAGTTTCCAGAAAACTTTGTATAGAAATGGTGTTAATTTTTATTTAAACATTTAATATAATTATCCATTGAAACCATACAGGCCTACAGTTATCAATTGGGGGACTTTTTACATTACAAATTCAATAGTTATATGGCAATTCAGATTACATATTTTATGTTGGGTAAATTGTGATAGATTTTGTTTTTTTTATTGAGAACTGGTCCATTTCGTCTAAGTCGGCAAATTTATGTGTATAGAATTGTTGTAGAATTTCCTTTTTATCTTTTTGCTGTCTGTAGGTCTGTAGTAATAACTCCTGTTTCATTTTTGGTAATAATAATTTGTATCTTCTTTATTTTTGGTAACACTTGTTAGAAGATTGTTAATTTTATTGATGTTTTCAAGTAACTAACTTTTTGTTTTATTTGTCTTTTCTATTTTTTTTTTTGGCTTTCAATCTCATTAATTTATGATTTTATATTAATTATTTCCTTCCATCTGTTGGTTTGAGTTTATTTTACTCTTATTTTCCTAGGCACTTGAGTTGGATACTCAGATTATAAAGTATTTTCCTCTGTTTTTAATTTATAAATGTAGTGTGATAAATTTTCCCCTCAGACTGCCATGGTTGTATTGCAGCAGTTTTGACAAATTGTGTTTTTAGTTTTATTCAGTTCAATGTATCATTTTTTCAATTTCTGTTGAGACTATTTCTTTTTTTTTTTTTTTTTTTTTTTTTTTTTTGACCACAGGATATTTTGAGTTGTTTAGTTTCCAGATATTTTGAGCATTTCCTGTTATCTGTCTATGACTAGTTTCTAGTTTGATTCCACTGGGTCACAGAACACACTCTCTGTGATTTCATTTATTTTAAATCTATTGAGGCTTGTTTGATAATACAGGATGTGGTCTATCTTGGTATATGCTTTACGGGCACTTGAAAATAATGGGTATTCTGATGCTGTTGAGTGGACTTTTCATGAACATTAATTAGTTCTTATTGGTTAATGGTGTTTTTGACTTCTTTTGTTTCCTTGCAGATTTTTCTGCCTATTTGTTCTATCAGTTGTTGAGAGAGGAATGTTGGAGCCTCCAACTATAACTGTGGATGTATTTCTCTTTCTCTCTTTTTTAAAATTATACTTTAAATTCTAGGGTACATGGGCACAACATGCAGGTTTGTTACATCTGTATACATGTGCCATGCTGGTGTGCTGCACCCATTAACTCGTCATTTACATTAGGTATTTCTCCTAATGTTATCCCTTCCCACTCCCCCCACCCCATGACAGGTTCTGGTGTGTGATGTTTCCCATCCTGCATCCAAGTGATCTCATTGTTCAATTCTCACCTATGAGTGAGAACATGTGGTGTTTGTTTTTCTGACCTTGCAATAGTTTGATCGGAATGATGATTTCCAGTTTCATCCATGTCCCTACAAAGGACAAGAACTCATCCCTATTTTATGGCTACATAGTATTCCATAGGATATATGTGCCACATTTTCTTAATCCAGTCTATCACTGATGGACATTTGGGTTGGTTCCAAGTCTTTGCTATTGTGAATAGTGCCACAATAAACATACATGTGCATGTGTCTTTATAGTAGCATGATTTATAATCCTTTAGGTATATACCCAGTAATGGGATCACTGGGTCAAACGGTACTTCTAGTTCTAGATCCTTAAGGAATCACCACACTGTCTTCCACAATGGTTGAACTAGTTTACAGTCCCACCAACAGTGTAAAATCGTTCCTACTTGTCCACATCCTCTCCAGCTCCTGTTGTTTCCTGACTTTTAATGATCGCCATTCTAACTGGTGTTAGATGGTATCTCATTGTGGTTTTGATTTGCATTTCTCTGATGGCCAGTGATGAGCAGTTTTTCACATGTCTGTTGGCTGCATAAATGTCTTCTTTTGAGAAGTGTCTGTTCATATACTTTGCCCACTTTTTGATGAGGTCGTTTGATTTTTTCTTGTAAATTTGTTTAAGTTATTTGTAGATTCTGGATATTAGCCCTTTGTCAGATGGGTGGATTGCAAAAATTTTCTCCCATGCTGTAGGTCGCCTGTTCACTCTGATGGTAGTTTCTTTTGCTATGCAGAATCTCTTTAGTTTAACTAGATCCCATTTGTCAATTTTGGCTTTTGTTGCAATTGCTTTTGATGTTTAGTCATGAAGTCCTTGCCCATGCTTATGTCCTGAATGGAATTGCATAGGTTTTCTTATAGGGTTTTTATAGTTTTAGGTCTAACATTTAAGTCTGTAATCCATCTTGAATTAATTTTTGTGTAAGTTGTAAGGAAGGGATCCAGCTTCAACTTCCTACACATGACTAGCCTGTTTTCCCAGCACCACTATTAAACAGAGAATCCTTTACCCATTTCTTGTTTTTGTCAGGTTTGTCAAAGATCAGATGGTTGTAGATGTGTGGTATTATTTCTGAGGTCTCTGTTCTGTTCCATTAGTCTATATCTCTGTTTTGGTACCAATATCATGTTGTTTTGGTTACTGTAGCCTTGTCGTATAGTTTGAAGTCAGGTAGTGTGATGACTCCAGCTTTGTTCTTTTCATTTCAGATTGTCTTGGCAATGCGGGCTCCTTTTTGGTTCCATATGAACTTTAAAGTAGTTTTTTCCAAGTATGTGAAGACAGTCATTGGCAGCTTGACGGGGATGGCATTGAATCTATAAATTACCTTGGACAGTATGGCCATTTTCATGATATTGATTCTTCCTATCCATGAACATGGAATGTTCTTCCATTTGTTTATGTCCTCTTTTATTTCTTTGAGCAGTGGTTTGTAGTTCTCCTTGAAGAGGTCCTTCACATCTCTTGTAAGTTGGATTCCTAGGTATTTTATTCTCTTTGAAGCAATTGTGAACAGATCACTCATTATTTGTCTGTATTGGTGTATAGGAATGCTTGTGATTTTTGCACATTGATTTTGTATCCTGAGACTTTGCTGAAGTAGCTTATTAGCTTAAGGAGATTTGGGCCTGAGATGATGGGGTTTTCTAAATATACAATCATGTCATCTGAAAACAGAGACAATTTGACTTCCTCTTTTCCTAATTGAATACCCTTTATTTCTTTCTCCTGCCTGATTGCCCTAGCCAGAAATTCCAACACTATGTTGAACAGGAGTGGTGAGAGAGGGCATCCCTGTCTTGTGCCAGTTTTCAAAGGGAATGCTTCCAGTTTTTGCCCATTTGGTATGATATTGGCTGTGGGTTTGTCATAAGTAGCTCTTATTATTTTGAGGTACATCCCATCAATACCGAATTTATGGAGAGTTTTTAGCATGAAGGCTGTTGAATTTTTTCAAAAGCCTTTTCTGCATCTATTGAGATAATTATGTGATTTTTGCCTTTGGTTCTGTTTATATGATGGATTACGTTTATTGATTTGCATATGTTGAACCAGCCTTGCATTCCAGGGATGAAGCCAAGTTGATCATGGTGGATAAGCTTTTTGATGTGCTGCTGGATTCAGTTTGCCAGTATTTTATTGAGGATTTTTGCATCGATGTTCATCAGGGATATTGGTCTAAAATTCTCTTTTATTGTTGTGTCTCTGCCAGGCTTTGTTTCAATCATGTTTGTAGTTTCTCATTGAATTGTTATTACCCAGGCTGCTTTAAAATTTTGTCAGATTATTCAAACACTTTTCATTCATTTTGAGAACCCTTTGGTAATGAGTAATTTTTTGGAAAACTGAATATTTTTGTATTTGTCTTATGAGACTCTGGATCTTATTTTACTCATTTTTAGCTTATTGACAGACTGCAGCAGGGGAAGGAGAAGGATACCTTGTAACTGCCAGGTGGAGGTAGAAGCCCAGGTTCTTCACTGGCCTCCATTTACCCCTGAGTGTGTGTGTGTGGCAGGGAGATGATTTCTGGTCCTATTGGGCTGCTGGACAGGAGCAGAAGGTCTGACTTTCCAACTGGTCTCCACTGACACCAAGTTAGGGACAGTTGCAGTGCAGGATGTAGAAGTTTGGGATCCCCTATTGTCTCTACCTTTGCCACTAATACCATGAAGGAAGAAAGGAGTTCTTCATCAGCTAGTGAGCATGAAAGTTCCGGGTACTTCCTTTGCCTTCTTTGACACCAACTCAGTGGGGGTGTTGGGCCACTTGTAACAGCTACAGGAGGGTGGAAATCTTAGCTTCACATTTAGTTTTTACTACCATGGGTGGTGCTGAGGTCTCAATTTTTGTTTATTTGGTTTTGTTTATTTGTTGTTTGCTTTCTTGTGGTGTTTGGCTGGAGTAGAAGAATGATTGTCTAAAAGTTTTCCTTCTAGAGTCTGTCTCTTTCTTTGTCCTTTGACTGGGCAGAGTAGCATCCTGCTGGGGCTTCTTTTGTCTGGGTCTTAGGTTTCTGGGTTGCTGACTATTTCAGCTCCATGTCTGAGAAATCCCAGGGAACTCATTATTGTGTCAGTCCCATGTCCTGAGATCCCTAGCTAGCCTGTCCTCTTGTCCCCACCTTTCAGAGTCTTGTGTTTACTTAACATATAATGTCCATGTAGTTGTATTTAGCAGAATGAATAGGAAATGCATACCTATTTCATATTTCTGGGAGTGGACTTTTCAATGACATTTTGTCACCAGGATTTTAATTAGGGTCTGCATCCTGAAGCAGCAAGCACTGGTATCAGCCCCTGGAGGCCATAAAGAAGACCACTCTAATGAGTTTCTAAACCCAGGAGACTGCTACTCTCCTCTGGCAACACCATGCCCATTGGGACATACTAGGACATGTTTCACATGCAACTGCATGCTCTTATTTTTGTGAATGTAGTTTGTGAAGTATAAACCAGTTTTCCCCTACTTTGTTTAAAACGGTTTACTCTTCCTCATTAAGAACACTTAATATATAGGGTCTCTAATAGTCCAAGAAGGATTGCAGCACCTATAAGACTAGAAGATTTGAGAATACATGTGGATCTTGATGTGCTCACACTTAACCACAGAAAAACAAAAATACAACTCTTCCTGGTTGGGGGAAGCAAAAGGAACTTGAAGAGAAGCTTGAGCAATGCTGGCAAATGTTTAAAAAGCAGCATTCGGGGGTGGGGGTGGAGGCGGGTGGAAAGCTGCAATTTGTAGTGTTTTCAGTTCTGTGGTATAAATACTCTTATCATGGCTGATTTCAAGCTACCAATGTGCCAGCACTCATTGTGAAGTTAGGAAGAGATGCTAACAATTGGCTTTCACAAGTCAGGCTGTGCCAGCTCCCCTGCACCACCACAAGTGACAGCGACTGATAAAATTCTTTGAGAAAGAGGCTTCCTGCCCACCTCATTCCACTGTTCAGCTTCTAGAGGAATTATCAGTAGAACTTCTACTAAATTTGGATGCCTGGGGGTAAAATAGACTAAGCCTGTTCTACTGCTGGACAATGAAAAATCAAACTTATTTCCAGAACTTCTGGGAATTCTATCCTATGACCATCAAGGCATGGAAGGTAAAAATGGCTGTGTGGGTCAGTGTCAGAGAGGCCTAAGGAACTTTCACCAAGTCTCCTACAGAACAGAAGAGAGAGGCTATGTTTTCCATTTGTTCCTGAGAAAGGCAAAGCATTTGGCTGAAAGCAAAAGCCAGGAGATCAAAGTAACTTCCCTGTCATAAGAGGAAACATGAGAGCAGAATTCAACATGAGTTTCATATATGACAATCAACTGTATTCATGGCTATCTAAATGAATGTCCATGTAGAAGTCAGGCAGCACAAAGAACAAGATATAACAACTGAACGTCCCGCTGAAAACCAGCTCAGTGTTGATCACGACCATCAAAAAAATTCTGTGTCTTTACTTGCAGTGTGACTGTAACTTTCAGAAAGTCACACATCAGTAAAATGCAGATAATACTGGTAGCTGCTTTTACTAGTGCGAAGGAATGATTGAGTATATAGTTCCTAAAACACAGTAAGATTTGAGAAATATGTTGTATACATGTATTTAAAAGGACTTAAATATGTCTTGCAACTCTGTCTTATTACAAAATCATTTGTTTTTAGGCGTATCATTCTGCCTTCAAAAAGGAAGAGGAGCATGTATTTTCAAGGGCAGGCACTGCTTTTTTACTCTGGAACCCTAGAGATTCAGACCAGGAAACCTGTTAGGATGAGGGCTTTTAAGAAGACAGGAAGAGAGAAGCTATGACTTGAAAACAGATGAATCCAGAAGTTACCCACCCAACTGTTCATCACCTAAGCTGGTTATAAGATAATTTTTTATAATATTTCATTCTTCATTAGATTGTAGTATCCTTAAGTAAATCCATTAGCTTGTTTGGGATTAGAGACTATTGTGCTTTTACTGATATTAACAACAACTTATAAAATGCATACATTATATGTGAGACACATATATATAGACAATGGGATGCTCTTGTACACAGAGAGTTAAAACATGCAGGTGGGCAGGGGTGAATGCTGGAGAAAGCGGGAAGAGGGAGGGTAAGTTGTGAGGGAGATATCATGTCTAAACCAAGCTCTGTGACTGTGGTGTTTTTATTTAGTGGAAATTAAGACTAAATTATGTTTTGTAAAAGAAGTGAAATAGATTTCTTAATTTTTTAGTGCGTTCATTGGTGGATTGGTGTCAGGGAAACTTTGCTGGATGGTATTTTGCATACTTTGGTAGTTCTTTGCTGTTCACTGCTGTCCTCAAAACCAATCATTTCTTTAAACTGTGTAAAAAATCATGATTCATTTAAAGAAAAACATACTGTTGCTTTAGGGCCTTCAATGATGTGTACAAAATACAAATTCAACAATTAAATTATGTTAAATTAAATTAACTCTGGCAGCTGTAATTTCCCTTAAAAAGCACAGCAGAGTATTGGGCATGAGAGAATGTCATGCGAAGCGTATTATTTTTTTCCAAAGGTGTCAGTTATTTAATCTTTTGATTCTCAAAATAATTAGGTTGTTCAAATATACTTTTTTATTATTTAAATATTTCAAACTAAATACATCTATTTGGTATAGCTAGAAACCTTTTCTATTTGATGTTGTCAATCTATATTAATAACTTGTCTATTTCAACTGAATCATTAGAAAACATCAGCAACATATTAGAAACACATAACAATAATCTAGTAACTACCAACATAAACTAATTACTGCAAAAACAATTTGTCACCATATAATAGTGATTACAGCTTGCTTAAAATATGTAATTCCATACTTTCATTTTAATCTAATATTCATATAACATTATGTGTTTCTTGCAGTCTGGAACTACTTCATTTTCTGCACCTAGCAGGAGTTGACATATTATACTTGTCATTTGGGTTGAATTGAATGAACACATGGTGCCTGAGATGGTGATTTCTCAGTTTTACTTCTTACCCTTCAGTTCAAGTATCATATTCAGATATAACATCCTTAGGATTATTCTACTTTTTTGCATGTGTATTTTTTGTCTGAATTTCTGAATTTGATTTTAGACCACCAGCAGAGGATGTAACTGACATCAACAATTAAGGATTATTTGGAATGATCAAAGTTACATTTGGGGATGATTGGAAACAGTTCTGGCTGGTATATTCCGCAAATATCTTCATTTTGTTCATTAGTTTCAATATGAATAATCATATTGAAAATTGGAGTCAGGCAACCTGGGTTATGGTCCTGCCTCTGACACTAGCTTGTTTTCTAAACTTGGGAAATTCACTTAATTTCTTTTTATTTTATTTTACTCATTTGTAAAGTGGATATTATGACTATCTGAAGTAATTTTGTTGTGAGGTTCTAAAATGAAATATGCATATAAAAATAGTTTAAAGAGTGAAACATAAAAATGTTACCTGTTTTAATTTTCAAGTATATATATATATATATATATATATAAGTTGATTAATAAAACACATGGTTAACTTTTTAAATTTGAAGCATTGAAGTTCTTTTCTTATGTAAGAACTTATCTTCTTATGTAAGAATATTGTCACTTATCTTCTAGAAACCTAATAATAATGTAAAATATGATTTCATGCACACAATATGCATAAAATATTTAATATTTATTATATAAAGTTTTAAAAGTTATCGATGCTCTGTTTTCATAAAAAGTAAGTTTTACCAGATATCCTAACTGAGCTAGACATTCCTTGTTCCCATAGTCTTGCAGAAGTGAGAACTCATTAGTCTCATTAGTCTTCAAAACAAGCAGTCCTTTGGTCACAAGGAATCTTGCAGGCTTTCACAGATCTCTGAGGAAGTTTTCTCACCACTTTCCATTGCCTTAAAACTGTTCGGAATGGAATTTAGTCTTGTGTGGAGAAAATTATTGGTAATTTTGTCTTTTAATGTTGTGTATCTGTATGCATGTGTGTGCACATGTGTGTGTTTGTGTGTGGGTCAGAGAGAAAGAATCGTTGATTTACAAAGTTGTATAGCTTTTTTCTTTATATATTTTCTCTATTATGCCTTCGAATTTTTGGTGGGTTGGTTAAAGTGGGATTTTGATCATCACAGTTATGAAGGCAAAGTATATTTTAAAGGTAGTCTAGGATTATAGTTTTAATACTGACTAGTGATTTTGGCCTGTCCTTAGGCTAAAATTCGGAAGGACTTTCTGCAGATTTCTCCATTGTCCCATATATGCTCTACTGCAATGGCTGAGGGAGAACAATAGCTTTCCATTTTTCTGATATATATTTTTATTTTTTTGGTGACTGAGCCATGAGCAGGCCTTTTGCTAATTGAGAGAAGAAAGACAATGTGCTCAGGGTAATTTTTATAGAGCTAAGATAATTTTCTGAAGACAGAGCCCAAATTGTACAGGCTTTCAAAACAAACACCAGATGTGGGCTGGTTCATGAAATGTATTGATTTGATAAGGGATATTTTTAGGGAAAAAGAGGAAGGAATCAAATCTGGAAGCTATTGTTATGAATCTCTTTTAAGTAGTAAGAAAAAGAATTGGAGTCAAAGCTTTGGTGTGGAGCCCAGGCCAGCCACTTAGCTGTGTTCCTTTTTCACTCTGAGACCTCTCTGATTAATTTTTATAAATATAAAGGGAAATCTTTGCTATGTATAAGTGTGTAAAACTGTGATGATGAGATCCCCGGAAAGTTGTTTTATTTAACGTTAAGTTAAATGTTAAATAACATTTAACATTTGGAAGAAGT
The DNA here is from genome assembly GCF_007565055.1 of Rhinopithecus roxellana. Lineage (NCBI taxonomy): Eukaryota > Metazoa > Chordata > Mammalia > Primates > Cercopithecidae > Rhinopithecus > Rhinopithecus roxellana. The sequence goes on from NC_044557.1 coordinate 36,276,608, forward strand.
TCTGGCCAGCCCTTAGTTCTGGCCTGAGGGCTGAGGAGGAAGCTGTGTTTCTTTCCTAGGCTTATTTGGGATCTCAGATCCTCACCTGGTTGAGGAGAAACACATGAACCTGGGGCACCCATAACCCACAAATCCTGGAATAAGAGCATCTCATTTGGGCTGGGATCATGGGGAACAGTGGTTCTTGGACTTTGTCATCCATAAGAATCTCCTGGAGACCTTGCCCCATCCCCAGAGATTCAGTGGTAAGTTTAGGGCCCATGAAATCTCATTTCTTACACACTCACCGTGATGCCAGTGCTGCTGGCCTGAGAGTCACACTTGGAGAGACTTCCTCTTCCAGCAATAGTGAGCACATCACTTCTATGTGCCCAGTCTCAGGACATCATCTTTCTCACGTGGAGGAAAGCTTTTTCCCTAAAGAAAGGAAAGAATGAACAAAATAGGAAAAGCAGCGAGGATTCTTTTCCTGGTCCTGCAGTAGCCATCTTAGTGTCCCTTAGTTCTGTGATCTTCACAGCACCCCGTGAGGAAGGAAGTGCTGTCTTCGTTCATTCAGGCTGCTGTGACAAAAATACCATAAATTGATAAACAGCACAGATTTGTTTCTCACTGTTCTGAAGCCTGGAAGTCCAAGACCAGCATGCTGGGAGATTGGGTGGCTGGTGAGGGCCCACTTTCTATTTCACAGAACAGAGACTTCTCATTGTGTCATCACATGGCATAAGGGGTGATGGAGCTCCCTTGGACTCTGTTATAAGGACACCAGTCCCATCCTTGAGTGCTCTGCCTCCATGACCTAATCACTGCCCAAAGTTCCCACATCCTAACAACCATCACAATGGTGACTGGGTTTCAACATGAGAATTTTGGGAGGACATAAACATTCAGACCATAGCAAGTACTATCTTGGAATTGGAAGAACAAGAAACTGAGACATGGAGACAGAAAGTAAACACCATCCATGTAACACATCAATAAAACAAACCTGAGGTTCACACTGAAGCTCTGACTCCATTTCACACTCCTTTTCTAGGATCCTCATATTACATTGAAAGAAAAAAAACAGTAAAAAAAAAAAAAAAAGGGGGGTGTTAATAATATTTATCTCACTCATTAACAGAATGTGGTTGAGCAGATTCATGGAGGTTTTGTGAGTAGCATGTGGTGAATGGTGTCGCAGGTACTCACAAGCCTTCTTTCATGGAGAATTGGTTCTCCTTTTCCTGCTATCATTCCCTCCTCCTGTCCCAGTGGTCAGCATTTCCCTTGGTTGATCTAACAGTCTTTTCTCTAATGATGCCTCTTAGCTACTTTGACTCGAGGGTAACAACCATACTCTTCACAGTGAGGTCCACGGACCAGCAGCTTCATCATGGTCATGTGAGGATTTGTCAGAAATGCAGAACCTCAGGCTCCACCTCAGACCTCTTATGGAATCAGAATCTTTGCCTTATTAAGATCCCAGGGGACTGGGTGCAGTGGCTCATGCCTGTAATCCAGCACTTTGGGGGACCAAGGCGGGTGGATCACTTCAGGTCAGGGGTTTGAGACGAGTCTGGCCAACATGGTGAAATCCCATCTCTACTAAAAATACAAAAATTAGCTGGGCATGGTGGTGCACACCTGTAATCTCAGCTACTCAGGATGCTGGAGGCAGGAGAATTGCTTGAACCTAAGAAGCAGAGGTTGCAGTGAGCCGAGATCATGCCATTGCACTCCAGACTCCAGTCTGGGTGACAGAGTGAGAACTCATCTCAAAAAAAAAAAAAAAAAAAAGATGATCCCCAGGCAATTCATATGTACATGCAAGTTTGAGAAAAACTGGAAATGATGAGAAAATAAAGAGTTGAGAACAATCTCTTATACTACTCCACAAAGATTGTTTCTATTTTTCTGGCCTTGCTGTCTTCTATATTTCAGTTTGTAAGTTCCTTGATGGCAGGGACTTGATCCCTATCATTCAATAGCATTTCTAACATAGCCTGACGTCTAGTAAATGAGAAATGACTGTTTGTTGAATACATGCTTCCCAAATCACTGTATCAGGTTCAGATTTCTCTGAGTCCCAGAATTATGACTCTTATTTGGGCATTTCCTGATTTTTTTATAGGCATCACTAATTCATCATGTGCAAATTGATTTTTCACTTCTATCTGCTACACCTCTAGTTTTCCTTCTTTGTGAGGATGGTGCCCCATTTTCCCAGTCATGCAGTGACTACATTCATACATTCCACATACATGCATACAGAATCCATCCCATTCTTTCTACCATCATGGCTGCCCTCTATATTGTTTGATTATTTCTTGACTGATTTATTTTCATGGTGTTCTTTCTTGCCACCTTGTCTATTGTGTTACATCTCATATTTTTCTTTACACTGCCTCCAAAGTGGTTACCCCAAATCTAAACCTGATCAAGCCACCTTTTCTTTTTCCTTTTGTTTCCCCCCTAAATAGTTTCTGGTGCCCTTCAGGATAAAATTTAATCTCTGTAGAGGATTTTCCAAGGTGCTTCATTATCTGCTCCTTGTCTACATCTCTGCTCTCTTATGTTAGCTCTCTCCTGCCCAGGAGGTCTATCACTATACTCCCACCTCACTCTGTGACTTGCTATAATAAGTGCAGTTTGCTGTCTCTTGCATCCAGAATTGGCTAATCTTTTGCAATCCTTTCAATACTTGCTTAACTTGAAAACCTTCACTCTCTTTTCAGGACTTGGGGCAATGTCTTCGCTATTAAAAATCCTTAGATGTTTCTGGTCTGAGTTAGGTGCCTCTTCCATCTTTTGCCACTGATCTTGTGCACATCTCCATCATAGAACTTATCATGCTGCATCCCAACTTTGTTTATGCATTAGATCCAGAGACTTTATCTTATCTCTGCATAACAAGAGATTGGTTCTTTAGAACAAATCCACAGACTTTATCTCTATATCTCTATAACATATCATGGTTTACAAATCATTATATATCTCAATTACAAATATTTTGAATTGATGAATGTATAATTTGGAGTCAGGAATTTTCAAACAGGGGCTTAGAGGAAAGTTGAAGATTATAAATACCTCTGAAGAGCAAGCATTGTGTCTTGTTTACCAATGAGCTCTCAGAGCTTATCACAGTCTTTGAAATACAATATGTACTCCATAAATATTTGTTGAAGAAGCAAAGGGATAGATGGAATAATGGATGAATATATGTAGTCAACAAAAATATTGCTATAAAACTTTGATTCCCTGCTTGATAAAGGCATTCACGCCATCTGCTTCATTTCTCCAGCTTTTGTCTTCTACTCCCTGCAACTGGGTCAGGTGACAGATAGACCTGTAGGCCCAGGCCTGTGCTAGTTCCTAGCTAGGTATGACAGGGACAGAAGTTATATCAGTACCCCCTGTCTTATCCTTTTGGGATTCAGTTTTGTTGATTATCAAAGTCTGGTGCATCAGCAATAAGTTCTGTAACTACGTGTCAGCAACTTATTAATAACAACCTTGGGTGAGCAAGGCATGTTTGGCAGAGTTATTTCATCATCCCTCCTATCAGTTTCAATTTTCTCTGCTATATGCCAGTACTTCCCACTCCCCAGACTTGACTTCCTCCATAGGCAGCTTGTGGGCATCATTTTGTGCCCTTCAAACATCACACTCTGCTACCTTCCCTGTTCCTGATTCTTAGAATTATCAACTACACAATCATTTCTGATGCTGAATCTGTATATCTCTGTTTTCACCTCCCTCCAACCCTACATTTCTTCAGGTAAAATACAGGAATGATGGTGTTTTTTAAATTTTTAATTCATTGATGCAAATCTGGTTGTCACTGGGGGTAATACTCATAAGCCATTTTATCCATCAGCTAAACTATGCATGCTGAGTACCTTATAAACATATTTTCCTAGATACATTTTTTACATAGGTATTGCTGATATTCTCACACATAATTATTAATACTTTCATACTGTTAAAATTTTGAGGGTCTCTTATACATCATCCTTAGAATGAAATAAATATCCATGAGTTCACACTGATGTAAATAATTAAATAAATAAATAACTAAATGAATAGGAAAGGAAAGCTCTTATTTTATAAAAAGGATAATTGCATTATATTAACATGAAATCATTTTCTTTAAAAGAGAAGAAAGGAAGAGAGAAATGCTTTTCTAAACAGAAGAATTGCAGTTAATAAATGTAGAAGAAATGAGGGAAGTTGAAAATCACCGATAGGCAACCATTGCAATAATAATTGTAGGCAAGCTACACTGATGGATGCTTAAATTGATGTGCAGAAGTTTGGGGAGAAACACAGCATTTGCATAACTTCCAAGTATTTCCCTTAAGATCTGTATTATTTACAAAAGGAAAAATAGTCACTTTACCGTGGAGAATGTTGGCAGACACTATCTTGCCAAATGATTAAGGTTAACATTATTCCTTGATGTGCCTGTCACTGGAATGGACACATTATTTCTGTGGTATTACTGCCAAAAACTGCACAATGTCTTAAGGTAATTGTGGGATAACACCAGAAGGAAAAAGGAAACCACTGGATGTCAGTCTACAAAATACCTAAGTGATACTTTTCAAAAGTGTGTCAGATCATGAGAAACAACGAGACTGTCACAGGCCAGACAAAGAAAGGCAAGGAGTTGTCACAGATTGGAAAAGACTAATGAAGCACAACTTAGTGCAGAAAAAGAACATTAAGGGAAAAACTTGTAAAAAATGTAATAGTCTATAATTTCATTAATAATATTATACCCATTTAATTTCTAAGTTTTGATAATCATCCCATGATTATGCAAGATGCTATCATTAGAAGAAGCAAGGTAAAAGAGAATTGGTAGTTTTCTGTATTATTTCTACAACTTTTCTATAAGCCTATATTTATTTCAAAATAACGTCCTTAGATTAAAAGACTGTAAATGGTTTAGAACACGGTCTGCTTGGCCAGGTGCAGTGGCTCATGCCTATAATTCCAGCACTTTGGGAGGGCAAGGTGGGTGGATCCCTTGAGGTCAGGAGTTCAAGACCAGCCTGGTCAACATGGTGAAATCCCGTCTCCACTAAAAAAATACAAAAAATTAGCAAGGCATGGTGGCATGTGCCTGTAATCCCAGCTACTTAGAAGCTGAGGCAGAAGAATTGCTTGAACATGGGAGGCAGAGGTTGCAGTGAGCTGAGATTGCACCATTGCACTCTGCACTCCAGCCTGGGTGACAGAGTGAAACTCCGTCAAAACACACACACACACACACACACACACACACACACACACACACACAGTAGAACAGGGTCTGCCATACTGTAAACGCTTAACAGCGTCTCTCAGCTCAACAGCCCAGACTGGACTGCATGGACAGTCCACACCGAGTGCCTGCATAAACTCCTGGGCTGCACACAACTGTACTTTGCCCTCATCTGACCCTTGTATGACAAACCTCATTCCACCAACATGTAGTCCTCTCCACATAAGTCCCGGGAAATTTGGGCTCTATTCCTCTGTCCCTAATTATGTAGGGGAATAAAACTAGAAATGCTTATTTCTTGCTTTGTCTGTCCAGTGTCTACCTTAAGAGAGTGCTTGGCTTGCTCCGAATGTCAGTAGAGAATTCTAGCAAGATTGCATGGAGATAGTCAAAAAGGACTCACACATGGGGGACCATATTTAGCTAATCTTCCAGAGCTCTTGGATGGCATCGCTGCCTCAATAGATAAGAAAAAAATGTTTTCAAAGAGCATTTGACAAGGTTTCACAATGAAGATTTATATCTAAAGCAGACTAAGGGAATGGGAGGTAAAATAGCATATTGTAGCAGAAAACTAATTTAAGAGTAGTAGACAAAAAGCAGTTGTAGATGGCAAGCTCAGCTTCCAAGGGGGTAAGAAATCAAATGCTTTCCAGAGCTCTGGGAATAAGACCTACATATTCTGGGACGTGTGCAGGGAAGAAAAGATCATTGAATTTGCTGGTGATACTAAAATTGAAGTCTTAGCAAATAATAAGGTGCAATATTATCAGATTGAAAAGGATTTGAATTGCAGGTGATTAAGGCAGAGGATGCCAAATGCAGTTCAGGTATAAAGATATAAACTAATAAGTACAGGATCAAGGAGCCAATTATGCAGAACATATACCCAGAAAAGGATTTGAAGGATATTGTGGGAAAATCTGCAAAACCATCAGCATAGAGCACAACTGCATTAGAAAAAGCAACCTGGATTTACTTGGTTATCTCATCAAAGAGGAAGAAGATGAGAAGAAAGAGTGATACTACACCTTTGTAAGGCATTAACTTGATTCCTATTTTGAATATAGTGTCCACTGCCATACTAAAAACAGAAAAAAGAGACTAGGCTTGGGGATGGGGGATACAGTAAAGGGAAATATTTAATTGGGAAACTATTTCCATTTTAGTCTCAATGGGAAATAGAGGATTTCACAGCAGAGGTTTTAAAAATTGGGTGTTCTTGGGAAAATTTTTGAAATGTGAAAAATGGTGTACAAATTATTCTTTAGATGCATGCATTGTGCTAACAATAGGCTCAAATATTCTTTGAAGGACTCAACTAAAAGTTTACTCTACTACCGATGTGTTGGTATGTGCATAAAAAGGCAAAATTCAGCCCCAGGGTTAATACAGGGGAACCAGAGCAGAACTATTTAATGCTACATACAAGGAAAAAAAAAACGCCAGGAAAAGCTGGAAAAGTAGAAGTGCAAATGAATTGAAGAGACACTTAAACTTATTTTTGGTGAAGAAGGTGATTAAAAATCATTGTTAAAAAAAAAGTCACAGGGAAGAGCAAGTGAGAACCAATTTTAAATGACCAGTTTTGACAAGAAAAGTTTTCCTAATTGCAAAACCTTCACATATAAGCTAGAATGTAGTTATGTAAACAAGCCTTGAAGTTTTCCATTTATTTTATTCTGCATTGCTGATCTTATTCTGCCACAGGGAATATGGATCCATTTTAATATAAGTGCAGTGTATGCCAATTTCATGTGGCTCAAGCTAACATTCTGCTTAACATGGTCTACTGGATCGACTGGATCAGTGGGTATGAGGCAAGCATGGAGTTCTGGCTGCAGCCATTGGCACACAGAGTAAAGTTAAAGCAGACGCGATTTCACTGGTCATTTAGGATTTAAAAATAATTTTTATCTAAAATATGCAAAAAAAGTACAGCAAAATATTGAGCCTTGCTTACTATTTGATACTGTTACATGGTTGCCTCCATTCTCCACTTTGCATGATAAAGAATCACAAAAATTTCTTCCTGGAAGAGACCTTAAGGATCACCTAATACAACCCTCTGAAATTACAGATAAGGCAAATGAGAAACAGAGGGATTAAGAAATTTACCAAAACTTTAAATGGCATTTACAAGGAAGCCCAAAACTAGATTCTTTATTTCTAATTTAGCATTTTAACATTCAAAGTTGTGGTATCCTAAATTTATAAAACCAGTTCACCAGTATTATATTGTTCTTGCTGCAATTATATTTTATTCAGATCTCTTTTAAATATTTTCATTTTTAAATTTATGTTTTCATTGTTCAGGGATGGAAATCTAGAATTTCTTGCAGCTTGGCAGCATAGGAGCCAACGGGGTAGCAATGCGAAGGTCAAGAAGTACACCTCATCTCCAGGACAGTAAGAGTGATCCCTGACGATGATGCTGGGAGAAGATGTGCCAGTACTTGAGAAGGCACCATCCAGCATGCACAGCTACATGCCACAGGTCACACATCATTGGCAGGAGTGCAGACCACTTTGTATCTAGTAGTAGCTTTACTGGGACCTACTATAACTTGGGCAAGTTAAGTCTTCTTCCTGGATTTTGTTTCTTTTAAATGAGAGAATAAGATTAGATGGACTACAAAGTTCCAAAGATTTAAGATTCTAGCATATAGTTACAGTGTGGATTAGGTAGAGGGTGACAAGGCAGAGAGTGGAAATGACATTGGTGTGTGGCCAAATTTACACTTGGACATTCTTTAGCGGGAGCACCTGTTGAAAATCAGCATGCAAATCCTCAATCAATCCAGCACTGCCAGTTTTTTTCATTCTGAAACAGACTGTATTTGGTGAGGCAGGAGGGACAGCATCATATAAAAGAGACATTTTGTATTTAGGAGCAATGATATATACAAAATAAGTACTATAGCATTAAAATACAATCACACTCATTGTCGAAAGATGTTTACATTATGAGAAAAAATCCATGCTCCTGACATCAACTGAAGGAGCATCTCTCACAAGACCTGGAAAGTGGAAGTATGGAATCTAATGTTACTACAACAAGTGAATCCTCCTTGCATAGACTAAACTATTTGTAAAATTCCTAATTAGAATAGATTTTAAAAAAATTGTTTCTCAAGAGTTTCTTCCTTTGACCTAATGGGTTTACCCTATTGCTTACCTATTAACCGTCAATCTCCTGCCAAAAAGTCCCTATCTTTAGAGATAAAATATTAATATCAATATATCATATGTGGATTTACGTGATTACTCTCCCAACAGAAGGACTCTGTACCTATAGAAATCTTCATTCATATTATTTAAGTGTTATATATGCCAGGAGAACTTAACATTTACTAATGGATATCTGTTCCATTTTTCAGATAACACTGGGTTACACAGTTAAAGCAGGATAAGAGGAATGGAATTTTGCAAATGGCATTTCACTGTTTCATACTGGAGTATGAGCAGCCACAGCCTATGTTTAACTTCGAACTTCACACTGTATTGTAACGTTGTCTTTGGAGTTGAGACTGCCTGCAGTATCTGTTTTCTGAGTGTGCTTTGAGAGTACAATGACATAATATTGAATTATATTTAATGATATAATTTTTTGTATCAGAAATTTAGACATTTTAGTATATGTCTACCATCAGGCATGGTGACAGTAGGATCCATAATTTATTCTATAACATTTTGGGAGGCCAATAAAGGATTTTTATAAAATGTTTGATTCTTTGTGCTTTACAAACACGATAAGCAAAAATTAAATAAATAATGTAGTAGGGACTGAAAGAAACAACTTTAATTGCACACATACCCCCACCTCATTTCAGGAGTTCTTAGAAGACAAATCTTTCAGAACCAGCTTCTATTAATGACAGTGTAGTTGCTAGTATGTAGTCTCCTTTACTTTCTTGCTATTTTTTTCTTGTAATTTATTTGTAAGAGGTGATGTTTTGATATTTCCTGAGGGATTGTTCCTCATTTATGTGTGGCTTGATTTGTATTGCAAACCTTATGCTAGAAAAATACTTTTGGTGGATTTAATCAAATAGTATTTAATAACAAGAAAGATAAAAAATATTTTGGATGTATGGTTATAAAGAAATCTTTCTTATATTTAAATATGGTATTTGCTTTTTGGATATTTTTCTGTACCCAAAGAATGGATTCACGGATACTTTATGAAAAAGCAGATACTTATAAAATGCTTACATTTCTAAAATTTAATTTTAATTAAATATGATGAATATACATCCCTAATATTTGAATACTTGTACACAGATGTCTCCTTACTATATTTTCCTTTGGAACATTAATGTGAAAGAATGAATTTCACAATATTCAATAATACTTAGCTATTTAATACACATTAGAACCCTTTTGCCACTGTGAAACTAGAAAAATACAAACATCTATGAAATTATTTTTTATTATATTAAAGATAATGCAGTCTATAATTTTTATTGCCTTACACACTGATGTAATGATTTTCAAGACTATCAGGTGTGAGATCTCATTCAGAACCAGCTTATCAAATCAATGCTAAAATTAACCAGAATGTGGGCTTTAAATGAAGAGTATAAATTGAACTCAGAATTTGTTTTAAAGTATGCATTTGGGAATAAAATAGGCACCTAATGATTAATAATATTCAAATTGGTAAGAAATAAAAGCAACAATAAAACTTCCTGCCAGAAACTTTTTACTTATCTAGGCACCCTCATCCATTTCACTCAATATTATTTTTACTAGAAACGACCCTACCAAATATAACTCACAAAAAAATAATAGTTTTGCTTCACTTGCTTTGCCTACAGTGCCAGGGGGATAGATTTAATGATCTTATAGGTCTTTTCAATCTATCTAATATTTGTGAAATGGCAACTGTCAATGTTGAACAAGAAATTGCTGAAATAGCACAACTTTTTGAAATGGATAATATCTCATAGGACAAGAGCCCAGAAATGGAAAGAACAACCATGAACCTCACTGAAATTCATCTCAACAGAATGCCAACTTTACTCGTCGCGTAATAAAAACAACCGACTTTAAAAATGCTATCTGTCAATGACTCAAAATCAGCCATTTTGAAAATCTCAGCACCAGCTATTGCATATGCCAAAGAGTAAGGTGACTCCTAGTGTATTTCTTTTCCATTTTGACTTTTGCTATTGCCTGACCAGTTGGTTACTAGCTATGTCAGCTTAAGAAGTAGGATCAACTAAGCATGTTAGATTTTATTAAGTTTAGCGTTGGTTATCACTTAGACACTGCCTATTTGTTGTTTAATAAAATTATAAATTTTTGATAACATTAAATAGGTCTCTATAGAGAGAATAAATATCAACTAAAGTTCTTTCACATCTTTCTGGTTCACTATGCAATTAAAGCCCTCACTTTTTTATTTTCCAACGTAGAGTCTGGATTTCCAAAAATATCAAAATTTGACGATTGAATTTTAAAAATGCTGAGACTGGAGTATAAGGGAAGCAATCCCTGAGAGAAAGAATGCACAGAGCACAGAGAAGGGAGTCCAAGATACTGTCCCCCTAGGCATTTGACAATATTTTGTTCCCAATTCTTTAGTTTTTTTTTTTTCTTTTATTGATATATAGTAATTTACATGTTTGTGGCATACATTTGAGTGTTACATGCAAAGGATGTGTAATGATCAAGTCAGGGTCTTTGGGGTAGTCATCACCTTGAATGTTTATTATTTTTATGTTTGTATCATTTCAAGTCCTCTCTCCTAGTTACTCTGAAATATATACACTATTGTTGCTAAGCATAGTCACCCTAGCCTGCTTTCAAACATTAGAACTTATTTCTTCTATCTAACTGTATGTTTGTATCCATAATCAACTGCTCCTCTTCCCTCCTGTCATCTCCATACACCCTTCCCAATCTCTGGTATCTATCATTCTATTCTCTATATCCATAAGATGAAGGTTTTAGGTCCCACATGTGTAGTTGACAAATGTTATGTTGCATAAGGTGATAGGCAACGAAATCAAGCAAAAGTCAGTGAAGGAGCTGAGTTTGTTCCAATCTTCCAGTGCTGAGGATATGTTAGCTAGAGTTCAGAACTTACCAAAGAAGAATCCTAGAAATCAGGTCAGGTCTGAAAACAGTGTAGAATCAGAGGTGGAAGAGACCTATAAAATTATGATTCAGTTGGTTCATTTCTTGATTAGATTAAGATTATCTTCCCTGACTTAAGCAGTCTACCAGAATATAAGGTAAATGTATCATCCAGAGCCACCTCAGTTTTCTTTTTTTGTATGATATCTGTCTTTCAGAAAAAGAAATTACAGATATGTCAGAGTAAAGAGAAAAAAAACGTATCCAAAATTCCCAGGAGTTATTTTACATACACTTTACCATAACAGATTATCATGTTAAAAACAATATATGAAAAAAATGAAATATTTCAGTGGAAAACTGAAATCCATAAAAGAATCAAATGAAAACAAGAGAATCACAAAACAGCATAATAAAGATAAAAAACTAATAGATGGGTTTGACCACAGGCTGGACACAGCAGAAGAATGGTTTTGTAAATTTGAAAATGTGATAGTAGGAAAATATTCAGGCTTAAACAAAGATGAAAAAGGATAGAAAATTTATAAAAAGCATAAGAGACATATTGGAACAGTGAAATAATCTAACATATGTGCAACTAAAGTCTCAGGAGGGCAGGAAAGAGAAAACGTGAAGAAAAGACATTTACAAGATAATGACAAAAATTAGTTCTAAAACCGATAAAAGATATTAACTCAAAAATTCAAGAGAAAACATGAACACCAAATAGGATAAACACAAACAAACTGCCTCTGGATACATTATCATATAGTTTCTGAAGAAGAAAGATAAAGCAAAACGTTAAACTAAGCCAGAGGAGAATAAAACGTATTATCTTCAAAGAAGCAACAAGAAATACAGTTAATTTATCATAAAAGTGGTGGAAGCCATCTGCAATAGAATGACAATTTTAAAGAGTTCAAGAATAGGTGACAATCTAAAGTATCGTACCCTTGAAAATGATCCTTCAACAGTTCCAGTTAAATATAGACATCTGCAGACAAACACTGACAAATTCATTGCCAGAAGACTTGAATTTGAATAAATAAATAAATAGGGCTTCAGGAAGCCTATTTATTTATTTATAATAAATTTTCATCAGGAAGACGAAAATTTACTCTGGACAAAAACACAAAACTACAGGAATTAATAAAGGAAAAAGAAAAATTATGGATAAAAATAAGTAAATATCGACTGAACAAAAACACAATAGTGTTTTTATGAGACTTAAAATATATATAGATTTAAAATCATGATGCCAGTAACATGAAATGTAGGGATAGAAGGGAAGTAAATATGCATATGAGTCATTTATCAAAACTGACAATATGCTAAGCATAAAACAAATCCCCAAATCTTTCAAAGAATAAAAAGTCATTCAGATCTGATCATAGTAGAATTAATCTTGAAAGTGATAACAAAAAGTTAATCTAAAAATCCCCAAATGTTGAAGATTAGGAAAACTAGAAATAGCAATTGGCTAAAGTATCAAAGAAGCATTCTCAGTAGATAATAGAAAATATTTTTATTATATAATAATAAAAATAGACATCAAAATTCATAAGATGTAGCTAAACTGGTAGAAGGAAAACTGTAGCTTTACATGCATTATACTTGAAGAGCTGAAAGACTGGAAATTTGATAATCTAGATATTGTCTAAAAAAGTTAGAAAAGTACAGCAAAAGAAACCCAAAGAAAATAAAAGGAAGAAAATAAAGACAATCCATAAATTAATGCAGTAGAAAACAAAGAAATGGAGAGAATGAACCACACAACAAATCAGTTACTTTAAGAAACAGTGAAATTGATAAATATTGACAAGGCTTACCAAGAAAGAGATAAAGTACAGATTCCCAATCACAGAAATGAAAAGAGATGTCACCACAGATTCTTCAGAACATAAGAAAATATTATGAACAACTTTGTGACAATAAATTTGGAAATTTAAATAAAAGAAAAATTTCCTAGGAAAACAGTTTACCAAAATTGACACAAAAATAAAACAAACTAAAAATACTTTAATTAAATTCCTTACTATAAACTTGTACAAAAATAAAATTCCAGGCCTACATGCTTTAACGGTAAATTATTTCAAACAGTTAAGGAAGAAAGAACCCATTCTTACACAAATCCTTTCAGCACATACAAATAAAGGGAGCATTTCCCAAATTAAATTATGAGGTCAATGTAATCATAATACCATAACCTGAAAGGGATATCAAAAGAAATGAAAATTACTTTCCAATTTCACTGATGAACATAGACATAAAAGTCCTAAATAGCATATTAGCAAGTTGAATCTAACAACACATAAACAGAATACTGTATCATACCCTAGTTGAACTGATCTCAGGAATACAAGGTCGATTCAAGTTTGAAAATCAATCAGTGTAATTCACCACAGTAACAAGTTACTACAAAAAATTATATAAGAATTTCATTAAAAGTAACCAAATAATTTGATAAAATTCAACATTCAATAATTTTGACAAATCAGCTAGAAACAAAAAGAAATATCTTAATCTGATACATGATATCCACAAAATCAAACAAGCAAAAAACTTCTAGCACACACCATGCTTATGGCCAAAATATTGAATGCTCCATCCCTGATACTGAGAATCAGACAAGGATAATCACTACATCTCTGCTACTTAAAATAAGGTTTGTAGATTGATAACATGGCATCACCTGGAAGCTTCTTAGAAATGCAGAATTTTGGCTGGGCATGGTGGCTCACGCCTACAATCCCAGCACTTTGGGAGGCTGAAGTGGGTGGATCACTTGAGGTTAGGAGTTCAAGACTAGTCTGGCCAATGGGGCGAAACCCTGTCTCTACCAAAAATACAAAAAAATTAGCCAGGAGTGGTGGCGCATGCCTTAAGCCCAGCTACTTGAGAGGCTGAGGTCGGAGAATCGCTTGAACCCAGAAGGTGGAGGTTGTAGTGAGCCAAGATCTCACCACTGCACTCCAGCTTGGCTGACAGAGTGAGACTCTATCTCAAAATAATAATAATAATAATAATAATAATAATAATAATAATAATATATAAATAATAAAATAAAAAATACATACAAATTAAAAAAAGAAAGAAAGAAATGAAGAATTTCAGGCCCCACTATAAACTTACTTAATCAGAATTTGGATTTCAAGAAAATTTCCAAGTGTTTTACATTGCAATATGAGGTGAGACTTCCTTACACCACTTATATTTATTATTATACAAAATGTCTTAATAATTGTGATAAGACAAGATTGAAAGCTAGCATGTACAAAGTCTGGAAAGGAAGAAAACAAGATATCATGATTCAGGGCAAATTGATAATGTATTTTAAAAATCTGAAGACACTACAGATAAACTATTAAAATTAGTAAGTGAATTTAGCAAGGCTGCTAGATGCAAGTTTAATATATAAAAATCAAAACTATTTCTATATGCTAGCAATAAGCAATAAAAATGTTAAATTTAAAAATCATTATTAGGAAAAAACTAAGAAAATGTTCCTGCACTGAAAGCTACAAAATATTATTGAAGGAAATTATAAAAACTGAAATGCAGATATACTATGCCTTTGAAGTTGCTCAATAGACTTCCAAATCCATTCCACTTTGCCCTCTTCTTCATGGTTAATGCCACATGTGGTAGGCATCTTCCACTTTCAGCTTCCAGAAAAAAAAAGAGTGAAGTTTAGCAAAAGCTGTTTTCTTTTAAACAAATGAAGCAATAAATTAATTGCAGGTGCAAACCTAGCTGCAAGAATGGTGGGAAGTATTGTCTTTATCTAGTTTGCCATAAATAAGCTTTAACTTTAACCATTAACAAATAGGAAAAGGGAGAAAAGATCTTAGTAAGCAACTTGCAGATTCTATTACAGGTATGTAAATAATATGGTCAGCAGAACCTAACGGATAACTACAGACTAAGATGAGAAATGAATAGAGCTCATATTGTGGAGATAACAGCCTTACACTAGGCCTATCATTAGCAGAGCTTATGTCTCCCTTTCTCATTCTTATTCAGTGTGAAAAACTTTACACAATTTGGTGTTAAGTTTTTCTACCAGGCTTCCTGCCTCTTTCCCCAATAACAGTATCTATCATGAATTAAATGACATATGAATGAATTTTGAGATACAGTAGAATTTACTTAATAAAGTGCTAAAGCAAATACCTTTGGGACATAAAATCTTTTATATGACTAACCATTCTAATACAGCTTTTCAAAATGTCAATTTTTTCTGTATTGGTTTTGCTTGTGAACTGTAAGTTATTTTGTAATGGGGTGCCTTTAACTATATCAACCACTGGGGTCAATAGGGTGCTATTAATAAGTTAACGTGGAGAGAAGGTCATTGATCAGAGATTAATGAATGGGTCTGTCTACCAGTTAGGATTAAGTTTTATTGATAGTAACAGTGACCTCAAATACTGGTATCTTTAACAAGATAGAGATTTACTTACTTTCACCAAGGGAAGTCTTCACCATATTTCAAGGGTTAATTCTATTCTTAAAACCAAATCATGTTCAGAAGAAGGCCTCTCAAACTCCAGCTATCATATTGTCATTAGAGACAGAAGGGAAAGAGAAGGGATAAATGGCCAAAGTATCCCTTGTGTCCCAGCTGCCTCAACACTCCCAATGAAAGTTTCCTTAAAGTAGTGATTTCTCCTTCAACAATGATAGAGTTCAGGACAAGCAACCCCATGATGTGACATTTGACAAAACAGCAGAAGCAAGATGGTCACTCTCACCCTTCCTCTAGCCTTTTCCCCTGAAGCATGTAATAAAACCTAAGAAAGATTTTCTGACCTTTCGCTGAAGCAGGTCATAAGACCCTCATTCCAGAGGCGACTTCCTGATAGACAGAGTAAAGGAACATCCTCATCGCTGAAGGCACAGGGTCCCAGGGAAGAATCTGAATAAACGGGCCTAGCTGAGTTCTCCCCAATTTATTACCATTAGATCATACTTTCTAAAATCTGTAACTTTTCCACAACTGTTCACATCTTCATCAAACCTAGCACAAACACACCCAAATTTTCCCATTTCTTAGGTCTTCATTGCCTTATTAAGGCTTCCATGTCATGTCAAACTTATATTAAGTAAATTTGTGAGACTTTGTCTTATTACTCTGTCTTTTGTCATAGGCGCCTCAGCCATGAATATAGAATGGATAGAGGAAAAATTATTTCTCCTCCCCTACAACCACACTTTACAAGGCAGACAAGAAAAATGTGATTGTATTTTTGGCTGAGTGTGTCCCTGCCCTGGTGTGTAATGAGTATGTCACTAAGAATAAAAGGAGAATGAGAAGGAATCCAGCCATTTATGTGCATTCTGTTCTTGGTCAAAGATTTTTTGCTGTGAAAATCGTGACCGAGATATATGCACAGAGAACAAAATAAGGTAAATTAACACTTAATCACGATTTAGGTTATTGGCCCCCCATCACTTCTCAGCATTTTGGCTGAGATCAGGTGTAGGTTATTGACCCCCAAACCATGACATCTAATTTGAGTGACATAGCATTTGGCACGGTAGAAAGTTCCTTTACTTAAACAGCCTCTTGAATGCATCAGAATGAAAGGGGGATGTATTAGTTGGGTCTTCTTAGAAGCAGATTCCAAGATTATTATGTGCAAGATATTTACTGGGAAAAGCTTGTGTAAGGGGGAAAAGGTGGAGGGAACTGGAGGAGGTGCAGAGATCTGAAGGTGTGTTACCGCTGTGAAGGAGAAAGCTTTTCAGGAAGGAGGATCGGAAAGGCAGAGTGTCTGATTCAGGCATAGTCGGAAGAATATTTTGGGTAGGCCAATGGGAGGTTCTTGAGACATAGTTACCTGTCAGAGGAGACCCCCGTGGAAGAGACCCCACATTTTACAGAAACAGGCTTGCCTTAGCATCGCTGCCCTGCTCTCCCAGCCTCCCACTGAGAGCAGCCTTAAGAAGGGTGGGTGATGGATTCAGAACACAGCAACTAGTGCTATCTGTTTCCACACCCCCTACAGCAGGAGATCTGAGTGGCACATGTTGATGGCCACAACTTCTACTTTGACTTAAAGCCTGTTTAACCTACTCCCTTCTCTAGTTGAGATCAAATATTAGTGGGAAGAGCATGGGGAATAGTGAGAGATAAAGAACAGTAGTAAAAATAACCTTATTTTCAAATTCATAGAATGAAAAATAAAGTAAAATATCATCAGGTCTTTTTCAGATGCAGAAAAGACATTCTTTTACCAAGTAACCCCTGGGGAAAATAAGCCTAGACAAAGGAGAGCCCAATCAAGAAATGATTTGGCTGGGTCAGGGAAATCGGACTCTGAGCATTCTTCCTGTGTTGTTCAAATGCTGGGAGAGAGTAGAAAGGGGGCTGAGAAAGAAGAAATGGTCAGATCATCTTTCCTTTAGGAGTAGTTCCAAGCTGTGCTACCACTCAAACACAGGAGAAACAAGTTACATCAAAGAGAGTGTATATAGACACAGTACTACAACTTCTCACTTCCACTTAATTTATTAAGTAATTAGCTTATTTATATTTTTAAATTGGTAATTATGTTAGTCATGTATTGCTGTATAACAAATTGCTCCCAAACGTAGCAGCTTAAACAGTAAACATTTATTTTCTCAAGGTCAGGAAACCAGGAGGGATAGTTTGGTTTCCATTCAGGGTTCCTTACTAGATTGCAGTCTGGTTATTGACCAGGACTACAATTATTTGAAAGGATTGGAGAAGCTGCTTCCATGCTCTTTCTGGCAGCTTCAGTTGACTTCACATGGGCATCTCTATTTGTGTTACACAATATAACATCTGGCTTCCTCCACAGTAAATGATTCAAGAAAGAAAGAGTGCCCAAGGCAGAAGCTATAGGCTGTTCAAAACCGAACACTGGAAATGACAGCCCTTCTTCTGCCACATCTTAATTGATAAAAGTGAATCACTAAGTCCAGTCTACAGTTAAGGAGAGGTGAATCAAGGGCCATCTCTTAAGGAAAGTAGTAGCAAAGAGTTTGTAGAAATATTTTAGAACAATACTGGTCATATATTTACATGTTACAACATTGAAAAGATGTCAGCCATCTTGAATACCTTGGAATGGAAGGAGCCCCAGTTCTACTAAGGAATCCTGGTTCTCTTTCTTGGTGTTATCAGTATTTTATGTGTTCTAGAGAGAGCCTATGAAATTACAAACATTGAGAAAGGCTTAACTCAGTAGAAAGCTCTGCCCCGGTGACTAGAGCCCAGTGTTCTTAGCTTTGGTCAATTCAGATTAGCACTCCTTCCTGTGCAGGATGTGAGGATGCTAACCAGGAATGACCTTCCTTCCCCATTTCTTCTCTTATAAAGTCTTGCCAACTTTAACACACTTAATAATTGTAGTATATGCCTTTTAAAACATTGGTTTAACAAAAGCTATTTAATGGTAGCTGTTTCCCCTTCTTTGGAACATTCTTTGTAGCTTTCTCTCACCATTAGCCAGTGCCTCAGGCAGTTACTAGAAAGAACTAAATTGAGTTGCTTTTGTTATTAGCTGTGGTTTGTGAGTCAGCTTACTGCTTCTAAAACAATTATAGAAGGAAGCTATTATTTTAAATAGAAATTTGAGTATATTTAGGAGAAAATGAACCATGTATTTTCTCCTGGCTGCTCCTCCAATCTCATTTCAAAGATGGAAAGACTAAAAAGATTGCAAAGAGGGAGGGAGAAAGGGATGAATTGAAAGGAAGAGAAAGTGAGAGATGAAGAAGGAGAGATGTGGAGACAAAAGCTTAAAAGAAGCATGGCAATGCTCAAAGATTGGGGAAATGACTTTGTAAATTTTTAGAACATACAGTTAAATTATTCTATTATCTTGAGATTTCTCAAAATGATAGAATTTGTGCTGACATACTATGCCAATTCATATTAGCCTAAAGAGATCAATTCTGAATAGCTTCATCCTTTTCAAGATATGTAATATGTTCTATGACTATTCCTGGGGAAATGATGCAGGATAATAAAATCATTGTTCGCGTATGTGTGCTTGTCCCCGATATGTCACACATCGTTTTGATTCCCAGTTTTTTAAAAAAGAAATCTGAACTGAAGCTAAAATATAAAGCATGTTTTCTTTGACCTAATTCTTATCTAGCAAATAAAAGATTGATTTTTCCCCCTATGGCTCTAGTATTTGAACCTCGAGGATATGTCCCTTGAGTCAGTAGTTCAGGGAGATTTCATGTAAGTAATGCTTAGAAAGAAATCATACTTTTGTCGTTATTTTGCTAAAACTATGTTCCAATTTAAGATAACTTGCATCCTTTTTGAAAATAGGTTGAGTATAATTAAACTGGTAAGCAGTTGGTTTAGAATTTTGCAGATTTTAGCAGACAAGCTAAAAAAAATTGTCATCAATGGCATGTTGATGATAGAGTTACGATTACTATCGTAGCCTTTCAACCACATTTTTCCTCTGACTCTTTATGGAATAACTTTACAAGTTAAAATATAACCCTATACAGTTAAGCATAATTAAATAGTAGCTACATGGTCAAAATGCAAAGTTAACCAATTATTCTGAGAATCAATGTGAAATGCTCGTCTATTTCTAACATCCATTCCAGATTAATTTTTTCTAAAGCACAATTTTAGTTATAAATACTCCAAGTTCAAAAACTCCCAGTGGCTCACCATGTACTTAGCCTGGCATTCTTGGTGCTCCAGTTTCTGATCTTGACCTATTTCTCCAGCCTCAGTTCTCACAGTTCTGCTTCCCCACTGCCCCCGGCCTCCCACTGTCCAGACAAAGTGCATTTCTGGGGTTCCTGGGTACTGGTTCCCACAAAGAGCAAACGTGTTCCACTGACCTGTTTGATCTCACCGTGCTTTCAGGTTGCCTAACCCTGGATACATGATGAAAACGACTTGTAGATGCTTTATTCTTTTGTTTTCTGTTCTTCTGTTATGTAAGATTTAAACCTAAACACAGAGGTAAGGACACTAAGGATACTCGTAAGTGGGTATTTGTCTTGATTCTGATGCTAGCTGGTAGAGGGATCTATGCATGACCTCTGTGGATCTAAGCCTGATAACCGTGGTGTCAGCATACTGAGTGGTACCAAATGCAACTAAAGACTTTTCTTTACCTAATAGTTGGGTGATAAATGCCCATAGCTATGTAGAGTCCACCTACGGATGATAAGATCACTTCAAGAAGGCTCTTGAGAGCCATCTCTAAATTAGAAATTGAAAGTCAATTTTTCAGGTTCATTTTTCCTGTATCACATTGAAATAACTTCTTATTATTTCAGGAGACATTTCAGCTGAAAAGATGCTATAATACTTTTAAGATGACAGGTGTAACCTATATAAACTGTTATTATAACTTATTTCTCAGGGTGGAATTGGAAAATAACATGACCTACTCGCAGACTACTACTCCCACATTCCATAAATTCTCCTAAGACTCTGCAAACCAGAAAGGACTTTGCCCTTATTCCATTAACCCAGTGATTCCAGGAGGCACAAGTACCAGAAGGTGTTCCTGGGTGCACCCTGGGCTTCAAGGCCCTTTTAAGTTGGGCCTAGACTCCTTATCTTCTGGTCAGAGTTCTCTCCAGTGTCATGAACTTTTACTATTAATGGCAACCTGCATTCAGTGTTATATTTATATGTGTAGGAAACAAAAGTTACAGGACAGGGGACATAAATTGGTGATAAGTGAAGACTTTTACATCAGTTTTGTTTTGATACCTCTGGGTGTTAATGCAGGGTGCTTCCCTTTTGTTCCCCACAGTACCTGTCATACCCTATTGAGTTATGGACATGCAGCTGAACACACTTGCATGGCCTGTCTGACCTTAAGGCATCAAATCAAAGGACATCTTTCTAGAAACTGGCAGTTTTGTTCAGTGAGTCAAATAAAAATGCAGATTTGAACATAATCCTCCTATTAATGGGAATATAAGGAAGGTAGATATTCCAACTAGTGAGTGAGCATCAGAAAATACCAGTCTGAATAAGTGTGATAGAAGGTAAGGGTATGAGTATGCAGGCACACACACACACACACACACACACACACACACACACACACAAATTACACACATCATATGGCTCTTCATTAGAAATTATTAGTAAATTAGAGATTGGTAAAAGCAGAGAGAAGAGAAAGCATTGACGGGTAGATACTGAACTTCCTAATGTGAATATTGAATAAAAGTTGTTTATGTCTTGGCGATGTTATTTACCAAAACTCAGTCAAATTTATCTTGAAAAAATACATTCTGGGAAGGGTGTGGTGAGAATCTCTTCCATAAACTGAAGAAACTGGTGACATTTCATATCCAGGTTGAAAAGATATGGAACAGAGATGGCACCAACAGGATGGAATGATGACCTGCAAAGTGGACTAATTCAGCAGAAGCAGTCCTTTAGAGACACAGGTGACCTGAAAAAGTAAGCACCAACCCCCCACCCCACATCTGGAAATTCTCATCAACACTTTGAGTACAAAGGACCTCTATGAACTGTGAATCCGATGTTTCTATCTTAAGAGGCAGAAAAACCTCAGCCGGCATGTAGGTTAGGTATCCTCTGCAGTAGTGGTTCTCGGTGGGGATAGTACAGTTCACTAGGGAGTACTTTTTAAATTTATGGGGGCATATTATTCATAGCATTGGAGCGTGCTGTGGATGTTTAGTAGGAGGGAGTCAGGATAGTCCTGTATGAAGAATTACCCTCAGCCTCATAATTTTCAGAAGTCTCACTGGACATTCAAATAGGACCAACCGATATAAAAATTTATATAACTATTTATTACATTAATATTATATATTATGCTTTTATAAATATATAGATATATATCTAATTCAAGAACCTAAATCATTTAACATATAAACAGAATGTATTGGAACCATTTTAAAAACATTACATTTCTAGAATGTGACTATTCTATAAATAGAAGGAAAAATCTCTTTGTTTTAAATGGAGCTTTACTGCGACTTGTTTACCATTTCAGAACATCATGTCCCTTCTAAGAGTGCCACTTGTGAAATTTGAGTCACGAGTACAATAAGCTGTATCAGTCTTTACAGGCTGCTTCTACCTCTAGTGACCAGCATCTGACTGCCTTATCATGTCTTCTAGTGTCGTACTACTGTAGCACAATATTTATTGCACAATAGCTATTGATTATTGCTATTTATAAATATCACCCACCATATTTGTATCGTTAAAATTATCCCCAAATATGAAGATACAATATTAATGACATCAGGCTGCTCTCAATTGATAAGATCAACTGAGAAATATATTTTATCTCCAAACTTTAACTGAAATACAGTTATTTAGCACTTAGAATTTATTTTACTACAACTTCCTGTGCTGATTTTAGAAGTCTTGGAGGGATCCAGTGACAGGTTGTATAGAAAAATCGTACAGGAAAACATTTCCTTAAGCCTGGAAAGATTCGAATAGTTATAGATTTTAGAGCTGGAACTGAAACTATTATTAGGGCCTATGGTCTCCTATAAGATCCAGTGAAGAGTTCATCCTGCTCATTGTTGAGATTTTTACTATTCCCTTTTCTGGAAAAGAATTTTTTCCCTTGACTTTGCTCTTATTTTTTTTTACATTAATTCCTACTACCCTTTTCTTTTGCATTTCTTCTCTGTCAATCTCTTTAAATATTGATGTTCCAAAAATTCTGCCCCCCGATCTAGCAATCTCACTTCTGGGTATATATTCAAAGGACTTGAAATCACTAAGTTGAAGACATATCTCTCCCATATTTGTTGCAGCATTATTTGTAATAGCCAAGCTATATAATCAACTTAAGTGTCAACTAATGGGTGAATGGATAAAGAAAATGTGCTATGTCTACACAACAGATTAATATTCAGCCTTCAAAATGAAGGGAATTCTGTCATTTGAGTCAACATGGATAAGTCTGGAGAAAATTATGCTAAGTGAAACAAACCAGTCACAAAAAGACAAATACTGCATGATCTCACTTATATGTATAACATTTTTAAAAAGCAAACTCACAGAAGCAGAGTAGAATGATGGTTAGCAGAGGCTGGGAGGAGGGAAAATGAGGAGATGATGTCTAAAAAGTACAAAGTTGCAGTTAGACATATGGAATAAATAAGTATTTAAGGTGCTGGATATGGTACTTGATTCAATCACCGCACACTATGCACTTTGTATAATAACGTCACTTTGTACTCCATAAATATGTACAATTACAATTTATCAATAAAAATTTAATTTAAAAAATTCTGTCCTAGATGTCCTTTTCTTCTTGTACTCTTAATGCTGTAATGATGATTAGAATTGAGATACATGCTGCTACCACCTACTTTCTACCCATTATGGAAGTTGCCAAACGTGTATTGTTTTCATTGAAACTGGAAGTAAATTCAAACCCAGCACGGCTTTCAGGCAGGCACTACCAATTTGCTTGAATTGATACACAAGATGAGCATTTAGTTTTTTATTGATGATAGCTGCTGAGGACATAAAAGTCATGTTTTCATCTTGGCTTCAGATTCAGCTACTAATTGAAAATCGTCACCAGGCTTTACAATATGTTTAAAGCAATATTTAACCCTATGCTCTAAATCAAATAACTATGTAAACCAGAAAACTTGAAGTCGTTTTTATCCTTCTCTTTCCATCTTCCCAAATACATAAGTTTATCCCCCTTTTAATTTGACTTTAGAACATGTCTAAAATTTGCTTCGATTCTTCATTCTACTTCATAACCACTGAGTCTGTTTAGACAGCAACATCCTCTCTCATAGACTATTACAAGAGTCCTCTGACAGTATTTTTAAAACTGTAATTTCTCCACCCACCACATCCAATTGTACAAACTGTCAACAGGATAGGAAAATTTTCATTAATAAAACAATTAAAAACCAAACAACAACAAATATGGTCCACTTAATATCTTTATTTATATCTCTGTTGGCAATTGTTGCCTTATCATAAAACTTATTAAATTCCTTCCAATACAGCAACAGTTTTTCTTTCCTTTTTTTTGTCACATTTCTCCCATGCTCCTAGCCTTATACATTTTCATCTTGATGTTCTATATATACTCGTTTGTCTAGCTGTCATATCCTCTCCACCTGGGGAACTTCCCTTGTTCAGGCCCATGGCCATACTACAGTGCTGATATGTTCCCAAATGCTCTATTTTTACTTGCTATCATTCCTCGTCCTGGGAATCCAGGTTTTTTTTTTTATTTTTTTTTTCTTCTTCTTCTTTAAAACTTGCATCACACAATTCATTCCATATGATAAATCCAGTCTTCTTCCTTGGCTCCTTCCCTTGGCTGAGTATGGAGCCAGCCACAAAGCATTCATTTCCATAACCCTTTCTGAGCCCTATAACACATTCAGAGGCTTTCCTTGCAATCATAAGGCTGCTCCTGTCCCTAACTGCATTTGATATGATAATAAAGAAGGAGATTGAGGCAAGAATGACCTCTTAGTTTGTAGCATGGATGACTGAATAAATGGTCGTGGAAACCAACTGGGATACAGAATATTTGGAGGAAAAGCTAATGAGTCAAATTTGGACATGTCAAGTTCAAAGTGCTGTTGGGATACTTACAGGAGTTATTCGATAAGTTTTTAGATATATAGGGATGCAGCTAAGAAGAAAATCTATCTTGAGGATGGGACTGATAATAGGTCTTCAATACTCACAGGAGTTATTCGATAAGTTTTTAGATATATAGGGATGCAGCTAAGAAGAAAATCTATCTTGAGGATGGGACTGATAATAGGTCTTCAAATCTGCCTATTCATAATGCTACTAACATGATACAGTTCTAAAACACAAATTTAACTAACATTTAAAATTTGTCGATTTCTATGCATAGTTTTCAGGATGAAATCACACACTGTCACTCCAAAGAACCTACCCTGCAGGGATTTGTTATTGTAATAATTCTTCTAAAGTTTAGCTTTCAATAATAACAAATTATCAACTATTTTCCAAGAGATAATAATTATTAAATTCTAGATGAAATATTTTTAAAACAACTATTTGAAGGCACTGGAAATGTGAAAAATAAAGTATGTTATGTATGGTTCCCTACATACAACTCTTCAACATGCAAACTAATCTGTAGTGGCAGGAACACCAGTGGTTGCCTGAAGAGGGTGGGCAGATAAGGGGGGTAAGGATGAAATACAAAGTGGTACTTAGACATTTTGGGTGTGACAGTTAGTTTCACTATCTTGATTATAGTGATTTCGTGGATATATGCATGTGTCAAAACTTGTCACATGGTACACTTTAAGTATGTGCTATTTATGGTATGTCAATAATACCTCACTAAAGCTGTTTACAAAAAAAGTTATTGTCCTCATATACCCAGATAATTTGCAAGTCTCTAAGAAAAATATCTCAATAACAAAAGATTTCACTAAAGCTGTTTACAAAAAAAATTTCCTCATATACCCAGATATTTTGCAAGTCAATAAGAAAAATATCTCAATACCAAAAGATTTCACAAGATTGTTACAAATTAACACAAGCATAGTGGCTTAAAACAATGCACATGTACTTCTTACAGTAATGGAGGTCAAAGTCCAAAATCAGTCTCAGTGAGCTGAAGTAGAAGCGCTAACAGGGCTAGTTTCTTTCTGAGGATCTGAGGGGATTTCTTACCTTTTTAAGCTTCTTGTGGCCACCTGTCTCCTTGGTTTCTATCTCCCTTTTCCATCTTCAAAGTGCATCCCTCTTCTCTCAGCTTCCATCATCACATCACCTCCTCCTCTAACTCTCACACCTTCCATGTCCCTCTTTTTAGGACCATTGTGATTATGTTAGTCCCAACAAGATCTCAGAGCCTTTAATTTGTTCACATCCATAGAATCCCTTTTGCTATAAGTAACATTTGCAAGTTCCAGAGATTGGGTCATGAACATATTTATGGGGTCATTATTCAGGCTGTTATAAAAGTGAAGGAAAAAACTTGCCAATAGTGGACATGGAAAGTGTTCTTCCTCACTGGTACTCCAATAAATGCACATTAAAACTGGATGACATTAGCCCTTTAGCAGATAAATGAAGCTTTAAAAATTATAAAACTTGATGCTGGCAACATTATAGGAAAACAAGTAATCCTATACACAGAATGAAAGACACCCAAGACAAGTAATCTTTAATATAAATGCTCATATCTTGCTAGCAAAATTACGGGTAATCTTAGTTTTCTTCTATATTCTTGAAGGATTTTCAAAATTTATTATTTGAAAAACTGAAAGAGATACAAAAGATTTTTCTGAAATGCCATCCCTTCCGATCCACAAATTGACTAAATATAGTCAGGGCTCTCAAGAAAAACAAAATCCATATATTGGAGAGATATAGATATAGATATTATATTAGTCAATTTTCATACTACTATAAATAATTGCCCAAGACTCTTTAATTTATAAAGGAAAGAGGTTTACTTGGCTTACAGTTCAGCATGGCTGGGGAGGCCTCAGGAAACTTACAATCAAGGCAGAAGGTGAATGGGAAGCAAGGCACCTTCTTCACAAGGCAGCAAGAAAAAGAAGTGCCATGTGAGTGGGGAAGGGCCCCTTTTAAAGCCATCAGCTCTCATGAGAACTCATTCACTGTCATGAGAACAGCATGGGGGAAACGGCCCCCATGATTCATTACCTGGTCTCTCCCCTGACACATGGGGATTATGGGGATTATGGTGATTACAATTCAAGATGAGATTTGGGTGGGGACACAAAGCCTAACCAAATTAGATATAGATATATAAGAGGGGATTTATAGTGGGAATTGGCTCATGCAATCATGAAGGCAGAGAAGTTCTGCAATATACAACATGCTGTCAACAAGCTGAAGAACCAGGGAAGCTGGTGGTATATTTCAGTCTGAGTCTAAAGGCCTGAGAAGCAGTGGAGTTGATAGTGTATTTTCAGTCTGAAGCTAACAGCCTGAGAAACTGTGGGCTGCTTGTATGAGTGCCAGAGTTCAAAGGCTGGAGAACCTAGAGTTCTGACACCTGAAGACGGAGGGAGATGAATGTTCCCGTGCCAAAAACGATGGAGACAGAGTGATTTCACCCTTCCTCTGCTTTTTTGTTCAATTCTAACTCTCAATGGATTAGATGATGCCTGCCCACACTGGTGAGGTCAAATCTTCCTTACTCAGTCCAGCGATTCAAATGCCAGTCTCTTCTGAAAACACCATCATAGGCACATTCAGAAATAATGTTTTATCAGCTATCTTGGTGTCTGTTAACTCAGCCAAGTTGACACCTACAATTAACTGTCATACTAGGCCCTTTGAGCATCAGTATTCTATTCTTTGAGACTTAACCAGAATGTATGTACAGCTGTCTACTGAAATCTTGAAGTTCCCAGTTCAGATAATCAGTAAACTTTGTCATTGTTATGGGTGTCACATATTTTATGAGAGTTCAAATTATATAACTGTGTATATGGATAAGAATATAACTCTTCAGAAACATAAACATCCTCCTTTCAAATTTTAAATTATTTATAAATTATTCTAGTAGTCTTTAAGTATAAAGGAAGAAAACATCTATGATTTCAATTTTTTAAAAGAACTAACTTTTCAGAAAGCAAAAATGAAATCAGACTGTATATTAAAAGTTATCAAAATGAGAGTTATAATAAAAAATAAGCCAAATATTTTATGAAGTATTTAGAATTATTAAATGCCTCCTTTAAATACCATCCAGATTTATTTGACTTTGAAAATGTTCATAGATCTACCAGAGTCATAAGGTCCTAGGATGCTGGATAATCTTGTCAAGGCCTCTACACCGGCCTGAAAGGATTTTAGCCCATGTTGGAAGTTTCCTACTACAGAGAACTTTCAAAAATTCATTACATTTTGCCTTTATTCATTTAAATTTCATACAGAGTGAAGGCTACTTTCAGGAAACTTTTCTAAGCAACCCTCTGAAGCATTACATTTCCCAACTTATTAAAGGATAATAGAGGAGATATTTATTTATTCATTCAGTAAATATTGAGTATCTCTGTGGCGAAGACTGTACTTAATACTTGAATAAAAGTCACTGCCAGAATAGCTTCAAGCATTACATCTTTGAAACTTTGGTTACTGGATTAGCAGCTACCGTTCTCTAAAGTTTATTGTGTTGAGGGCAAAGTTTCACAGTTGTAAATCTTAGAGGTTGTAGCCATAACTTTTCTTTCTGTATGTAGCATTGGCACATCCATAATGATATTTATTACATTTGGCTTAAAGCCATTCAGTGGCTGTTTTTCTGCCCAATTACAAATTAATCATTGTCATTGCTAGTCATCTGGACATGCGCATCTCCCATAATTGTTCCCATTTTATAACATGGCACAACCCAACTCCAAGGATTCAGTCTTATGTGATAGAATTTCTTATGCAAGTTAAAGGTCATGAGCCAGTTAAGTACTGTGTCTTGATTTTCAAAAAAGCTGACAGTGTTATATACGACTGTTTCAACCAATCTGACCTCATTCGTCTTAGCCTCTCAAACCTTTCCCAAAATCAGAAAACTAAACTCCAGAAAGGAAATATGCAATGAGGGTGTTTTATATTGTAGGTTTTCAGATTGGTTGGAAATAATTTCAGCTCAAATGGAAAGCAATGGTCATTTCAAGGGGAATTCATGTTAAGACATTCATAAAGCAAAATCTCAAAGACTAGTTTTGTTTTGTAATCATGATTTGATATGGTTTTTAATCATTGGTTAGAGCAGTTAGAGACAACACTGATTGTCAGTCCACAATGTCTGTAGGTGGAAGACATATTCTGGGTAGAAAGTAGCTTCACAGTGCAGGCGTTGAGCACCAACCCTCCTCACTCATTTTACCAAATCTATCTATGGGGATTTAGGTCTCAGGACTCATTGTCTAAAGAGATCTGGAAGATAATAATAAGAAAGTCTAGATAAGTTTTGCCCTCTAGGGCTTTTTATGAAGGGAAAAATTTAGTAGTCATTTCTGGAGTAAGCTAATGCTGTGAACTTTCTTCCTGGAGATAGCAGTTTAACTCCTTTTCCATCTGCAATACTCTCAGAATGTTGGTCTGATTTCCTTCCCTTGAGTTCTAAGCATGCATTATCACCATCATTTCTTTCCATTAAAATGAATAATAAAGCCTTTCGGAAGGTGACTATGCCAGGTAAACAACAAGCTCTGAAGCCAAAATATCCTGAAAGGATGTAATTTAATACATTTGCAGTAAAGTCTGACAAATGCTTGTTCTTAAACTTATTAGTTATTATGCTGAAGGTATATAAGATTTGTATAAATTACATGAGTTGTTTTAATTCCAACTAGTTAAATAATTTATTTTAGTTTTCTAAGAGGAGAAGGGAATGCTGGAAAGATGTTTTGCTTTGCAGAAGCCTGTCTATACTGAGTCCTCTGAATTCCATATGGAGTTCTCTGAATTCCCAGACACCCTATCCTTGGCAGAACCCAACTGCTGAGACTGACAGTTGCTACCTGAGCGTGATGCATGTTATAAGTAATTCAACCTCAAGAGCATGACTGGCTGAGCTTAAGGTAAAATGTGATCCCTTCCCTTTGCTTTGAAAGATTCTTTGGCCATATGGCAGGACAAAAAGAAACTCAAAGAGGACCTGAAAAGCCCTCAGTGAAAAAGTACAAGAAAAAGAGGAACCCAAACTTTCTGAGGCAGTGGAGGAGGTTGAACAACATCAACTCTCCTTTTGCTACCTCTTTCAAATACATATCCCAAAACAGGCTAGAGCTTGTGTTATTCTAGGATAGTCACAACCATCTAGTTATCTTTCAGGGATTCATCTTCCCTCTAACTATGATAATATATAAAGAACAAGGCCTATACACATGTCTTTGTTTTTTTTTTATGTATTTTGGCTCACCTTAGCAATTGACCATACCAGTAGTACCTGTTGCAGCTTAAGGAGATAGTCCTTGCATCTCCCATTTTCTCCCCCAAATCTGAAATTCCAGTATTAAGGATTTATTTGAATTAACAAACAGAAATTATAACAATAATTAAAAAGACATATGTGAATTCATTGAATCACATTGATTTCCTTACTATTTGTAGGAGGAAAGAAATATGAATAACTTTTGCCAACCATAAAATAAGATTACATATATCTAACTAGTGTGATGAAAGACAGGATTACATGAGATTACATATGGAAAATTCCAGACCCTGCTGGTACATTGTATATACTCAAAATATAATAGCTGTTTTGAGGAACTCTTATTAATTAGCAAAAGAGAACTAGAACCAGGAGGTGTAGTTGACTCTTCCTTAGGGTTGTTATTTAGTGTTCAGATATTTTTAAGTTTCAAATCTATAGTGTTTAACTTAAAATTATTAATGGCTATTTGTTTATAGACAGCTTTTTTTTCTGGGTGACTTGTTTGGTCAGAAATAAAAAGAGGGCATTCAACAAGGATGAGATGGGAGTCTAGGGTTGAGAAATCAGGTGAATCTTCATAGACAAAGCAGGCAAAGGAAAACCCTTGTTCATTCATCAACAGGGGAAAAATCAGACAATGTTTGATGATTTGAGAGTTATTCCACCCTTAAGAGTCAAACAAGCCTTGAGCCCCATGCTGAGCTCAGAGGCAGTGAAGACTCAAGTACAGGGGACCATGGGGTTTGAGGTTTCAGGAAAACGAAAAGGTAATATGGAAGGGATCTCTGATCTTCCAGCAGAGGTTGTTTATCTCTTGCCAGATTTTATGATCTCTTTTGCATACCTGATCCTCCCACATGTCAGTGGTAGAGTTTGAAGAGAGGGTGGCCAGAAGGCCACTCTGATTTTGGCAGAGCAGAAATAGAGGGAATAGAATTATGAGGAGGCCCTTGCATTGATACAGATGTGTTAGCATTTACCACTTCTCAAACATATCAGATTATTTGGGAAATTGAACTGTATTTCTCACCACTTAATAATTCAAGAAGTGGTTACTCGAGGCACTGGGAGGACTGAATCCTTCACATGTTATGTAAACATCATCACAGCAGCTCATGTTATCATGGGAACTAGACAAAATAAGAAACCTTATTTAGCATCTTTAATTTTTCTTGTGAATCATTTGTGATAGGAGGAAAAAATCAGGTCACCTGAAGAAAATGATTTAATCCTAAAAAAGAGCCACTTAACAGGCATATATTATCACCATTCAATAGAAATTAATAAAGTGTTAGTGTTTACAGAATTTCTCTCAGTATATGCAAATGGAAGTGGGATTCATGTTTATTGGAATTTGCATTGTATTAGAATTTTCATCCACATCTGAAAAGTACCATCAGTAGAAAAGTGTGTGTGTATATGTGTGTATATATAAATATATATAGTGAGAGAGAGAGGGAGAGACTATCCCTGGACTTCCCATTCCCAGTTTGAGAATCAGCAAGTGCATATTAACTTAATTATCAAATCTGGCTTGCTTGTGGCCTATGTCTTTATGACTATAGAACATCAACCCTCCTATTAAATTCACACTACTTATTTCTGGGAGTAGCCAGGATATGTTACATGAATTGCCTCCTTTCATTTTGATGTTCTCAGTGAAGTCCACTGACTGGAAGTCATTTGGGAAGTACAACCACGCTGGCTCTGTGGTCCCTGGTCTCCCCAGCCTGCTGCTGTCTTGGGAGGGCTCCTTGCAGATTCTCCACATGATGCTATTGAATTCTAGGGAGAAAATGGAGAGAATCCTCATTCCCACTTCTAGGACTTCACTAATCACTGGGGCACAAAAACTGCTTTGCTTGTGTCCCAAATCTCACAAGATTCCTTATTCAAGCAGCTGTTTTATCATCTGTTTTCAGACAGCTCTTTTTGCTTTATATAGGGACTTTGAGACAGTTTTACTGGCTGGATGGAAGCCATTTTCCCAAATAAAAGTGTGTCTACTTTTTCAAATCTTCCTAAATCTGCCCCAGGTATCAGGTACTAACAGTTTCCTTTTCTGTTATCCCTAACTATTATAACTGAGGCAATCTTGATTTAGGCTCAGCTTAGCTACCCCACTACATTCACACCCATTCCTTGTGAATTCATATTAAATAAGCTTTCAGGTGTTACGAATACTAACTGCAGAGTCCCACAGGGAATTCACTGCACAAGTTATCAGGTAAATAACAGGTTTTCACTTCACCTAATTAGAAAGTTGCTGTATGATAAAAGTTTAACTATTTTGTCTCTCTGGATTTCAGTTTTCTTATGTATAAAATGAAAGATTTGGTCTCAATATATGGTTTTTAAACTATTTGGTGATCAGAGATCATTTTCAGAATCTAATGATGATATTGAATCTCATTTTGAAAAAATCCAAATATATATGCTATGAACTGTATTAGTCTGTTTTCATGCTTCTGTGAAGAACTGCCTGAGACTGAGTAATTCATAAAGGAAAGGGTTTTAATTGACTTACAGTTCAGCATGGTTGGGGAGGCCTCAAGAAACTTACAATCATGGCAGAAGGTGAAGAGAAATCAAGGCACGTTCTTCACAGGGTGGCAGGAAGGAGGAGTGTCAAGTGAAGGGGAAAAAGCCCTTTATAAAACCATCAGACCCTGTAAGAACTCATTCACTATCTTGAGAACACCACTGGGGAAACCTCCCTCATGAGCCAGTTACCTTCACCTGATCTTTTCCTCGACATATGGGGATTGTGGGAATTACAGGAATTATAATTCAAGATGAGATTTGGGTGGGAACACAAAGTCTAACCATATCATTTCACTCCTAGCCTCTCCCAAATCTCATGTCTCTTTCACATTTCAAAACCAATCATGCCTTCCCAACAGTCTTCCAAAGTCTTAATTCATTCCAGCATTAACCCAGAAGTTCAAGTCCAATGTCTCATCTGAGACAAGGCAAGTTTCTTCTGCCTATAAGCCAGTAAAATCAAGAACAAATTAATTACTTCCTAGATAAAATGGGAGTACAGGCATTGAGTAAATACACCCATTCCAAATGGGATAAATTGTCCAAAACAAAGGGGTATAGGCCCCATGCAAGTCTGAAATCCAGTGGGGAAATCAAATCTTAAAGCTCTGAAATTATCTTCTTTGACTTCATGTCTCATATTCAGGTCATACTGATGTAAGAGGTGGGTTCCCGTGGTCTTAAGCAGCTCCACCCCTGTGCCTTTGTAGGGAAGAGCCCTGCATACCCCCCCAGCTGCTTTCATGGGCTGGTGTTGACTTTTTCAGGTGCATGACTTTTCTAGGTGCATGATGCAAGCTGTCGGTGGATCTACCATTATGGGGTCTGGAGGATGGTGGTTCTCTTCTCACAGCTCCAGTAGGCTGTGACCCAGCGTGGACTCTGTATGCGAGATCTAATCCCATATTTCCCCTTCTGCACTGCCCTAGCAGAGGTTCTCCATGAGGCCTCCACCCTTGCAGCAAACTTCTGCCTGGACGTCCAGTCATTTCTGTACATCCTCTGAAATTTAAGTGGAGGTTCCCAAACCTCACTTGACTTCTGCACACCCACAGGCCCAACGCTACATGTAAGCCACCAAGGCTTGGGGCTTGCACCCTCTGAAGCAATGGTCTGAGTGCTATTTTGGCCCCTTAGCCACAGCTGGGATGCAGGATATCAAGTCCCAAGACTGGACAAAGCAGCAAGGACCTAGACCTGGCCCAGGAAACCATTTTTTTCTCCTAGGCCTCTGGGGCTATGATAGGAGTGGCTACTGTGAAAACCTCTGACATACCCTGGAGACATTTTCTTCATTATCTTGGAGATGAATATTTGGCTCCTTGTTATTTATGTAAATTTCTGCAGCAGGCTTGAATTTCTCCTCAGAAAATGGGTTTTTCTTTTCTATCACATTTTCATACTGTGAATTTCCCAAACTTTAATGCTCTGCTTCCCTTTTAAACATAAGTTCCAATTCCAAACCACCTCTTTGTGAATGCATGCATAAAACTGAATGCTTTTAAGAGCACCTGAGTAATATCTTAAAGGTTTTGCTGCTTAGAAATTTTTTCCACCAGATACTCTAAATCATTTCTCTCAAGTTCAAAGTTCCACAGACCTCTAGGGCAGGGACAAAATGCCACCCATCTCTTTACTAAAGTATAACAAGAGTCATCTTTATTCCAGTTCCTAACAAGTTCCTCATCTCCATCTGAGACCACTTCAGTCTCGACTTTATTGACCATATCACTATCAGCATTTTGGTCAAAACCATTCAACAAGTCTCTAGGAAGTTCCAAATTTTCCCGCATCTTTCTATCTTCATATGAGCCCTTCAAACTGGTTCAACCTCTGTCTGTTACCCAGTTCCAAAGTCACTTCCCATTTTTTGGTATCTTTATAGTAGCATCCCACTGTCTGTGCTACCAATTTACTGTATTGCTCTGTTTTCACACTGCTGTAGAGAACTGCCTGAGACTGGGTAATTTAAAAAGGAAGAAGGTTTAATTTACTGACAGTTCAGCATGGCTGGGAGGTCTCAGAAAACTTACAATCATAGAGGAAAGCAAAGGTGAAGCAAGGCACCTTCTTCACAGGATGGCAGGAAGGAGAAGTGCTGAGTGAAGAGAGAAGAGCTGTAACCTCCCAATGGGTTCACCTTGCCCACTGCCTAGATGGAGTAGATTTATCAAGACAAAGGAATTGCAATGGGGACAGAGTAATTCACGCAGAACCACCTTTGCAGGAGACCAAAATTTTATTATTACTAAAATCAGTCTCCCTGAGCACTTGGGGATCAGAGATTTTAAAGCTAATTTGTAAGGTGGGGGCTTGGAAGGTGTGGAGTGCTGATTGGTCAAGTTGGAGATGGAATCATACAGGGTTGAAGTGAATGTTTCTTGCTATCTTCTGTTCCTGGATGGGATGGCAAAACTGGTTGAGCCAGATTACCAGTCTGGGTTGTGTCAGCTGATCCATCGAGTGCAAGGTCTGCAAAATATCTCAAGCACTGATCCTCAGTTTTACAGTAATGATGTTATCCCCAGGTGCAATTTGGGAAGGTTCAGACTCTTGGAGCCAGAGGCTGCATGACACCTAAACTGTAATTTCTAATCTCGTAGCTAGTTTGTTAGTCCTGCAAAGGCAGACTGGTCCCCAGGCAAAAAGGGCGTCTTTTTGCAAAAGAGCTGTTATCAATTTTGTTTCAGAGTCAATCCATAAACTGGATTCCTCCCTAAAACTAGTTTGACCTATGCCCAGGAATGAACAAGGACAGCTTAAAAGTTAGAAGCAAGATGAAGTCAATTAGGTCTGATTACCTTCACTGTCACAATTTCCTCAGTTATAATTTTGCAAAGCCAGTTTCAGAGTCCCTTATAAAACCATCAACTCGTGTGAGAACTCACCCACTATCATGAGAACCTCATGGGGGAAACCACCCTCATGAGTCATTTACCTCCACCTGGTCTCTCCCTTGACACATGAGGATTATAATTCAAGATGAGATTTGAGTGGGGACACAAAGCCTAACAATATCATGGACTAAACAGTGTTCTACCAAAAATGTATATGTTGAAGCCCTCAGCCCAATGTTACTGTATTTGGAAATAGGGCTTTTAAAAAGTTAATTAAGGATGAATGAGATTCTAAAGGTGGGTTCCCAATCCTATAGGGCAGGGGTCCTTAGAAGAAGAAGAAGAGACACTAGGGGTATACACAGAGAAAAGTCCATGTGTGAACACAGTGAGAAGGTGGCCATCTGCAAACCAAGATGAGTAGCCTCAGGAGACACCAACCCTACAGGAATTTGATCTTAGACTTCCAGCCTCCAGAACCTTGAGAAAAATAAATTTCTGTTGTTTACGTCCCCTAGTATATGGAATTTTGTTATGGAAGCTCTAGCAGAGTAATACAAAACACATAGAAAAAAATATTTGCAAGCAATTTTTGGTTGCTCATGGACTTCATGAGATCCACCCTTAAAGGTCAGGACCTTCAAGATTATACATCTTCTACAAAAAGGATATCTTTTTTTTTATTTTCTAAAAAGTACTGACTATATGAATAGTAGCTGGAAATATTTGAATTCTTATTTCATATATGTTCTTTGAAAATATAGTGAGTGCGTTAAGATCATTAAAAAGGTGTATTTGTTTTAAGCAAGAAGACTCAAAAGAAAATGGACCATCAAAAGTTGAGTACACAAGAAATACACGAAACATTGTTTAGAAATGTACCTAGAGACATTTAAGCTAGTTTCTATCTCTTTATATATGTATATATATGAGAAACATATATATGAAATATATATGAAATATGTAAATAAACATAAAGATATATGGAAAATATCTTTCTCAGAATAAATTAGAAATTTTCTTCCTTTTTAGAGTATTTAAATTTGAAATTGTGTATGCTATGAAAAGATGTTTAAAGAATAAAGTGAATGCTTGGAAATAATTAAATCACAATGGTTATATTTTGTATTTTGAAAGAATTACAAATCCTGGAGTATTTCATACAGAAAAATGTGGGGTTAGTAAATGAAGTGGTTACAGGTATGTGAGAAAGATAACAGCCAACCAGCACATTTTTGTATAAGCCAAGTATCAATTTACCATGATAACAACAATGACACCTGTGCCAGGTCTTTTGGTGTCCTGAACAATCATCACAAAGAACCCTTCAGTATAGTCTGCTTTAAGAGACATATTGCAGTTATAAGATTAGTGATAGTCATTAGGCCTACTCCTGTCTCACCCAGGTGACACTGTGTCACCTTATGATGCAACCTGGCCCGGGGATTTCCAACTCTGGTCCAGGGAGTTCCAGGAGACAAAGCCACCTCAGCATAGTTGCAACAACTTTCATAAACCTTAAACAAAACGTACCTTTACAAAAGCATTTACATCCCTTTATAAAAGAAACACTTTGTAACTGACTCAGACTGACAACTGACAGTTGTAAGAAAGGGGAAGGATCCCCCAAATTCTGAAAATGATCTCTGAATGGAGAGCTCCCAATCGGCTGGTTATCTGTCTCCCCAGCTGTGTCTGGTCCATGGCACTGGCCTGCTCCACTACCCATCTTGTAAGAGCACTACTAGAACACGCTTGAGCATCAGACGGACCCCAAGACTCATCTTTGAAGTAAATCAGACAAGGTGAAATGTCACCCCTGGGGAATTTGGTTAATAAAAACCACCCAAATTCCTGAACATGACACTTGGCCTTCAACTGGTTAGGAAGATTCTTTAATTGATATTGTCTGGCTGCATTCTCAGTACCAGTTTGCATCCCCATTTACCAATCCCAACAACCACCCCTTCTCTTTTTTATTTTTTTACTTTTTGGTAATCAATGTGATTCCAGAAACGGTGTCTCTATTCCTGTTTTAGGTGGAGCATGTGATCTATGCTAAACCAAACATAGTATTCTGGAGGAAGTGATTTCTCTAGTGGTGGGCATGAGGTTTCAGGCGCAGGCATTTGAGAGAACCTCAGCACTTTGTTGGGTGCCCTAAAACAAAGTCATGTCCTTGCTGAAAATGAATAAAGAGGCATGCATCCTAATGAGATGAAGAGAACCAGATAGAAAGAAGCCCATGCAATAAACACAGTGGAGAGATGGGAAGAAACTTAGACTTTGAAAAGTTTTTTGATCAATCCATTCTTAAAGTCAGCCTGATTTCTAGACTTTTGTGTACATGGGCCAAAAAACAAAACAAAATAAAAACAAATTTCTACTCTGTTTTATTTTATTTGAGTCAAAATTCCTCTTATTTACCATCAGAACATCCTAATTGATGGCTACTCTTAAATATTCTTACATTTATGTATTTGTATAAAGTTTTTCTTTCCTCCCAGGGTTTTATTCTATAAGTAATCAAAGGCCCATTTAATAGTTTAGTGGGTGTCTACAATATTCTCCCATCCTCAATTAAACTTAGATATTATTTGTTCAACCTAATACTCACTCAGCCAACCATGATCTATCATAGTGTCAACAATGTGCAAGGCCTGATCATTAGACACCTTGGAGAAATTAGAGTTATACATATAACGTGGTTCTTGCTTTCTAAAAGCACC
This sequence comes from Rhinopithecus roxellana, assembly GCF_007565055.1. Classification (NCBI taxonomy): domain Eukaryota; kingdom Metazoa; phylum Chordata; class Mammalia; order Primates; family Cercopithecidae; genus Rhinopithecus; species Rhinopithecus roxellana. The sequence goes on from NC_044557.1 coordinate 36,314,967, forward strand.
TGCTCTAGAATAAGAGGACAGGAAAAACACATATACAGATAGTTCTTGCCTTCTTTTCTTCCTTTTTCTTAAATGCTTTCTTTTTTTCTGCTAGAATATATACTGGAAGGTGGATTATCATAGAATCCCTTCTTATAGAAAGTAATTAAAAAGGAGTCTAGTATATTGCCTAAGAATGCACATGATGCCTGGGTTTGGATCTAGGCTCCGTTACTTGCTAAGTTCCAGTTTCCTTATCTGTAAAATGACATATACCTTGCACAATTGTCTTGAATACAAAATGAGAAAAACATGGCTCACAGTAAGCGTTGGACAATAGTAACCATTATAAACTTGGAAAACCCTCATTTTATAAGAAAGAATTTGAGGCCCTTGGTAGCAGTTAATGTCAAACCTAGGTCTTAAGACGATGCTTCTTTTACTGTCATCACTGGCTTTCCATTTTGAAATCTTCTGCCATGTATCTTCTCTTACATAACAGCTATGAGCAATAATTTCTCAATATCTCATAAGAACATAGATACAGCAACCATAAACTCTCTGATTATTCTGAAAGGAGTAAAATAATTCTTCAAGTTTGCCCATGCCAGGTTGTGAGAACCACAGACTAGCTGGGTATATGGTAAAATGTGAGTATAGCACTCAATCACTAATGCAAAGTTAAGTGATTTTTATAATATTCAATGGAGGAGTTGAGGTCACAACCGAAGGTTAGGGCCAAAAAGATCAACACATGAAATATTCAAGGTCAAGGATGAGGTTAGGAGTAGGACCTGGAGGTTCATGCAGGGCAGGAAAATGGAACAAGGAGGAGTCTAAGCATACAGGCAATGATAAAAGTTTATGCTTCAGTCCAGGAATGTGTAAATAATTAAGAGATAGAGACTAAACCAGGAGACTGAAAATTTGTCTTAACAGCGTAAGCTAATGATTACATAAAAACTCCCTATGACACCATACATTTTGATTGCAAATTACTAATCACTAATTAGAGCAAACTTGTATTTGCTCTGTATAAGTCAATCTGTAAAAATGTTCATTTTTTGGAAGTGATAATGAGGAATCTCAGGAGTTTTCTTAAATCAGACATTGCTGTAATGTAACAGATTCTTTACTAAAACCAAAACCTATTTGGTTGAAACTATTGTTTCTAAACCTATCTTAAAAGGAAAAATCATTGCTCAAAATGGCTAATTTTTCATTCATTCCAGGCTTTCCTTCTCACTCCAAACCTCTAAAAATATCAGCAATCCATTACAAAGTAAATAACTTTCTAAACCAAAAATATTCTTACCTAGTATATATCACAAAGCCAGTGGCACTCCCCCAACCTTCATTAATTTTGGATTCTAAGAAAAATGAGAGTGTGCTGATCAAAAAATAAAGGCACATTTGTTTCTGCTGGAATTCTTTTAAGATGTCTCCAAATTATGGCTTGCCCACACACACCACAAGAGAATGTGTGGCTGAAAGCCCATAAACAGCACCATCCAAAACCAAGAACATTTCTCAAAGGGAGACTTCGAGAATGTTTTTAATTACCATGTGCCTCATCCCAGCCTTCACACTTGTACTCTGGGTAAGCTGCCAGTTTATACTTGTGGTTTAGCCACTGCTGTCTGTCCCTGATGCAGGTAGACTTTTAATGGTCTTCAGGTAAAGATAATTGGCTATTTGCATGCTTCCAAATGTATCAGTTAAAAAGGTACTTGAAGAAATAAACCCACTGTATCTTCCAGTGAATATATTATGGATGCAGATTAACTGTCATGTAGACCTGCACATTAATGAAACCTGGAATGCCTTGACCTGTGAATATGCCTAGTGAATATACTATTACCTCAAAGCCTCTGATTTAAAAAAAAAAGTTAGATAGCCCTAATTCAGCTGACTAGCAGTCTGAAAAGTTAGAAAAGAGGTAAACGTGAGTCTCACGCCTATATTTCCTTATAATCAAGAGTGAGAACTTCCAATAAGCTCCGGGCAGTGATTTAGAAGGGGGGGGGGATCATAAGAGAATTGAATTAGCTCTCCCTTACATATTGATTAACAGCTTTTAAACCGATCAGTCATACTTTAATTTCTGTGTGTGGTATGTTTAACGTGAGCTCCCAATCCACCTGATTGGATTACCTCACCACCCATGAAAGAATCAGCAGCCAGTGGTTAAAACTGTAATTAGAATCAGGCAGTAATTTGTGCTGGGAGGGTTTCGGGTGGTGATGGGGGCAACCCTTTTGCCCCTTCTGTTTAAATTTTTCAGCATAGATGATGAAAAATAATTATATTTCAGCAATTACCTCTGAGATAGTAGAAAGTGTACATGTGAAGGGATAATCAAAGATTTTAGATATTGTAACTCTATTTCTTCCTTTTCCACAAAGTAGTCAGTAAAATACAGAAGGTAAGTTTATTATTCAGAGTCTCTAATTTCAGTGGAATTGGAGATTGGTCCAAGATAAGCCTTATTTTAAACACCCAATATATTCCCCATCATATTTATTTTCCGTGGGCCAATAGCTTTTGAGAAAGAAAAAAAAAGAGCAGTATCCATACCAGAACATAAACATAATTAAAAATGCTTATTTAAAAAAAAATTAAAATTTTTTTTCTTTTTTTCTATGACAGTTGAAATAGGTATTTTTAATGGAGATTTTATAACTACAATATTTTTGGTTGGTTTTATTGTAATATTTCCCCCTAGTCAAGGGGACTGTCATAATCTTTGTTGAAAACATTTTATGTATAGCTTTGGTTCCAAAACAAGGACATCTTAAAAAAACTTTAATGATTGTGATTTAGCTATTCTTTTATGAAATATTAATTTAGTATTTAAAAATAAAGAAGTGAATTAAATCCAAATGTGTGATAGAAAATTTCAGTGTTAGCATGAAATAAAATTGGAAAACAATATAACTGAATAGAGTAAGGGGACTTAGTAATTTAATATGAGGTGGCATCATTTGAATTAATTGTACAAAACTCACACATGGACGTGTTGAAATAGGGGGAAGTTACACATCTTTCCCTTCACAACATTTAACAATATCACTACATCCATGTCAGTGCATGTACACATGTGTGAGCACGGACAAGCAGATTAAAACCAGAGCCACACAAAAAAACATGTATGATGATAATGGACAGCCCTTGGCCATAAATCTCCAAGCAGATATTTGATTCACAAATTATTTTATACCCTGCCTCTTAGCCAACATGAATCTCAAGTCCATTTGAGCAGGCTTTGGGGCTGAGTCTTCTCTCTCTTCTTACTTCTGCAATGTATCTCATCATTGGATCCCATACTCACTCTTATTTCTAGCCATTGCTAAAAATGATTGCCCTTGGACTTCCTTTTCCCACCTCTTTGCTCATCTGTATGGGGTGTCTATTTCTAAAGATCTAGTTCCTTTATTTCTTCATTTTCTGCCCATATTAATACCTTGATTCTTTAACTTCTTATGTAATGATTAATACCTATCTGGTATAATAGAAAGAGCCCTTGCTTAAACTTTTGTATTTGTCAGTTACTAACATAAACCTCTTAATATCTCTGGGCCTCAGGTCCCTGATACGTAAAATGAGGAGGAACTTGAGGGGACCTTCAAGCTCTGAACCTTGTACAATCCCTTCTGTACAAATAGCTTAACATTTTCATAATGTTGTCTGGCTCAGCAGCAGTTTCACGTATGGATGCTCTGTCTCTCTAATTAGACGATAAGATTTCCAGGAGCATTCACTGGAACTTTTTTTTTCTATTGTACTCTATAGCTGCTAGCACAGTTCTAAGTATATTATAGATATTCAATAAATGTTCATTGATTCATTTACCGAAGTCCTTTGGGTGGATTTTCATTTCATATCATTACTATCAACAATATTGTTAGTGTAGAAGTGGATACATCAAGCAGTTATTCAGAAAATTAATAGATAAAAAGAAAATAGAAACAAAACAACAAAAATAACTCTACATTTTCTGTGTGTTCCTTGATAATTATCTATTTTGGTCATTTGCTCTGTGACCCTTGATGATCGATACCAATAACTTAAGGTGCAATTGGGGGAAAAAAACTGTGGGAATAAACCTGAAGATTTCTTTGAAGAAATGATTCTTAATTTGTCAGTGGAGGGGGTGGGGAGGTAGAGAAATAGGACACTTAGAGAATCTGATGAGTGCTATGAGCTTTCTCCAAGAGGGTTCACAGATTTCTTACAACTTGTTAAATAAACAGTGTTTTCCTAAAGCCCATACATGGGTCCCACTTTTCATTTTTAATGGCTTTATTTATAGGAGTTGGGTCGAAGTGTACAGTCATAGCTATTCCTGCCAGAGCCCTATGAAATGATTTCTTTAGCATGTCTAATTGGACCAGAAGTAGGCATGTCATTGAAATCTAAGACTTAGCTTAAACAGAGAAACAAAGGCACTTGAATGCCTTCCCTGGGATTTTGAAATTGAAACAAAATTTTACTTCAAGTCAGTTGGTGGTGTATTCTAGATACAGAAGGCCAACTGTTCTTGGAATATGGAGTGGATGATTTGGGACCACGCATAAACTAATGAAGAAGTAGAGGAAGGTGTTTGGTGGCAGGATTGGAGAATAGAGAAATACAGAAAAATATCATGAATAACACATGCATAGAAGCAAAACCAAGGGCTCACATAGCCATTAAGTAAAAGAGAGTATGGCCTGGGTTTCTGACACCTTTCCCATGTGCATGAGACCCACTTGTGCTGCATTTGCCATTCGTGGTGACTGTGCAAACTCTGAGTCTTTGATAACCTCTTCCCGTCTCTCACCCCTGTCACTCCAACACACATACACACAAACATAGTCACCATTTTCTGGAACTAATGTGAAATTGGTCTGTTTCTCTTTGACTGGAATAAATTATAATCGTATGTTTTCCACCATACTATTTATGTAAAGTAGAAAAAAGGGACTCTCAAGGTGAAAATACTTATGATGTAGTTATTTTTTACAAGATACTTAGATGATAAAGGTTCCATGTGACTTTAAAGCTTTTTGTAATCCTAAAGTTTTAATATTTAAATTATTATTCTCTATAAATTAAAACTTGTAATTTTTATGGAAATAAAGAAGAAAATAAATAGCTAAAAGTGTATGTTTGGCAAAGAATAACATACAAATAAACTTTACATGCTTTAAAAATAAAATTGCTGAATTTTTAAAAGACCTTCCAAACAAGCAATTGCAGATATAAAGAAGCAACATAATTTTTTAGCAAACCCATTTTATCAAATAAAACATTATGTAGTAGCAACGATTATGTTTTCTATTTAAAAAGATACAATCTTCAATGGGAAATACTTTATGATATTTGCAGGCTTTAGCTTTTTAATTATTGTCCATATTTCCTGCTTATAATATCTTTACTTTGTTAACATATTTTCAGCTACTTGGTAGTGTTTGAAGTTCTATTCCTGCAAGTCTCATGTAGGCTTGCGCTTAACTAATTCAATGGTACATATTACTGTGGCATGTAGTGAATAAAAACCTGTTAACTTCTAAAGTTTTTTTTTTTTTTTTTTAATAGACTATTCCAGTGTTTTACTAAGGATTTTACACTAGGAAGCGCTCTTGAAGAATGATAGATTATACAGTAATTTTAAAAATTGATTCATTTTTGTTTGAGGAGCTCCATTAAATGGATCGCATGTAAAGTCAACTTGGTTTTGTGAATACTTCTGAATACTTGCTATCAGATGGTTTGGCTTCTCTTTCATTCTAGGTGGTGACATCATCTTTCCTTGCTTTCTTTGTTTGTTTTTGACAGGAGTACAATTAAGTTTTCTTTTTCAGGTAATCCACAGATGTTTTGGATTGCTGTGGGAAACATCATCAAACATACAATGAAGGAGAGGGGATGCCATTTAAGCTTGTCCAACTTGCCTTATTTTGTTGTTGTTTTGTTTTGTTTTAGGCTTTTAAAAGCAGCCTGAAACCATGGTTTTTAGTTTCTGTCTCTAGTGATAAGCAGAAAAGAGAGATGAAGAAGGGGTTTTACTGGTCCAACCAGAAACAGAAGCTAAGATCTCATAACTGTGTACTCTTCCCTGAACACCCCTGCTTGGAGCAAGAGCTGCACATGGGTAGTAACTACAGCTCATGCACTCGCTAGACCTCCAGCAGAAAAGAAAACGTCTGGGTTTGCCACAAAGGGGGCACAATCTACCAACCTATGGGTTTTGTCACTATTTTAAGAGGATTGCTTTATTCCCCTCTTGCAAGTATGCTTTCTGCAAATTTCTGATCCTGGGAAAATACGTGTATCTAAAACTGAAAATGTGCCTAATTCCTATTGCTGGTAAGTATTTTGAGGTGTCTGAATAAAATAAATCTTGTTTTATCAGATTATTTTAACAATCTGACTTTTATTGTAAGAATGTTATTAATGTGCACAAGCCAACATTGACTTATCTAATTTTCAAATAATCAATTGTTTATTAAAATAGGCAATTTTTTCTTAATATTTAGAAAGAGAAAATAATGAGAAGGCATACAGTTTCTGTTTTTGACATAATTCCACCATGAACTTTGCTGTGTGTCTGCAGCAAGTCATTGGTGTTCATTATACCTCAGCATTCCTCCAAAAAACAGGAATTTTCATACCCTATCTACCTTGTAGGAGGGTTGGAATAATCACAAGAGATAATAGAAAAAAAAATGTTACAAATGGAAGGAATCTTAATGATCATCCTAAGATCATTTATTTTGACAGTAAGATGACTAAAGCCCAGAGGCGTTAAGTAAATAACTGTTTCCTTTTGTCTCCATATATATGGCTGGCTCTTAAATGCTTCTCCTAGAATTGTCACCAAGAAGTGCAGAAATCCTCAGTTCTTAGTCTTACTTGGAGTAAGAATTCTGATAAGTAACTGATTTAGGCAAAAAAGAGAATTTGTGGAAGGATAATACAGAGCATAGGGTTTATGTAGAGAGGCAGTACACTCCGAAAAGATAAAGCCTGGCATACTGCTGAAGGGAGCGAGCCAGCTGTATGTACCCTGAGGGTTCTGCATTGGGTTTTTATGATGTTGGACTTTCTTGAAGTTAGCCTCTGTCTTAAGCCTCTGCCTTTTTTCTCTGTCTAGTTTTCCCAATTCTGCCTTAAGTCCTCTCTTTTTCCCCACCTAGTTCCCACTCCAGGCTTGTAGGACCCTCCCTTACTATTAGTTGGTGTGCATGTGTGGCCCTGGTGTTGGATAGGAATTACGCCTGGTATCTCTTAGGAACTTCTTTTTTGCCCTTTTCTCCTTACCAGCATGCATCTAGCTATACTCTGACAGGTTAGCTGCAGAGTGAATGATTACTGGCCATCCTAGTGAGAATTCCTTTCTGCATAGGTATTTTCCCTCCTCTCTGCTAATATCTAGCATGCATGTTTTGGGTGGTCCCTGGAGTATGATATTTTCCAGAACTCCCTTTTCTCAGAGGGCTCACCTCTCCTGCTCCTGTCTGGCTGTCTGACTACTCTAAAAGGATACTTAAATCATATACGTTAATTATGTACTTTTTAATCTCCCTGACTAACCTGTATGATCCTTGAATATAGAGACAGTATCACATTTGCCTTTGCCTTTTCATAGCCATTGTTTTCATAATTAACTCTTAATTGGCATTCCTTGAAGAATATTTTAATCTTCAGATCCCTGCTATATCTTTTTACTATATTCTATACTGTCCTTGGTAGTACTTATCACAATTTTAATATAAATGTATATAATTTCTGTATATACATTTATATAGTTTCTGCATATATAAATATATATGTGTGTGTATATATACATATTTGATTTTTAAAATGTTTTTTCTCCACAATTTAACTTACATTACAGTTTCCTCATCTGTTAAATGTGGCTAATAATAGTATCTAACTTATAGAATTATTGTGCAGAATATTTGATTTATTAACAGCGAGTGGAACATATAAGAGGAATTCAACAAATGTGTTATTATTATTATTTAATTTCCATGTAATGTGCCTGTCCCAAGCAGTAATGATAGAGACTAGAATATCTCTGTATATCAGGCTGTACCAAAAGCTATTTTAGATTCAAATAGGTTGTAAAGTTTTCTCTGTGCTACCCCATAGGTGGGTTATCCACAGGATGTCTCTTCATCTGTTCAATTCTAGGGGCAAATATATACTATTCAGGTTTTAGTAACCTTCAAGGGATACCAAAAAAAAAAAAAAAAAAAAAAAATTCACAGAGGATGAGAGCTCTATAGTGAGAAGGTGAATCATGTTCTCCTTTATAACTTTTTAAAAAAATGTCGTCATGGTCTGGTGGCATCCTGCTGAATACATGCCTCTAGAAGGGATTCCATCATTCCTTTTTCAAATATATTTGGGTTTCCTCCAGGCCCAGCAAACACACAGAGAATAAGACAGATAAAGAGACTTTCCTTTGAGAAGAAGGAAAGACTTCAATGTAACTTTGATGTAAGTTAAACCAGAAAGTCGAACAGGACTCAAGCTACTGCAGGACATCTAAATATATCTGAGAAACCAACATACCCTATCTGCTAGTAAAACCAAGGTAGTAAAGATATTAAAAGCTTTGATAATCTCAAAACAGAAAGCTTGCGGTTCTCAGCACAACTTGCAAAAGGTAAGCATTTTCAAGGTAAAAGAATCAGTATTATTTTGGTTCATGAGTAACATTTATGAAATAAGTAGCCTTATTCAAAATAAGCACTTAATAGATTGGGAACATCACCAGAGCTCGTAAAGGTGGCAGGTCAAATACATTGCAAATCCCAAAGTCAATTAAAATTATTGTGTATTTTGTTTTATGAATATGTCTAAATTTGAGAATTGAAACTACATTTCCCACTGTTCTTTTTTAAATGAGAAAAATAAAAGAATTTTTTTCAGTGTTCATTACAAAGTTAAAGTGTTCATAAATAAATACAGTTGGCAGATATGAGTGAATTTATGGAAGGTAACTTTGAACTATTAAGGTGAGATTTAACATTAAAGGCTAAATATAGGAAGAAAAAAAAAGATGTTGTAATGCTGCAAAAGAATGTTGTGACTTTTTTCTGGAAAGTAATTTCTGAGTTTCAATTTACTCCCTGGATCATTTTACAATGGCTGTAACCCTGCTGTATAAAGGTGATACTTCACAACTGCGATCAATTCAGTGAGTATTGGTGAATCAAATATTTCCACTTTTAAGAGGTGGCATCTACTGAAGCTGAAGGCACTCATAGAATAATATCTTTTAACTAGGGACTTCATTTTTCCTGGAATGTTCAAAAACATATATGTGTTTCTTACTCATAGGAGATCAATGGATTTATTCCTGAATAAATTGTTTTCTTCTGATGTTTGATTATTTTTAAACTTTAATAGAGTAATATGTACTGATTTTAATGAAGATATTGTGGCATAAATAAATATTGAAAATGGCAAGGAGTTTTATCTATCTCTACAGATATTGATTGTGCTAGGAGTCAGCCAAACGCCTAGGCAGATAGGGACGGGTACCTGGTGAAACCCCACATTCAAACCAAAAACAGCCTGAAGGCTGAAATACTGGACTGCTGGTCCCAGTGAAACCTGTGACCCAGAGTAAGAACTTCTGTTCCTGTTTCCCCTCCTTTTCCTAATTGATTCTTTCTGAATAATGCCTTTTAACCAATCGTTGCCTTTTCCAGTACTACCTATGACCTGCCCCTCCCTGACTCTGACCCCATAAAAGCCCCAGCCTCAACCATATTAGAGGGACTTTTCTGCCTTTGGGTAGGGGGACCACCCCCATGTCCTCTCTCTGCTGAAAGCTATTTTATCACTCATTAAAACTCCCTGCCTTATTCGTTCTTCAATTGTCAGCACATCCTCATTCTTCTTGGGCATGGGACAAGAACTCAGGAATTGGTGTGAAAGCCAGACTTGGCCTGGGTAGGCCGAGTAGGTGGGCCATTTCCTGCAGTAGGTAGCATTGCCAAGGGAGGCCCAGGTGGGGCATCACTGGCTGGAGGTCCCCAGCTTGCAAAATGACCAAGAAGAACATCTCATGTCAATATCTACACAGAGAACAAATAATATCTGGGAGGATATTTTCAGTGGAAAACATTAGAATTTTCTGAACTCAGCCATTCGACTGAGTAATTATAAACTTTTTTTTAATGTAACCAGCATGTATTGTATTAGGTATTGTAGGAAACCAAAACCAAAAGATATATATGTATATATATAGTCCTCAAGGCCCTTCAGATCAAGTTTTGGAGATTACGTACACAAATAATTTTTAGTACAGAAGAATATGTAATATGTTATGATGGAAGCACAATAAAAATGCACATTTAGACAAAGATGAGTTTACTTCAGGACGAGACAAGATTAGGCTAAACAATGAAAATAGTTACTTCCAAGATCTACCTTGAAAACTGGGTACAATGTAGGCATACAGCTGCCTGCAGGAAGGCTCCCTGGTAGAACAAGTTTAGGGAAAAATGGTGCAGAACTGAAAAAGCATAGGCACATTAAAGAACTGCAGACAATTGAAGTTAATGAAGAGCCTGTTTGTTTGGCACTGAACACTGCTCTGTTCATAGAATAGCTGCTTATCAGACTAAATCGAAGTGAGTTGAAATTCATCATCCATGAGCCAAGAAATAGTTATCAATACAAGATTTATACTGAGACAAGCACAGTTGATAAATAAAAGGTGTTTAGCTCTTCCAGAAATCAACCATTCCAGCATCCTGCCCTTGGACCAGAAGGTACCTAAGATTTGCTCTGTTTAAATGACATACGGAGGAAGAACTTTCCACGACTTTCTTGTGGAGAAAAACATTAACATATTTTGCTGGAACAAAAGTGGTGGAAAGTCTTTCCACATATGCCATTCAAATATTCTTGTAATTCAGCATGGGACAATTAAAGACACAATCTATAGAATTAATTTTTTCATAATTTTAAATATTTCACTAGCATTAGTCTGTTGAGAAAACCATAAAGTGTTGCATTCTTTTGTGAGACGTCTACATGCCAATAATAAAATGCTTTGATCAAATAAGAATTTATAAATGTAAAGTAGCAGATTCTGTGAGCCTTGCAATTTGTTTCTTAAAATGTTAGCTCATACTAAGATAAGGTCTTCATTATGGAGTTATGGATAGGAAGATTTTAGGCCCGAGGGCTGGGGATCTTAGCTCTAGGCTTGGCTTTGCCACCGTCTGGCTATGTACTTTTGGACAAGGCCCTGACAACTCTGTCCCTCAGATACTATAAAATGGCAATGTCTCAAGGCCTCTCCAACTCTTGAAATTATATGTTTTATAACAACAAAATGAACAGTAAATTTATTTTCAGTTTAAAACTCCTCCAGATTGTCAAGATTAAAACAAAGGAGCAGAGTCATAAATCAGAATGAAGGCTCCAAAGTGAAAGGAATGTGTCAAAATAATATTGTTCTCCTAAACCCTTTTCTAAAGGTGTAAATTGCAATCTGACACAACTGCCATTCTGAAGTGCTATACTGAGTTGTTTTGTTTAACAATGAGTTTAATCAGACAAATAGTTCCAGAGGACAGGAAAACAGATGGGCCATCAACTTTTAAATGTGGAAGCCCAGTAGAATCATCTGTTAGCCTTAGGCCAGGCAACTGTGACCCAACAGGGAGAAGTATTTAGGAAGTTGTTTATTAGTATAATGTCATGAAGGTTTTCCATGAAGTGAAATAGATGCTACTGTTACTTATTCTACCCTCTTAGTTCAATACTTGGAGGCTTGTAAATTAAACTGACAAAAGGCAGACTAGCAAGAGAAGAGATGGATTTTTATTCACACAGGTACATACAAGAGTTCACAGAAAAAATATGCAGCTCAAAGAGGTGATTAGAAATTGGGGTTTATATACCATTTTAATAGGGAAAGGGTTGGGAGTGAAGGACATTTATCAAAAACAAATGACTTTTAGATAATATGAATGAGCCCTTAGGGGAGTAGATGGGAGATATGATCCTTTCTTGCCAATGTCTGTTTAGGTGTGGTGTGGAGACCTCTCCTCTTCAGTGAAGAGTGTCGAATTGCTCTCAGGGAGAGGGCTTATGATGATTGAGTTCTTTTCGGACACTGCTTATAAGCAGAAAAAAGATTTCAGAAACTCAAATGTCTTCTATTAAAAAATATTTTTATGCCACAGTAGCATATTCTGGGCCTCTTCATTATCCTCAAAGATTTAGTATTACCTAATTTATAGTAAAAATCAACCATTTGGACATTTAGATAAATGTTTGGTGGAATTCACTCAAATTACAATTTCCATTTACTGAGCTTAACATGAATTTAGATGAAGAAAACTGTCTTTTAATATTCATGGATGTGTGGTGATACAGGGACTCACCAGTTTGTCCCTATTGTTCCATTTCTGAAGCATAGGACTTGTAGCTCATTGTTTTTTCTCTTTGAGTCATTTGATGGCATGGAGTAAAATAGTGTAACAGCTGAAAACTTGACACTTAAAATGTTTGCCCACCATAGAAGTTGACTTATTTAAAATATATTATTTCTAAATTCAAAAGTAATCTTTAGTTACTATTTTAAACTTACTTTTTGCACCTAAAATTAATGCTTCATTCTATTGTAGCCTCAAATTATGTAAATTGAAAAAACTTACAATTATTATATATGTGAACATATTAATTTGAACCATGTAAAATTGCCATTTGTTAGATAAAAAGCAGAGAAATATTGCCAATTACATACATAATTTTTTGTAATTGGAACACACAAGCACACAAATTACTGACAATAACTTGGACAGAAGCTTTGTATTTTACTTTTATTTTGGTTCTATTTATTTTCCCCACAGCTGAGCCTAGTGCTATTGACAGTTTAGTATGTGTTTGATGAATACTTGGTGACGAATTGTTGTCAGATTGATTAAATAGACTGTGGGACAGACTTTTAAGTGGCTCAGCCAAATATGGAGAAATAAGAAGCATTTATCTGTCATAGACAAAGAACAAATAGACAAAGAAGAGCCTGGGTGTATGCATACATTTGGTGGACATGTGAGTGGAGAAGTAGAATTGGGATTCTGGGCTGTCTAAAATCAAGAAAGAAAACCAAGTACACATTTTCTACCCAAAGATGCCCTGCAAGAAAAATGGTGAAATATTTATTGTCTTCAAGATCGTCGTTGTTCTAGTGCACACCTCTAATTAGTTCTTTCCGAGCTAGAAAAGCTAATTAAAATATACCTACACACTGCATGGAAATGATACTGCTGTGTGCTCTGTGATGAATGGGCTCACACCCAGGATTGTCATCACATCCAAACCCCCAAGGAGGAAAGATTCAAGACTCTGTGTGCTAGATGCAATCCCAAAATGGTAAAAATAGGTAAATTAATATGCACACATACGTGTGACTTGAGATGAAGATATCACTTTCAGGTAGCAGGAAGAAATTGCCAGAAGTGACTTCTGTTAGGCAGAAACAATGAGGGATGAGTAAGTAGACTTTTAAATTTAGACATTTATTTAGATACTCTTTTTTTTTTTTTTTTTTTCTTTTTGTCAGGTGGGGCTGCCAGGCTCAGTCTAACATAAAATCGTCTTTTCAAGTGAATAAAGCATGGAAAGAGAGAGTGTTCCAGACTCATTGTGGCCAGGGAAGATGGAGTTTCTAATGGCCTAGGGAAGAAAAAAAACTCTCTTTTCTCCTCTGGCCCTTGTTAAAAGCTAAATCTGTAAATTTTAAGGGAATAAATTGCTCTGTCATTTGCCAGTATTTTATTTTTGCTTCTTGCTGAACATTGATTCCATCATACGTTTGGAGAAAACTCCTTAGAGTAGAATCAGTGGGTATCTGTGTGCCCTGCTGGAACAACTAGAAGGCAGAATTGAGTTTACCATAGAAGACATGAGATGGGACATGTGGATGAACTAGAGTCTTACTAGGCTATAGAGTTAGGTGGACTTGGAGTTGAACCTGTTTTTTTCTATTTTCTAGTTGTGTGACTTCCAGCAATTTGCCTGATTTCTCTAAGACTCAGTTTTTTCATCTGTTAAATGGGAATAATAATCCCTAATGATAATCTCATTGTAATGAAAAAGGGAGGTAAAGTCCTCAACGTAGTGTGTGATACATATTAAGGGCCCAACAAATGGCAATTTGGAAAAAAAAAAAAAAAATCCTTTCTGATGGTTACTTGTTCCCAATCTTCAGAGAAACCAACAGCCCACAACTATCTGAGACTGAGGTAAACATATTTCATGCAAAGAAGACCTCAGTGAAGGTTAAGTGAAAAGAATACTCTTGGGTGAGAGAAGCATCAAGAGGAAGTTAAGCCCAGATGAATGCCCAATATTTACTCTTCTCTTTTGGTCCACCGCAGAGCATATCCACAAGATCTGGAACTGATTCACGCATTCAATTTGATAAGCAGTGTTGTCTTTCTTTTTAATTCATCCTTCTCCCTGAACTTATTCTTCATAGGATCTCTCCAGTCTTACAATGCTCACCAAAATGGAACCTTTGCTACTCTAAAATGGGAGTACATGTCTCCCCTCTACAAAGTTTCAGAAGCTGCCACATATTTGCCCAAATTTATGACCTTTTCTCTTTTTAGTATCAGTCTTGGGTCAGCACTGGATTGACTAAATATAACTCTACATTTCTTAGTTCTAAGACATTATTGTCATGAACACCATCCAACCAGTGGAACTATTTGTATTTCTAATTTGATTGAAGGCCACTTTCAGATAATGTGAGTTCAGCACTTTAACCTAAAAAGAAGTCAAAGAAGTCCGAGTGCTTTGAAGGGTCTAACTTCCAGGGTGCAGGATTCCAGAGGTCCAAGACAGAGACTGCTCCGAGCGAGAAAGACTATGATGCTTCAAGCCCCAGTTTTTTTATTAATCACTTGTTTGACACTCTGCCAAAGAATGTTCATTCCCCAGGGAGAGATTTCAGGTCTTAGGGTCATGACCTGAGAAAATGTTGAAGTTTGGGGATATAGCATTACTGATTACATCCCCTCTCCTTTTTCTCCTGTTCTTGGTATTTCTAAGCTGTTGAAGTTGATACATCAAAGAATGGATGACAGCAGCAGGTGTGGCTTCAGGTGCTGGATGACCCATGGACATTCTTTTCTAGGAGCTGGGAGTCACTGGGATCTTTCGCTAGTGCTTCCTGAAAGTGAAAGATTCAAAAAGCCTTCTTCATCATTATTTATGTAGCACTTTCTTCATCATCTACATTTCCTTTAATTTCTATGATGATGGCCTAGTCTTAAAACCAACGAATGTGACAACCTGAGTCCTTACATGCAGAGCTGAAGTCAGGTATTTAAAGAGGGTTATGGAGGTGCAGACAAGAATATAGAATCTCTCTGTGAAAACTGTATGAAGATATTCTGAGTACTTTTCACTTCTTCCCACAAAACTTGATCAAAAACATAGAGAAAATAAAACTTTTGTGGTTCAATTCCAAGTATTTCTTTAAAAGAGCCTCTGAAGATAGTCTACAAGCCAGATCTATTAACTCACTTTCAAGCTAATGCTCCCAAAGTGTGATGTGATCTCACTGTGGTTAAAAAAAAATCTGTTTAAAGGTATAGAAAAGAAGAATAACTATTGAATAGGATATTTAGAATGAAAAACTGGACACAAACTGTGCTGTCCACTTTGAAATCATATAAAAAGCAGTAATGTGGATAGCACTATATAGCAAAAAGCTGACTGATATGCCTTCTCATTGAAGATAATGAAAATCCAACTGTGAGTGCTTGTCAGGACCTCTTTGAAAATCCTGCATTGCCTCTGCACACCCTCAAGCACACTCATGTCTCACGGCCTTATCTGACACTGTCTTAGTCTTATAGGAAATGCTGGAGACTCACTATTTATATGACATGACCACCTATCCGTAGCACCAGTGTATAGCTCAGCAAGGTATAACTGTGACTTTTTTTTATTATTGCTGTTGAAACTATAGAGGATTAAAGATTTCCCAAAGTTCAATCTAGGTAATCTCTTCTATAGGATTATCTCACTGTATGGCTTTCCAGGTATATTTGTTTCAGAAAAGATAAAACAGATTTCAAATCCCTAAATCTGGAGGTGACATTTGTTTATTGTGCAGATAACATTGATAACTTATGTGTGTGTGTGTGTGTGTGTGTGTGCTTTCTAAATGTTCACAGATTATTCCATGAGAAATCTCTAAATGAAAATTTTAAAAAAACCGAGTTTTTTACAAACTATAATTACTTTAATTACAGGATAATTATATAAATAATGTATTTAAATGTAGGTTTCAGTTTTCTTTGTTTTCTAAATATTATCATCTTTCAGTGTTTTCAGATGTGTAAACAGGAAACATTTAAGTTTAGATGAAGAGCAGGTGAACTGCCTATGATACAAGTAGAGACAATCAAAAGATGATTAGGCTATTGAAAACTGCCTAACTAGGTGCTAATTTTTAAGTGAGCAGGTGTACTTAGTCATTATAACTTTAAAATGAAAATATATTTGAATTAAGCCAACACTCCCCCCGACATTAAAATATCATTAGAGGTCTGACTGGTACTGACTAATTCCAGCAAAGGCAAAAAAGGTGGAAATTCAACGATGAGACAGGAAGACCCTCCAAAATGAAGCAGCATTAAAGAGGAAACTGTAGGTTTCTAAAGAAATGCTGAACCAGTTTCATAACACTTTATTAACTTTCTTAAAATACGACCCAAACATCATTAATGTGTTAAGATTAATATTTTAGCTATTGTTGGAAGATGATAAACTTTGCACAGAACTTGCACGAAGTAAGAAAGATCTTATAACTACCATGGGTGAAAATCAACCATGGATGTATTTTTTTATTTCTTGATTCCGTTGTTTTTCTTGTTGCTACTGAAATGCATCAATGCACTCTTAGCTGCTCACGTGGAACACACAAAGACCTGATTCTGAGTCAAAGGGAGATGGTAAACTTGTGACTAAAGCATGAACATTAAATTTCAAAGTGGTGTGACATACATAATACTCATTTAATTCACGTATGACTGCACCTGAAATTGAAAGCCTAGTTTTTATCAAAAATTAATGCAACCAAATAAAATAAATGTATATGGCATTTGGTATAGAGCTATTTTAGATCCATTAAACACTAAGAGAGAATGTAAACTGTTTTTAAGTATGCAGGTGATGTTCGAAACATTTAGCAGTCTAATAAATTTGTCTTCAGTGCACAAAATTATACTTCAATGATCTGAAAGAGTTTAAGAACTCATGAAAAGAGAAAATACACTGTCACAAATTCAAATGTATACTAAGAATCTGGATGAACTTGTGTAAACTACATCTATTTGAGTAGGTGTATGGTATGATGCAATCAACTTCCAGCTATGTCGAGTTAGCCTTCAAATGTTGCTAATGCTCTCATCCTTTGACTTCCTCATCCCATCTGCTATGAATAACCCATTATGGATTTTCCATTTATTTATTTTCTTTCAGCCTCAAAATACTGGTAGGCTTTGCTCTGGCATGCACTAAAATGGGCTTGCTCTACTGAATACTTCAATAATTGCTCCAGACTTTTATTCTAAAATGATATAGCCAGTTTTGTGGAACTTCTTGGTGTCCTATCCTACTTTTTTGTCTGTCACAAAAGAAGTAAAGTGGAATTGTATTTGATTCCATCTGTTTTGTGTAGGCACACTGCATATGCAGAAAAGTGTCATTGGTAAGTATTTCAAGCTTAGGGAATCATGTCCATCAGAAGTCACAGATAGTTTTTCTATAGTTGAAAAAATAAGTTTGCTGAAAAACTAATGCTGGCACTATAAACTACCATTTTGGATAAACTCAGAATGAAGAGAGAACTCAGGCATTAAAAAAAAAAATTAAGGTAATGCACTAGTCTATACGAGGCTAAAAATTATTGTTATGGTCTAATTTCAATGTCATGAATATGACAAAAGGAAATAATCACAGAAGAATTTGGGGTGGGTGAGGTCAATACTTGTGTCAGTGATTCTCCAAGGGGAATGAACTGATCCCTTTACTTTTGTTCGAATACGACAACATGCTATATGATGTGTGTACATTTAGAGACATCTAAGTGATGAATATGAATTACCATAACATTTTCTGACCTCAATCATTACTTGTATGGATATCACACATCCAAGACTAATCTGTAACGTAGAAGCCCAATGAGTATGTGTTGTTTGAAAGAATTAACAAATGGACAGCAAACTCAAATATTCCTCTATGTACAGGAATTCTTATTTTCCCATCACAACTACCATTTAACTTCTCTTCATCTCTCCCACTTTTTTTCTCCTAAAGTATTAATGTCTAAAGCTTATTCTCTTTCTCTGTATCTCCTTCTTCTACTCAGACCGGTTTAATGTAGGGTCTATGGGATTCTTAATTCCACAATTTAATTTCCAGGATATTCACCAAATTCAGGTTTTCTTTAAGATATTTATGAATCTCACTTTAGCCCCTTATGTACTCAAACTCATTCTGATAGTGTCTTTAACCATGCTAAATTTGGACCTAAAATGACACCTAGAATCTGGTTCTTTCTGCTGTATCATGCAATCTTCTCATTGTGTTTTCTTTTGAATAGAAGACTTCAAGACAATTACTGAGTATATTAAATGCAACAAGATAAGGAAAAACCAAACCAAAACATTGAGAAGACCTGGAAGTAGGTGAGAGACAGACATATGCATCCTCTAGTACTGATGTTTGAAGTTCCATCAGTAGCTCAGATCAGATGATCAGATATGAACTTAGACCAAATTCATTTTGTCTCTGTAGACTTACCTTTCTTGAGTTATACTTCCTTCTTACCTTCAACTTTATTTAGACGAGCTAAAAGGAATACTACTGTTAAAATCATGTTTTATATGGTTATATCTTGGTGAAAATGTTCTTGGAACTAGGAATTCATTTGTCTTTCTTGAAGCATGAACGAAATTTTAAAAACTTCTCATTGTGAGCTTAATAAAATCACTGAATTTTCTCCTTTTATAGTTGAACTTCCTTGTTTATTTTACATTTTATTTTATTTGTGACCCTTAATATAAGGTATCTCCAATTTTCTCATAAAAAGAGGTGTGCACTATAAGTGAATGAATGTATTGGGTGTACCTGGTGTCAGCTGTTACCCTGTCCACTGTAGGCTGATTCCACGTAGGCCACCTGTGAACCAGTATTCCAAACTAGATAGGTCATTTTCAAGTTCACACATAGCATTTAATAACAATTAACAGTTTCATATTCTTCACTGGTGATTTGGGGTCCCTCCAGAGGGTATTACATTTGTACCCGGAAAAGTCATTCTCTCTCCCCCATTCCTCCTTCTCACAGGTTCAAAATCATCTCCATTTTGTTAGGAGATGAACACCTGTTCACACAGGCACAGGAGCCTTGTCTTCTGCATCAGAGTAGGTTTCTTAAAACTTCTCCCAAAAAAGACTGGGGACAGAGGTGAGATCTCTCACAGAAAGATTCCCCTAACCACCATAAAAGAAGAGCATTGTTATTTCTAAGCAAATAAACACCAACATAGATATTTTAGGAGAACTCTTGGGGGACTATTATCTATTAAGGAAATTATACTATTTCTTATGGCTTATTTTGCAGTGACCACTTCTGACACATAGTGAAAACTTTTCTTTATATTCTTTCTTCAAATAATGATTGTGCAGCATCCTTATTTATCAAGCAGAAAGTAGGTCCTTTCCTGAAATGTCTTTCTATCCACACTCAAAATGGAGAAAGTAGCTGTTTGAGCTGATGGCATGATAACTGCAGCTCTTTGTTTCCCCATTTGGAAACAAATTGGGGAAAGAACTTTACAGAGTAGTTTACAAGGTAAGGAAATTGTGTGCCTGGGCCCTCCTAGGCTCCAGGGATCCTCCAGCAGCCAGTAGCTTTGGCAGGCCTCATGCTATCAAAGCTAAGCATCAGTCACCAAGAGACACAAACATTGGCCAACACGGAGTTTATAAGATGTTCTATGTGCACTCTTATATTTTTCCTGTTTGGGTCCACAATGCCATAATGTGAGCATAATAAGCATCAACATGAAACATGATACATACTGAAAAATCCGCAATACCAAAAAGCAGCATGTTCAAGAAATTGCTTGCTCCTCATCACTCTGTACAGAATTCTAAGTTGTCAAGTTGAGAATCAGTTCAGTTCTATTACATGGAGGAGTTACTTTGGAATCCCAGTGAGGAGAAAAGAGAGTTATTTTCTTACCAATGAAGCCCTGCCACAGCGCAGCTGACTTTATTTGAATTTCATTTTCCATGTTGCAAGTTGCACAACTATCAAGTTTGGGTTGCTTTGCGTTATGACTGCATTCATCCCCAGGGGAAGAAAATGGGCATTTGGTACTTTTTTGGTGTAGGAAAAAAGTAAAAAATAAAAAGCTCCAGCAGGTTCATCTTAGTTGGTTTCTCAAATACAACAGCAACTGCCTACACTTTGAGGTGTAGGCATTATCTTTTCATGTATACAACCAGCACCTAAACATTTTGTTAACAGCCAAGCTTCTCAGAAAGGTTTTCTACCCACTTTCTCCCCATCTCACTCCAAATCATGACTCCATATGGTCCCAGGCACCAGTTTTGAACAACACATCATTTGCTAAGATAAACAATGAAGTCCATGCAGCCAGTAATAAAGCACACACCTTACCTGACGTCTTTGTACCTTTTCACATGAATGAAATTTTCTCTTTGTGCACCTTCTCATTTCATGCCTTCTTCTATACCATCAGACTTTTCTGGCTTTCTTTTTCTTACTCTCTGGCCATTCCTTTTGAACCTTCTTTGCCATTTTTTTTTCTCCTCTACCTGAGTTCTGAATCTCTAGTCTTGTGACAATTGAGCACTTGAAACATGGCTAGTTTGAATTAATATGTGTTGTAATTGTAAACTACACATCAGATTTTTAACACTTAGTATGAAAAATAATGTAAGCTATCTTATTAATATGCAGTTGATTCTCATTACTCAGAGTATAAATGTTCTATAAAGTATCAGAAACACTGAATTAGCAAATTCTGAACTATTGTTCTCAAGGGAAATAGAGGGCTATGTTCCTGCAAGCCTCTGGTCATCAATGGATCAATAAATAACTTTGTGTCATGTGGGTTTCTGTTTAAATGCAAATTGTTGATTCCTTAATATTGAACTCACAGCCCACTGCTCTGTAACTCAGGTTTAACTGAAGCTTATTTTACACACATTTTCTTTGGAAGATATATCATAGCGTCTTTCTTTTAGGAACAATAGTCAGAACTTCAAACACTATGCTTGGGGAACATTTAAAACCATAAAATTATCAAGAAAAAACACACAAAAAACCCAAAAATATGACACTAAACAGACCATGAAAAGGACATTTGTTTCCCATAGGAGAACTGGAACAGGAAGGCAGAGCACCTTTTTGTTTGATGTCAGCTGGGAATACACACAACAGGTGGCTTAAATTTTTGCTGTTCTGTGCATGTCTGAGAATGACCACAAAACACTATAAGTATTGATTTAGGGGTTACAAATAAATGTTAGCTAGTAGGTGAATTCACAAATATGGAATCTACAAGCAAGAAAGATTGGCTGTAATTTACTTTGATTACATGTTGAAATGATAATATATTGGAGATACAGAGTTAAATTATCTCATTACAAAGTTCTATATTGATTGCACATGAAAATTATAGTATTTTGGGTGTGCTAGGATAAGCAAAATATATTTCAAAATAAATTTCTTCTTTTTCTGTTGACTTTATTTAATGTAGCCACTAGAAAATTCATGAATATATTTGTGGTTCACATTGGCTCTTATTGTATTTCTATTGGATAGTGCTGTAATACATCAAGAAGTTTCACAGGACTGGGTGTTGACAACAGACAGCCTTGCTCATTCTCATGGCTTTAGATGACATGTATAGATGAAAGACCCCCAAACTTTAGGGTGATACTTCAATATCCCAAGTCCACAGAATATTCTCTTGGCTCTAGCTTTGGTGTATATCCAGAATCTCATTAACTTCTCCCACTTCCTCTACCTCCCACTGCTGTAAGCCACCATCACCTTTGGTCCCAGCTATCTGAATGCCTCCTACATTCTCTTACACCCCAATAGACAGCAGTCTAAATGATCTTTTAAAACTTGAGTCAGATCATAATGACACCTCTGCTCAAAAAACTTGGTTCTATTGGTTCTGTCTCTCTGGAGAACCCTGCCTAGTACAGGAGGTGATTAGGTCATGAGGCCTCTGCCCTCATGAATAGAATTAGTGTCCTAATAAAGAGAGCATAGAGGGCTATCTAGTTTCTTCCACCACGTGAGACTGCACTAGAAGGCACCATCTATGAATCAGGAAGTGGGCCCTTACCAGATCTCAAATGTGTCAATGATGTGATCTTGGACTTTCCAACCTCCAGAGCTGTGAGAAATAAATTTCTGTTGTTTATAGATTTAAATAATAATAATAAATCTTCATCAGCTTCCTATCTCCCTTAGAATAAAAGCCACTGTCTTTACTGTAGCTGACAAGACTCACTCACTTGTCAGCTACAGTAAAGACAGTGGGATGGATCTCATCCACCCTTTGCACTGACCAATTTATTCACTCTAGCTTCCTTGCTTTCCTTGAATTCATCCAGACCGCACCCCACAGCCCCAGTGCAGGACCTTTGCACATGCTGTTCCTGGCACAGAATAGTCTTTCCTCAGCTTGCCCCATGGCTGTTATTTTCCACTATTTTATTCAGATATTGGCTCAAATGGCAACTGATCAGAGAGGCTTTTGCTGATGATCTCTAACAAAGGACCACTGCATCATTTTGTTTCCTTTATTTGGTTCGTTTTCTTCTCCTCAGTACGTATCACTACTACTTATATATTTGCTCTCATCTCCCCACTAAAATGTAAACTCTTCAAAATCAGGGACTCAGACTTATTTGTTCATAGCTATGTCCCTGGTGTGAGAATAATACCTAGCACATTGTAAGTATCTCATAAAATATTTTTGAATAAAAAAATTTCTGTCTGCAATTCAGGTTTCTATAGTATCAAAAGCTGACCAACTTCAATAACTCACACACATTTCTAATAGTAATTTTTAGGTAATCAATATTTTTAACTGAAAATAGCGTCAAAGTTGGATAGATCTCAGCTGAAAGAATAAGTTTGGCAATTATTTTCTCTGTGGCCTTGGACAAGCTATTTACTCCTCTAAAGTGTTAGTTTTTCCTTTTTAAAGTAGGACCAGGAATACTAGCCTTTCAGTCTTATTTTGAGGATTACAACAAATATCTCATATATAAATTCCCTGCATGATGACTACCACATATTAGGTACTTCGTCACCAACATTATTCATCAATCTTTTATTAAAAGCCTACTTTATGACAAGTGTCATACTAGACTCTGGAGATATACGTTCCATGAAATGTAAAATTAAAAAAGAAAAAAATAGGTTGGTAAGGGGAGGATATAGAAAGTGAGAGGGTGCAGACATAATTACATATGAACTAAAAATGTTAATGTACTATGAGGACATATTATTACAATAATGTCAAAATGCAAGGAGGGTCCAGTGATAACGGAGGTTACTCTGGGCTTAGCACACATTTCATTAAGGAAATAATCCTTGAATGAACCCTGAAGGATGCATTGCATTTAGCAAGCAGAAAATAGTGAAGAGAGTGTGGGGCAGATAAATCAGTAAGCAAAATCCCCTAGGAGTAAATAGGAAGTGACATCTAAGAAACGACAAGCAGTTTGGCATGGCTAAGCATAATATCCAAGGGATTTTGAGGAACAGTAAAGTCTAGATTTAGATGAAGGGCTTTCGATGCTATATAAAGTAGTTTGAAATTTCTTTTCTTAAGCAGGTATAGAGGGTAAATCGCAACCCCCAAAATGGTTTTTCCATGTCCTAACTCCAAGGACACATGATTATTTGAGAAAAAGGATCATTGCAGATGTAATTAAATCCAGGATATGTATATGAAAAGATCATCCTGGATTATCCAGGTGGGCCCTAAATCCAATGACAAGGGTTCTTATAAAAGATAGACATAAGAGATTTGACAGGCAGAAGAGAAGGCTATGTGGGCACAGAAACAGAGACTGGAGTGATGCAACGAACACCTGGAGCCACCAACCACTGGAGGAGGCCAAACAGGTCTTACTCTAAAGGCTGTAAGGACCTTGGTCCTGATGACACCTTGGCTTTATCCTGATGACCTCCAGAATGCTGAGGGAATACATTTCTGTTCTTTTAAGCCACCAAGTTTGTGGTAAATTGTCACACTGTCTCAGGAAACACATACAGCAGAAATTACGGACTCTTTTCTGTCAACTGGATCTGTAAGCAGGAAAACTCTAAGGAGATCTCTAAAGATACATGAGAAATGTATCCAAGAGTAACAGGGCTGGAAGAGCATTTATTTAATGACTCCAGACTATAAATTATGGGATTTTAAACAGAGTAACCTTTGCTATGGATCTGAGGGTGCTGGGGGTAGGGGTTGGCAGACACTTGAGACGCCTGAGATATAGAAGCTGTTGGATGTATTAAATCACTTGGGAAAATAAAGAAAAAAATGTTTAAAATGATTACCTATATCTAGCTAATCTGCCTCACTGGAAGTTTATGCCATTCACTGGGAGAGGGGCTCAGGAGGAATCAGCATCCTGCACCTGAATTGCCCCTGGATATCCAAGGTGGAGAGTGAGAGACAATTGGAGATAAAGGTTTTGCACTCAGTAAAGATCTAGCATGTTTTGTAGATGTTGTTGGTGTTGTTTGGGAGTTACCAGATGTTGATGCTTGTTTTGGACTTACCAGAATATAGGTGGTAGCTGAAGCTTAGGGAGAAAATAAAATTGTTCTGAGAAAATGCATAATACAAGATAGAGAGTAAAGAAAAACTCTAGAGAACATTAAGACTTGAGCACATATAGGAGTGTGTAATGCAGATGGAAAAGAAGTAAGCAAGGGATACTGAGAGTCATGGAGAAATAATTGAGATGGATGTCAAGAGAAGAGGGGTTGCTTGGTAGTGTTGAGTACTGCACAGAAATTAAGAACATATGAAGAGTGGCTTGGATTTAGCCATTAGGTGTACATTAGAGTGAAACTAGAGATATTTCTAGAGGTGGTGTGGTAGGCAAGGGGGCCAGGTTGTGTGGAGGTAATTCGTGGAAGGAAATATGAAGATCTACAGAATATTCTTTAAGGAGCATAACCGTGAAGATAAATAGGACATTAATTAGAGAAAGTGCATGGCAATGGAGGGATGCTATATGTATATATATGTAAGATGCTCTCTCTCTCTCTCTCTCTCTCTCTCTCTCTCTCTCTCTCTATATATATATATATATATATATATATATATATATATATATATATATATGTAAGAGGGGAGATTTTTTAGCACGTTTGTAGACAACAGAGAAGGACCCAGGAGGATCCAGTAAAGAGACAGAGGATAAATATAGAGGGGAGAAGTGAAATAAATGATATGATAAATCTGGAAAGATACGAGAAGAAAATGGATTTAAAAGCCCAGAGAGTAGTTATCAACTAGAGGGAGACACTTTTCTATGGAAATGAAGAGGAAATGAGACTGGGTACAGATTATATCTATGTAGGTAAGGAGAGGAAAAGAAAGGCACTTCCCTCCTTAGAGTCCACTTTCCTCTTTCTAAAGTACAAACAAATGCTTACGTTGGGATGGGAGCAGTGATTGGGAGCAGTAACAATACCCTTGAGAAAAGGGATAAAGATTTAGAACTGTCACAAAGGAAGTCAATCAAAGACTAAGTCAATTTCTCTTCACCTTTGTTGAAGTTTTCTCATCTATATACCATCTCTCTGTCAATTCAACACAATTCAAGATCTGACTCAGGAACTGCTTCTCTCTTATTGCCTTATCTTACTGAACTAGATTCTCTGCTTCTAAACTATGCATGCCTACATGTTAGACTGTATATCATATTTCAGTTTACAAGTTTTATTTCTTTCATATTTGTTAATTTGTTCCAAGGATTAGAGTCTTGTCTTATACCCATTTTTATTCCTCTAGTGGCTCACAAATAGTGCTGAAGCAATGATTTAGTTAACATATCAGGGCCCGTGGTCAATATGTAGAGTGTCCACATGTCTATTTGCTAGGGATAGTTGTGGTTTATGTGTCTAGTATTAATGTAATTATTAATAGCATTTTTTTCACTTTCAAAAGTGTACTGGCTTGTATAAGAATTCATAACACTAATCTTCCGCAGCCTCCATTCCCTCCAAGGGAACTGGGTATTTACAACACCTAAGGAAATTTACCCACAAGAGAGGAGGTAGAAGCTAGGACAGTAGAGGCTGGGGAAGAGTAGTGTTACCAAGAGAAAGGCCTGGTAGTCAAAGTGGACATGGTCAAGGTGGCATTAAGCTTCTGAAGTCCACAGCATGATAAGATCCAAGTTCTGCTCTTAGCCATCAATTTCAGAGTAGTTAGAGAGTCTGTGGATAACTTTACAACAAGCTACAATAATAGGACTACAGGTTCTTTCACGCAGTGGAAGAACTCAACCAGTGGAAGAAAAATCAAAGCCTAAAAGTAAACCCAATAACAAAATACACACTCTTGTTTCGCATCCTGTCTCCTCACTCTCTGCACTTCTTACTCCAGCTTAGTCAAGTCCACTTTCTCAAGCTCTCTTAATGGAATTTTATTCCTTTTCCTGAGAAGAGAGAGGAAAATTTCTGATTTTGTGACTTAGGTCAATATAAAGACAATAACAAACATTATCCCTTAGAACACATGGCTGAGGAGATGAGCTATAATCTATTGACCCAAATACTAATGTGTGTATATGTGTATGTACGTTCTACTGCTTAATATAACAGAAACCTTGAGTTTAGTAGCATAATCTGCAGTAGGATACAAAAAAGGAATCAAGATTCAGAGATACTGAGTCAACATACAAAGACATCCAACATCTTAGTAATAGAGTAAGTTTTGAGCCAAGATTCATAGACCCTCAAGCCCGTCCCTTTCAAATACAAAGGCCCTACTTAGGAAACTCAGCTGTATTCCATTAACGATCTGTAATATCAAAATGAATTGTCACCATACTTCACTTGAACTTGTCCATATTGATAGATTTTGCCACTGTCATTTGCAGACACTCTATACTATAATACAGCAGAATGAAGAAGTAATTTCAAAGCAGTTTAGATAACTGTGGTATGAACAAAGACTGCACCAATCCTTGTAGAGCAGTGGTTTCTCTTTGTTTGTTTTGTTTTGTTTTGTTTGATTATGGACACTATGAATTATGGACACTATGAAGAGTGTGACATGTTTCTGGCAAAGCGTCTCTCTCCCTTTTCACACATGGATCTCCTTAGACTCCGAGGCACAGTATAATTAACAACACCAAGTCACTCACTATAAACATGAAAAAACTCACTTGGAATAAATGAAGTTGTTCAACATCTTTTAAATATAAAAGTAAAAGGGATAAATCTTGAACATACATTAGGCATGTTTATGCATTATTGACAAACAAAATTTATTTGAGAGTGACATGAATTCACCGATAAACATTATTTTTTCATGGAGCATTTTTTAGCTTAAGGTACACAGAAAGAGTCCATTTTCCTCCTCGTGCTAATGTTGAAAGCTGTGGCAGTGACACCACAATAATGCCCATCATTGTGATGTATAATACAGATGTTACTGCACATAATAGAAAGCATTCTTTGAGTGTGATGCATTTTTGTTGCCTACATGCTGATACCAAGCAGATATAAATGTGCTTTAATGTGTTTCCTTTGAAAGGGCTAGTGTAGACGCACCCTCCAGTATAGGCTTTGTATAAGGTTTGGTGAGCAGCTCGCTTTCAGTAGCTGCTTTCTATATTCACTTTAGCACTCCTAATAGCTCTAATTATA
The DNA here is from genome assembly GCF_007565055.1 of Rhinopithecus roxellana. Taxonomy (NCBI): domain Eukaryota; kingdom Metazoa; phylum Chordata; class Mammalia; order Primates; family Cercopithecidae; genus Rhinopithecus; species Rhinopithecus roxellana. The sequence continues at coordinate 36,342,948 of NC_044557.1, forward strand.
AACTACACAGTTTTCTATTCCTTGCTGTTCTTTGTCATTGCCCTGCTCATAGACATTTAAACAGTAGAAGCTGTTTATAGTACATTAAACACTTTAAGCTGTTGTTCTAAAGTTTTATACTTTCTGTAAAGTTGTCTTCCTCTGCTGTTGTGTGAAACCATGTGACACAATTCAATAGAAAACATCAAATATGTACATTTTTATGGATAATCAGCAGAGCCAACAGCCATATATGAATCAGAGAATTTGGGCTATTTTATACTTTTTGTTATGGCATTGGTACAGAATGTTTAGTTTTTTTTTATTTAAAAAAAAACTATTCTCTATAATGCTTTGTAAAGTAGTAATTTTGCTTTTTAAATAAAATCAGTAACCAAAAGGAGTATTAACTTATATTATGATATAATATGGCATAGAAAATGTAACTGTTGGAAAGCTTAAGTATTTCCCTATAGTATCACAGTAGGAGGAGATGGGGTAATTACTCCAATAAATGACCCATTAGGATGGTATCGCAATGTGAAGAAAGAGAGTTACCAGCATTAAAACTACCATGGAATGCGCAGGAGACCATAGTGGTGTCAGAAGGAGCCCCGTCTTTGTTTTCTCTTGGATTGGTCTCACTGTGACTGTCACTTCTTGATGCCCTACTGGAACGGGCCCTGTGTCACCCACTGTGTGATAAGACTAGGATAATTTAGCATTTTCTCCCAAAAGCATTATAGAATCATTTGTGAAAAATGGAGGTGAGAGGTTACAGATTTAGTCTTTGCTGTTCAAACCAGGGAAAAATCACCCTCTGTCATATTAATTTATAAGTAAAGGCCCACTTACACCATCACATTGAGCATGCTTAGGGCACATGGTTTTGTATTAGAGATAAAAAGCACTTACCAAAAACCAGATTTAAAATAGGGAGAATGTTGCAGAGGGAAGGTAGGCTTTAGATTAACATTGTATTTCCTAACAGTGATTGATTCAAGAGCCTGGAGTAATGCCTTCTCCCCTAGGAGGAAGCCATCTGACTTCCTAACCATCTGACTTCCAACTGTGCAGGTGACCTGCAGTAAGGAGGGCCCTCTCAAGATCTACTCTAGCAACTGTTTGAAAGTTATGAAAATTAAGTCTATTTGCTTCCCATCCTCCATCCGTGCAATATTCCTCCCTCTTGCCTCTTTTTTTTCACATTTTTTTCTCATTATTATGAGATTAAAATGATAACAGCGAGGTATGGTAGCACACACATGTGATACCAGCTACTCAGGAGGCTGAAGTGGGAGTATGGCTTGAGCCCAGGAGTTTAAGGTCAGCCTGAGCAACATCTTGAGACCTGTCTCTTAAAAAAAAAAAAAAAAAAACCCATAGAATCAATCAATAAATAGAGAGTCTTGTTATGAAAAATTATATGCCCATGTACAACAAAATAGCAATTCAGTTCACAAATTGGACCTCATGAACCCTGAGATTTCTGATCCTATATTTATAGTTGGTGACAAATCGTATACTCCTTGTGAGCATTGCTTTCCTTGATTTTAATTCATGTTAATATGTACTTAACGACACAATTTGCTGACATCATGTGAATGCTGATTGCATCTGTGGGATGATGACCCAAAGCTAAAAAAAATTGTATTAAAAATCACCATAAGATATAATTTTCAAGAATATTTTTTTCCTCAGGAAGTTAGACTATATTTCTGCATCTGTCACTTATATTTCTGTATAAAATCTTATAAATTTCTCTCAGTATCTCTATTTTTAGAATGGGAAAATTATATCTAACCCACAGTGATAATATGAAGTCTAATGAGTATCTTTTTAAAGAATGAATGCAATTTGTTAACTATAAAATACTATATAAATATCTGAAATACTATGCAAAATAAAAGTACTATTGTAATTCCCCAAATTAGTAAAATTCCCCATTGTGCTAGAAAGTTAGTATCAGACATAACCTTAGCAAAATAAGTTGAAAAGAAACAATGAGAAGAAACACACAAGACTGGTTTTAAGGATTAAACAAAAATTGGGGGTGGAAATTTACTTCTTGACTTCTAGCATACCATACCATCTTATTTACTTATATTTTATGTTTCATTGTTTACCTTCTCCTTTTGCCTACTAGAATGTAATCTCTATTAGAGGAGACATTTTTTTTTTCTATTTTGCTTACTGGTACATTACAAGAGCCTGAAACAATGACCAGTACATATGAAGTGCTCAATAAATATCTGCTGAATAACAAGTGGATGGTACCTGGAGCTGTATTCTCCATGTTTTAAAAGGATAGAACGTTGTCCACAGAAAAGGTGTATCAGAAGAAATGTTTAAGAAAAGCCTGGGAGAACAGAAAATAAGACAACTTTTTGGGGCATTTTCTTCCTGGGTAAGGGTCCAAATTCAGAGAGATGCTAGCAGAGAGTTGAGACCCGTGGCCTGAAAGTTGAGCAGGACAGGACCTTAGCCATATTATTCTCCAACTTCCAATAATGGACTTCATCCAAGGAGCATTTATTGAACATAGTGCCAAGCCCATACTTGAGGATTCCAGGAAAATAATGATTAATAAGCTGTGATGTTAGTCCTTTAGAGGTTTACAGCTAATCCTCATTATCCCCATCCAAGAATGAGTACCCTCCATGTTTGACACATATTATAAAACTCTCACCTGGATTATTGCGAGGATCTCCTAATTACCGTCCCAGTTTCCACTGTGCCCAACCCCCCACAGTCTATTTTCAAAATAATAGCAGAAAAGTAAGTGATTTTCATTCTCTTGCTCAAAACCCTTTCATAGATGCACCAGACCTGTTCAAATCTCATGGTTTTTGTATTTGTCTTTTCTTCCCATTGAAATGATCTTCCCTGAAATGGTCACATAGCTCCTTCCCTCCTTTTATTCAGTTTTTGGCTCAACTTTCACTTTATCAGAGAAATAGCTGACCACTCTAAATGAAACAGCATATCCCACCACATTTTCTGTCTTTATATCCTTATCAGTTTTAATCACTGTCATGACTGACACGTAGTAGCTGCTCAATAAATATTTGTTGAATAAATGAAGGTGCTACTAAAACATAAATGCCAAAATTGAGAATTATTCAGATTGATTAAAGGAAGAATGTGGCCTAGAAAGAGTCCAATTGTTTAACAGCATGCTAGGAGTGAGAAAGTACAAAGGTAAGGACTATTCGATAAATGATGTTGAGAGAACTACGAAGTAATTTGGGAAAAGCAATATTGAAACTGACACTTCACAGTGGATCATTTGCCATTCTTGGCATCAAGTAATGGAAACCACTCTGTGGTTTAATGGAAGGATATTGGTGATCATAATCAATAGGAAGCAATGATAGCAAGAAGTGAATCGAAAGGGGTCAGAGCCTTCTGAGAAACACTGCCATGCAGTAGAAGGCAGAGAAACACAAGCTCACTGAGTACAACACCCAATCACTCCAACCATTTATTCCTGACCTTGAATATTCCATAGTAGTAAGTAAAGCATGATCTCTTCACAAGGAGAGAAAATTACAAATGAATTTACATTAAAATGAGACCTGTGACTATCTCTAGGAAATAAGAATTATGGAGAAATGTTACTGTCTTTAGATTTCTTATATTTAATGTTTAAGCTTTCTATTATAAATGTCATTTATATAATGAGATATAACTTATAAAAGAAATTTTTTCTATGAAGCAAATTCTTAAGTTTATTATCAGAATTAATATTACTTCTTCTTAAAATATTTTGTAGAATTCAGCAGTGAAACCATCAGGTCCTGAGCCTTTCTTTGATGGGAGATTTCTTCTTAGGACTTCGCTCTCATTACTCATTGGTTTTCTTAGTTTATTTACTTTATTAGTTTACTTTATTTTCTTACTTTATTATTAGTATGTTGTGAAAGATGTGGCTCATTATTTCACTATTTTCTCTTTGAGCACTCCTAGAGGAAAATATATTCTTTTTGGCCCACAAAAAGTTGAAATTTTAACATTTTGTTTGATTTTTTTCTCAAAGACACTAGCCTTAAGTATGAGCTACCAAGAGCCTTGGGCTTCAATATCATAATAAAACACTGGAAACAGCATAAATATCAAAAATAGAGGGCTAGTTAAGCCAATAATATGCCCATAGCATGCATACATGTAAATATGTATATACAAAGAAAGAGATCCAGTGCCCATAAAACAAGCCATTAGGAGCATCTTCCCATGTATAGTGTGGGTTGTCACAACAGGAGGGCATTTCTTTATTAGTTAATATTTTACAGTGAACATGCTCTTTATTTTAATTACAAATTTTATAAATGAAAATAAAATCAGATAACAAACAAAAATGTAAAGAAATGCAAAGATATTAACAGTACTTTAAATTCAAAAGTTTCAAAACAGTTTATACTGTAAAACATCATTCATAGATATCAAGCAAAACCTATATGAAAGTAGCTCAAATTGGGGACAATGGTTATCTCTGACTGGCATGATTCTAAAGGAATTTTATTATTTTTTTCTTTCTTTCTATATGTTTAATAAACATACTTCAATGACTGCATATTTAAAACAATCTTTCTCTAAATGAATAAAATTATAAAAATATAAATTTTTGTCATTCTAAAAATATAAAAATTAAAATGCATAAAATTAGGAAAATTTTATTACATAAAGAGCTCATTAAATAGAAAAAGCATTCAAAGATCTCAATAGATAAACAGTCAAATACCACAAACACAATCCCTTTTGAGGACAAATAACTAGGGATAACATACGGAAATAAATATTCATCTTTAATCAACAAAATGCAAATTAAAATGAGGCAACTTTTGTAGATTTCAGTAGCTAAAAATATAAATGATCATACCCAGTACTTTTGAAAGAACAGTAAAACTGAAACTCTCAGGTATTTCTGTATGCATTCATCATTGGATGGGCATTTGTGCAAAGCCCAGACTCTGGAGACAGAAGAACGCTCTGGTGCAAATCACATCTCACCACTTTTTTGTTGTGCACCCCAGAGATATGGCTTAATCTCTTTTAAGCTGTGAAATAAAGATAATAGTAGTATCTCTTGATATTTCCTATTGGGATGATTTAATGTGTCAGTACCCATGCATCTTTTAGAATAGTAAACATTCAATAAATATTAACTATTAATTATTGACTAGATATATCAATGAGGATTTCAACAAGAAACAGATGACATTCACACGTTAGCATAATTCAAGGAGAGTTTATTTTCATCTGAATTAATCACAAAGATGTGTGCAGGGTATACGGAATTCACAAGGTATGGCTGAGGAACAGAGGGGTAACAACAGGTGGGCTCTTATTGCCCCTAGTCTTGAGGGATGACAGATGGGAGAAATTACTGAAATACAGAATAGTTACATACAAAAGGATTTCGGAGAGAAGTGATTTTCCATGAAGGGACACCGTCAGCCTGAGATGTCCCCTTATTTAGGAAACCAGGCAATATTTGCCCTGACCTCATTTCTTTTTCCTTTTTCTCTTGCCGAGCTTCCTCATTGGCTGAACCTAACTATTAGCCTGTGCAGAGCCAGTTGATGTAGTCCATGAGATTCAACCTTCATATGCAGAAAGCAAGGTGCAAAAGGTAGAAAAATGGATCAAGAGAATACAGAATACATCTGGCCTGGACTGCGTGCTAGGCCCTCTTAGAGAGAGAGGCTAACAGCATTATGCAGAATGTTGCAAATCCCCCCAAACCTATCTGCCTTCCCCAAGGACTCTTCAAGGAAGCAAATATGTTCCTTTTGTTTTCTTTGAAAAGTTCTCTTTACCAGTTTTCTTTAATCCAACGAACTAGTGGAGCACAGGCACTGGAAATCCAGTATCTGTAAAGTATCCAACTAGAGTCCCCTTTTAGAGGCTGGTCTCACACCTAATTATTGACTAGGTATATCAACCAGAATTTCTTCAGGAAATGGATGACACAAGTCAGTATAATTCAAGGACAGTTTATTTTTAAATGAATTAATTACAAAACTATGTGCAGTGAACCAATAATGCTGCTAGTTAGGCATCAATGGGCTGGGTCTGACACATTCTGAGCAAATGGATAATGGTAGTCCAGAAGCATCAAAGAAAATTTTGATGAGATTCTAAGCCCCACATAAGATAGAGTGAAAATGATAGGGGCTAAAACCTCATCCTCTAGGACAAATCATCCCATGGCTAATCCATGGTTAATGATCAATGATCAATCATGGTTACTGGCTAATGATCACTTCTCCCAGATTGAAATACACTTTTGTCAGACCATCCTCTAAAACTTCAGGCCCAAAGTACAAACAAGGAGTAAAGAAAGCTAAATAAAACAATCATAAATCAGGTAGATTAGTCAATATGTATTTAATAAAAAAGATAAATACAAATATGCAGCAATTGCATAACTATAACATGTGAATAAATTTGAAAAATAACTAGAATTCACCATTGTACATAGAGAGAGTTTGGGATTTGCTTGCATGTTTGATTTTTGCCTGTGAATTTTTTAAGTGCTAAGGAATAAATGGACTAAAAAATCCAATGAAAAGTTTTCTCTAATCTATTATAAAACAGCACATATACTCCCACCATAAGAGCTCTGAGATTTAAAATACAACAGAAAATGACAATGACAAATCTCCAGCCTTCCTCATTTTCATCCCAGGATGCTCTTGGTGCTCACTTCTTTTCTCCATTGTCTGTTTTTGTCAGCTTCTCTGTCCCTTCTTTCTCTGGGTCTTCATTCAGATTGGCTCCAGGAAACGAAAGGAAAGAAGTGGTCTTATAGTACGCCTCCCTCACCTGTGCATCATTTTCATATTCTTCCTCAATGGGAAATGATAGTGCAGGAAGAGCAGGGAGAGACTCCCACCATTGAACTTGCTGGAAGGCTTTGCCTTGTGAATAAAGTAAAAGGAGAGGGAAAGTAGATGACCTGATAACACACAGAAAAATTTCAAGGATAAAGAACTTGCCATAATCATCCTTATTCCAAGCTTCTTTCTCTGAACTTCCCCAGAAATGATTTATTTTTCTTCTTCACTCCAAATTACCAACAGTTTAGAATTAAAACGACTAAAAATAATCACTTTTATCCTACCAATACAGAGGAAAATATGACTGGCCCTAACTTTATAAATAATGCCTTTATTTAGATTTACTATTACTACTTATATTTCTAAATGATCATCATTATGTAGTTATATTTACTGAAGTAGATGATCAAAATGCGTAACATAGTCTTTCCATTAACTCTTTCACATTAATGAGTTGCTATTTACTAAATTACTATTTCCCCTCACTAAGAGGAAGGAAGGCAGTGGCCTAAATGATTTTCCAAAGTGCCTATTAATAAACACCCAAGGCATATATTAAAAAGCTAGAATGCAAAGGTTCCTGGGAGGTACATAAGCATGTGGACTGGGATTTTTAGAAATGCACATTAACACTTTCATGACTATGAAAGATTCAGATTGCTCAATGAATTCCCCTTCAGGTTTTCCATCACTCCAATTTTTGGTACATTCCTATTTGTGGCAATTTTGTAGTGATTTCAATGGAAACAAAGCTTTCCAGTTTCATTGTTTTGTTGGGAAATACTAAATGTAAATCCTTTACAATGTTCTATTAAAGGTTTTCTAATTATGTTACCTCATTTTTCACTTTAGTCTGCTAGATGCTGTTCAAGACAGAAAGGACTTCTAAAAAATATAGGTGGTAAGCTTTTACCTTTGCTAAGTTCTTGAGATATTCATGAACCTAATTATTTATTAGGTTCTATTTTATGCAGTTGCTATGAGTCCTTCTTAAATGCTCGTAAATTTATGATTTTTAAAAGTTTTTTTATTAAAAAGTCTACGTAGAGAATTGTAGATTCACATGCAGTTGTAAGAAATTTTACAGAGATATCCCACAGAAGCATTATTGCATTTCCTCCAATGACTACAAAACTATATAGTTTTGCAAAACTATAGCGTATTATACCCAGAAGATTGACACTGACACAATCAAGATACTGAACATTTTCTCACTACAGGGATCCCTCTTGTTGCCCTTTTACAGTCACAGTCCCTTCCCTCTTACCCCTCATTAGCCCCTGGAAACGTCTCCTCCGTTTGTGTCACTTTGCTTTCTTGAATGTTAGATAACTTGAATCGTAGGCTATTTTACCTTTGGGGACTGCGTTTCTTTTTCATTAAGCACACTCTGTAAAGATTCTTCTAAGCAGATGCCTACCTCAATACTTCAGTCCTTTATAGTATTTCTTGGTGTAGATGTAGCACAGTTTGTTTACTATTTGCCCACTGAAGGACAACTGGGTTGTCTCCAGTTTAGGGCTATTATGAATAAGCATTACAAAATAAATATTTGTGTACAGCTGTTTGTGTGCACACAAGTCTTCATTTATGGGGTATAAAAGTTCAAGAGTGTAATTGTTGGGTCATATGTTAGGTGCATGTTTACTTTTTAAAGAAACTGCCAAACTATTTTCCGAAGTGACTTTACTGTTTTATATTCCCACCAGTACCCACCAGTGAAATATGACTAATCCAGTTGCTCTGCATCCTGACCATCATTTGGTGTGCTATTTTTTTATTTTAGCCATTCTGATAGTGTAATGGTATCTATTTGTAGCTTTAATTTGCATCTCCGTAATTTCTAATGATACCTACTAATTGTGTATTTTGTATCTGTATACTTTCTTCAGTGAAATGTCTTTTTATATCTTTTGTCCATGTTTTAATTGGATTGTTTGCTTTTTTATTGAAGAAATTGAGAGTTCTTTATATATTATAGATATTATCCTTTGTCAGATATATGGTTCACAGATATTTTTCTCCCAGCATGTAGCTTATCTCTTCGTCCTTTTAACAGGGTATTTTGCATAGCAAAAGTTTTGAATTTTGATGAAGTCTACTTCATCTTTTTTTTCCCCTTTTATGTATTGTGTGCCCTTTGTGTCAAATCTGAGGATTTTTGCCTAGGCCTAGATCCCAACACTTTTCCATTTTTTTTCCTAAAAGTTTTACAGTTGTATATTTTACATGTAAGTTTGTGATGCATATTGCTTTTAATTTTTAATTTTTAGTTATTTTGGGTACACAGTAGGTATATATATTTGTGGGGTACATGAGATGTTTTGATATGGGTATGCAATACATAGTAATCACATAATGGCATATGGGGTTTCCTCCTCCTGAAGGATTTATCCTGTGTATTACAAAAAACTATACTCTTTTAGTTATTTTTAATGTATAAATTATTATTGACTGTAGTTACCCTGTTGTGCTATCAAATACTAGGCCCTATTCATTTATGCTATTTTTTTGTACCCATTAACCAACCCCGCATCCCCTTCACCACTCCCCACAACCCCTGACTACAATTCCCAGCCTCTGGTAGTCATCCTTCTACTCTCTATTTCCATGAGTTCAATTGCTTTGATTTTTAAATCCCACAAATAAGCGAGGACATGCAATGTTTATCTTTCTGCACCTGGCTTATTTCACGTAACTTAATGATCTCCAGTTCCATTCATGTTTTTGCAAATGACTGAATTTCATTCTTTTTATGGCTGAATACTACTCCATTGTATACAAGTACCACATTTTCTTTATCCATTCATCTGTTGATGGACACTTATATTAAAGATATTTTTAAGTGGCATTTTTGTATAAACGGAGAGAATTTGGTTGAGGTTCTTTTCTTTTAATTTCTCTTTTTATTTTTCTCTTTCTTTTTTTCTCTCTTGTCTTGAGCACCATTTGCTAAAAAGGATATCCTTCCTGTATTAAACTGCTTTTGAACCTTTGTCAAACTCAAAACTTGCACCCTGTCAAAATGGTGAACTTTTAGTTCCTTTGTCAAAACTCAGTTGGGGCCGGGCATGGTGGCTCCCGCCTATAATCCCAGCACTTTGGGAGGCCGAGGCAGGCGGATAACGAGGTCAGGAGATTGAGACCATCCTGGCTAACACGGTGAAACCCTGTCTCTACTAAAAAATACAAAAAACAAACAAACACAAAAAACAAACAAACAAAAAAAAACCTAGAATGGTGTATTTTTGGTTTATCTCTTCTTTTTCATTCATCTATGTGTCTTTCCCTTTACCAAACCATACAATCTTGATTATTGTAAAGAAATCAAAGAGACGTATTCTTTCCTCCTTCTCCTTCTTCATGAAATTGTTTAGCTATTTAGTTTCTTTGCCCATCTATAGCTACAAAAAAATCATTCTGGGATTTTGCTAATGCTAATGTTAAAACTGTATGCTAATTTAAGGGCAAACTGACATCTTTATATTCTAAATCTTCCAAGCCATAAACACAGTATATCTCTCCATTTAAGTTTCCATTTCTTTAATCTGGTCCAGGTGTTCTAGATATAGTCCCATATGAGCTTTGCCAGATTTATACCTAAGTATTGCATTTACTTTGAGCAGTTTTCACTTGTACTATATTTTAAAATTTTATTTGTGTTTATTGCTAGTATTTAAAAATAAAATTAATTTTTGCTTATCTCGGGTCCTGCCACCTTGCTGATCTTGCTTCTGAGTTCTAGGAATTTTTTTTTTCTTGTAAATCCCTGAGGATTTTCCATACATACAATTATGTCACTTAAAAATAAGAACAGTTTTATTTCTTCCCTTCTTGTCTGTATGCATTTTATTTGTTTTTCTTACTTTATTGCACAGGCTAAAATTTCCAACACTATGTGGAATAATAATGGTAAGAGAAGATATCCTTGCTTTTCTCCCCATTTTTGAGAAAACATTGTTTCTCTCTATTATATGTAAAGTTATCTGTAAGTTTTTTGTAGATATGCCTTATCAATTTGAGGAAATTCCTCTATATTCCAATTTTTCTAAGAATCTTTAATCATAAGTGAATGTTGAACTTTGGAAATGTTTTTCTCCATTAATTAATATGGTCACATAATTTTTCAACTTTAGCCTGTAGATATGGTGGGATTACATTGATAGGTTTTGAACTTCTAACTAACTTTACATCCCTAGGGTAGGAAAAATTAAAAGCTGCACTTAGTCATATTGTATAATTTCTTAATATATTGCTGAACACTATTTTATAATATTTGTTAAGAATTTTTGCACTTATATTAGTCTATAGTTTTCTTTTTTAAAAAGTTCCAGTGCTATTCAAATTATCTGTTTCATATGGAGTCAGTTGTGATAGATTGTGTTTGTTGTGAAATTGGTCTATTTCATCTAAGTTGTTAAATTTATGTGTGTGGAGGTGTTCTTTGTAATATCTTATTTTTCTTTTGAACTCTACAGGGCTTATAGCAATACATTCTATTTTATTTATGCTATTGGTAATTTTTGCCTTATTTCTTTTCCTTGTCAGTTTTCCAAGAGTCATTTTATTGATTTTTAAAATAACTAGATTTCTGTTTCATTTATTCAATCTATATTTTCAGTTTTAAATTGTATTGATTTCTATAATTTATTATTGCATTTCTTCTGTTTGCTTTGGGTTTATTTCACTCTTCATTTCCCAAGTTCTTGATCTGAGTGTTCAAGTTATTGCTCTGAGAGTTTTCCTATTTTCTAATGTATTCTTTATGTGTGATAAATTTCTCTGTCAGCACTGTTTTGGTTGTGTTTTACAAATTTTGATATGTTGTATTTTTATTTTTATTCAGTTCTATGCATTTTGTTTTCCTTGAGAGTTTCTCTTTGACTAATAGATTATTTAAAGTGTATAGTTTAGTTTGCATGTGCTTGGAGATTTTCCTGTTATTTTTCTTATTGATTTCTAATTTGATGCCCTTGGATTGGAAATTTGTAAAGCTTCATTTGATGGCCAGAATATGTTTTATTTTCATATAAGTTCCGAGAAAACTTGAAAAGAATGTGCGTTCTGCTCCTGTTGGGTGGAGTGTACTGTAAATATTGATTAGATCCTACGGATTGGTGGTGTTGATGAGTTCTATATCCTTGCTGATTTCCTGTCTAGCTGTTTTCTTAATTGTTGAGAGAGAGGTTTTAAAATCTTTCTACATAATTGTGAATTTGCCTATTTCCCCCTTCAATTCTATCAACATTTGCTTTGCATATTTTGCTACTCTATTGTTGGTATATACATGTTTGGAATTGCTATGTCTTCTTGGTAAATTGACCATTTTATTACTATATTGCACCTCTCTCTGTCTCTGGCAATTTTCTTCTTCTGAACTCTACTTCATCTGATAGTAATAAAGCCACCCTGCTTTTCTTGGATTAATATTTGCATGATATTTTTTCCATTTGACCTGCCTATATAATCACATTTGAGGTGAGATTATGATAAATAAGATATATTTGATAACGTTTTCTAAGCCATTCTTCCAATTTCTGTCTTTTGATTGGTTTATTTAGGTCATTCATATTTAATATAATTAAGTTAAGGTTTAAAGCCAACTATTTTCTTTTTCTTTTGCTTTTTTGTTCTATTTATTAGTTTTTCTTTTATTCATTCCTGTGAGTTGCTTGTACATTTATTAAAATTCCCCTTTGATTTACTGATAACGTTTTTGAGTGTTTCTTTTTATATAGCAGCCACTAAATATGTAGGTTATTGTTGTTATCATTATAGAGATGTAAATAGAGTATAGAAACCTTAACTCCCTTTACATCCATTTAGCTTGACCTATACAAAATATTATTGTCTTAAATATTTTCTGTATGTATCCTTAGAAACATAGTAGACAACGTTATAATTTTTGCTTCAACTTTAAAACATTATTTTGAAACCTTGAGAGAAGAAAGCCCATTCAGTTTACCCATATTTTTGTTTATAATGTTCTTTCTTTCTTCAGATATTCTAAGGTTACTTTGTTAAAAAATCATTTTCCTTATGTTCATATAACTTCTTTTAGTCATTCTTTTAAGGTAGATCTACAGATAATAAATTCTCTTAGTTTTCCTTCATCCGAGAATGTGTTAATTTTTCATTTATTGCTGAAGGATATTTTTACTGGGTATATAATTCTAGCTTGATTGTTCTGTTTTGTCAACACTTGAAATATATTATGCCATTTTATTCTGGCCTCAATGCTTTCTGATAAGTTATCCTCAGTGTCATTCAAATTGTTTTCCATCTATATTTATAAGGTATTTTTTTCTCCAGCTGTTTTCAAATTTTCCCTTGTTTTCAGTTTTCAGAAATGTAAATACACTGTGTCTTGGAATAAATATTTAGGGTTTTACCCTGTTTAGTGTTCATTCAGCTTTTTGAATCTGTAAGTATATATCTATTGCCAAAGTTGGGACTTTGCAACCACTATTCTTTCAATTTCTTTTTCAGTCTCACTCTTCTTCACTTCTTATGGGACTCTGATGATAGGAATGTTATATATTTTGTTATGCTACACAAATTACTGAGGCTCTGTTTATTTGTTTATTTATTCTTTTGTTTATTTTCTCAACCAGATTAGGTAGTTTGTATCACTCCATCTTCTGTTTCATAGATTTCATTGATTCTTTTATGTCTCCCACATTCTGCTATCAGCATATCTATTGAACATTTTATGCCAGTTATTGTATTTTTCAGTTCTCAAATTTCCATTTGGTTCTGTTTTATATTTTCTATGTCTTTGCTGAGGTTTTCTATAACGTTGATGAGGCTTCTTATTCTTTCCTGTGTTTGAAGCATGTTTGTAATTGCTGATTAAAACATTTGTATCATGGCTGCCTTAAAAATCTTTGTCAAATCATTCTAATGTCTACCATCTCAGTGTTGACATCTATTGACTGCCACTTTTTACACAGTTCGAGATATTCTTATATCTAAGTATGGAAGTGATTTTCTATTGAAATTTTTTATTATCCATTTTTGTATTATCTGAGACTTTGGATCCTATTTAAAACTTTGTTTTAAATGATCTTCCACGATCTTGCTTTGTTAAGGGAAGGGAAAGGCTATCTCATTAGTGGCACTCAGCTTCTGTTGACTTATGATATCAACAGAAGAAAGAAGAAATCAATGAAACAGAGATAGAAGGATACAAATTTCCTAATACGAACATTTGAGAAAATAAACAAAAAATATAGGGAGCTTATTGCTGCTGGGCAAAGGTGAGATTTCCAGCTCCCCATATGGCTTCCACAGACACCACAATTGGGTAGCCTCATTACTACTTGCTGATATTGAAGGTCCTGACCCCTCACTGAGCTTCCTCTGACAGCACCCCAGCAATGAAGAGGATGGGCATCTCATTATTTCTGAGTGGAGATGGAAATTCAAGATCCCCACTTTGTTTTGTATGGAATTGGGTATGGGATTGGTGGGGGGCACTGCTTATTTCCAGATGGATGAAAGTCCTAGCTACCTACTTGGCTTTTTCTGATACCAGCCTGGTAGCAACTAGGGCACCTTGTTACAGCCTCATGAGTGTGGAATTTTAGGCTTCCCACTCAGACCTAGGTGGTATAGTTGGGGGTGGGACCACAGTTTCTTTCTGTTTTGTTTGACTACAGTAGAATGATTATTGTTTAATAGGGTCCTGTTTTGGTAGACTGCCCCATTCCTGGTTTTTGGCTATAGAGAACAGGCTTTTCTTGGAGTTTTCTTATTTTGTTTTCTTTTATTTTTGGAGTAAAAGTGTTCCCATTTCTGAGTTGACAACTTCTTCAGCATCAAGTTTGGAACATATGAGGCAAAAGGAAAATTCAGAGAACTTGCTGTAGCCTCATTTCCAGGTCTCATGGTAACTGGGTGGTCCCTTCCTTGTCTCCACCTTTCAAGGTCCTCATTATTTTTTAAATGTATATAATGTCTGGAGATTTTAGATTTACTGAGAAGAAATGAATTAAATCATGTCCACTTCATTTTCCCATAATTAGAAGTCTCCAGGATTCCTTTTCTGGTAGTAATTTTTAAACTTTTTTCAAAGGAAATTTCATACAAAAATCAATCTTAAAATAGGGGTAAAGCTGAAAGTATTTGAAAAAAAGATGTTTTGAGCTCCATACCTCAGACTCCTTAATGCTCTTGTTATGAAGCAAGAGTAAAGGGTGCTGAATTTGGACATTACATAATCCTGAATTTTGACTTTGTTTCTATGACTTATGCAAGGACAAGAACAATGACTCTGTTGAGGTTCTCTGATGAGCCAAAAATGTGACACTAGCCATTATCACTCTCCTCTCCTTTGTAACTAACAGGATGAATCCTCCTTCATCATGAAATATAAGGTAATTTTTTATTACTTGGTAAGTGAAAATTGTCAAGATTAACAAATGGCAGTCTCTTTGGTGAAGAGTATATTTCTCATCCTTTAAACAAATATGTGCTGAGTACCTACTGCATACACAGTATCATGGGCAGTAGGAGGGGCTGGTTATACAACGTGTAGGTCACAGTGAAAAATGAAAATGTCGAACTGATTATTCCAAAAACAGGAGGAAATGCTATTCAAGGTACTGACACATACAATCCTTTTCTTTCACTCTCTTGGCCTGTCCTCATTTATTTCATTTGCTATTTAGTGTCATGCTCCCTCAGGCAATGGGGTACTCCACTTCTTAGGCATCTCCCCTTCCTACAGGATAACTGCTACAGCTCACAGTGGACAGTCGACCCCAATAAATTATAGCTTCCGTTTCAGTGTATGCTTGGTACCTGCTTCAGGTGTGGATGAGGGGTTTGGTAGTCCCCTGAGAGTGTGCTGCAGTGCTCCCAACCTTAAACTGGGATAGCTGCCACCAATGCTTCACCCTAAGACACAGGAGCCAATACATCTCGTTCCAACCCTTCCTGCACATAAGCACTTACCATGGGCAGGGGCATCAAGGAGGAGGGTAAGTAGCTCCTAGAGTGCCAGGGATTGGGGAGTGGGCAGTCTGGAAGGCACATCAGGGAAGAAGGAAGGAGGCAAAATTATGTGTGAGCAAGGCTCCAACCCTGTGACACATACTCCATTGTCCCACAAGACTTCATTACAAACACAAATGATTTCAAAGATAAAATTGTTAAGAAATTTTAAGATGGCAGTCACAAAGCATTAAACCTCAACCATAGGACCCTTCTTAGGACAGGGCCCTATGTGACTGTACGGTTTTCATGCCATAAAGCTGGCCCTGGCACTAGGGACACGATAAGGTAATACCTTGGAATTCTTTGGAAGACTAAAAAGAAACTGGTTAAAAATAAACACTTTGGTCTTTTAAGCATATATTTTATGTTTTTTGTTAACACACAGTCAAGGAATTTGACTATTTTTTAAATAAATTGTGTTGTTTTGACATTTGGGAGACATTAACACTTTTAAGTGGCTTTGAGATGGGTCCATTGGCTTTCTTTACTTCATCATATCTTGGTATTATGGTAAAGACACGTATTTGACACGTATTCTCTCATGTTTTTTAAGTAAGTCTCTTTTTTTAACCATCAGTGGAACTCAACATTAATTTTGTGAACTGAATCAGTATGTCCCACTAAACAAATGGCTAACAGAATTAGATAACTTGGATTGGCATCAAATATCTCTCTAATTTTCATGTAAAAATTACATTTTTCAAATTTTTCAAAAGTTCATTCATGTTGTAGCATGTGTCAGGATTTGCTTCCTTTATAAAGCTGCATATATTTATTAGATTTTTAATGTATGTTTTATGTTCTATTCCCTTCCTTCCCACCCCACAGTTTTGTTTTGATTTTTCCAACTTTTATTTTAAGTTAAGAGATGCATATGTGGGATGTGCAAGTTTGTTACATAGGTAAATGTGGGACATAGTGCTTTGCTGCACAGATCATCCCGTCACCCGGGTATTAAGCCCAGCATCTACTAGCTATTCTTTCTGATTCTCTCCTTCCTCCCAACCCCTACCCAAAAAGTACTATTGTTTCCATTTTACAGATGAGAAAATGGAAGCAGAGCAGAGCTAAATAATTTGTCCTATGCAAGTGAGAGAGGTGCAGTTTCTTTAAGACCTGGGTTTTTTCCACTCTATATGGTCTCCCCAGAAATACCCTTCTTTGCAAAGAAAGAAATATTTCTATTTTTAAAATTTTAAGATACTATTTTTTTACAGATAGATGCTTCTCATAGATGACTGGGTAATCCAAGGCTCATTATTCATTGTGTTGTTGTGTGATGTTTTTGATTATATATTTAGCCATTAAAATATATAAAAACACCTCATATCAAGAATAAAGTTAATTTAAAGGACTATTTGAAAGAATTGGCTTAAGAATAATGAAATTTGACTATAACACTCTTGATAAACAGATGCATATATCTTGAAACTCAGGCATGAAGACTTGGTGACTAAAGAACAAAAAGGATCTATGGTAACTGGATTCTCAAAGACATCTTTTGGGATAAACCTCAAACATAGCATAGTAATAAGGCTCCAGGGTGGGTTAATTTAACATTTGCATCACAAAGTTAATTTGAAATTAACTTATCTTTCTGTCTTTGTTCCAGTGCTTCTATCAACTCTGACTAATTATACAACTTCTTTTTTTTTTTCCACAGAATTTTTCTCTTGTTGCCCAGGCTGGAGTGCAATGGCATGATCTTGGCTCACTGCAACCTCCTCCTCCTGGATTCAAGTGATTCTCCTGCCTCAGCCTCCAGAGTAGCTGGGATTACAGGCATGCATCACCACACCCAGCTACTTTTTGTATTATTAGTAGAGACGAGGTTTTGCCATGTTGGCCAGGTGGGTCTCAAACTCCCGACCTCAACTGATCCACCTGCCTTGGCCTCCCAAAGTGCTGGGATTACAGGCATGAGCCACCATGCGTGGCCCAATTCTACAACTTCTATGTGGAACTTAGCTGGAATGTTAGCTTGAATCTCTAGAAATAGTAGATGTGGATTACCACACAGTATCATTTTCTTAAGTGATTAGAATATATTTCAGTATAAATAGAATATATTTACCTATTTATTTAGTACTGTGTAGCCTCATAATTCTTCACTATTAAAAAAGGTTTTGAACTAAACATGCTATATTTTAAGGAGTTGACTTATGTTGTTTCTCTTTCTTGTTATTGTTTCCCTCTCTTATGGTTTAAAGAAAATTATAGAAATCTGATAATTTTTATTATCTTTATTTTCTATATTGGGAGACTGTGGTTAAGAGTGCAAACTCTGAAACCAGGCTTCCTCATTTTGAGTCCCACTTCTGTCTTTACTATTGTGAGGCTTTGAAAAAGTCACTTAAATTCAGTAGGTCTCAGTTTCCTCTTTGTTAGTTTATGCAAAATGCTAAAAACAGGGCCTGGTAAACATTATTAAGCATTAACTGTTAATACTGCTTTATTGTATATTATTGTTATAGCTGAAGTTAGCTTCCAAGTTCATCTAGTCTTATAATTAACCATCAGTAGAGAGAAAAGGAAACTAGTTTCAAGTATTTTCATGAACTTAGATTCAGTTACTCAATAGGTACATTAGAACTGAAATATATCACCTCATTCTTAGACAAGATCTTTTTCATTTACTCAGCATGGGTTGATAATTAATGACTTTCAACCTATCTGAGTATCAAGTTCTCAGTAAGCTGGGGCCTTTCTTCAGTTGCCCATGCTTTCATGAGTATTTAAATCCTTCTGTATAAAGTATCCTTCCCCCTAAAATGGTTTTGGCTGCTTCACACTCACCCCTTAGGATTCAGCTTTCTCTATGACCACTTATTTGGAAAGCCTTTCTTGAGCAAACTCTCAATCCCCACCTGTTCCAAAACAAGTTTATATCTTCTCTCAATCCCTTTCTCAGAACCTTGTGTTTAGCCAAATTATCCCACTGGATGTATTTGCTGAATTTCTTATAGGTCTCCCCAAGTTTTTTATTAGCTCCTTGGGGCAGAAACTCCATCTTCCATAGGAGATTATCAGTCATTTAAAAATATATACTATTTTCTAGGTTAGACGTTGAGGCTAGAATTACCCCTGACCACACTTTCCCTAACCCCACCTTTATTTCTGAGTCCTTCCTTCTCTCCTTGCTCACTAAAAGTGATAAAGTCACTGCACACACAGGTAGAAATAAATTTTTTCTTCATTTTTTTTTTTTTTTAAATATTTGAGCCAGATCCTTGACTAGTGTATAGCAGAGCAAACTCCAGGACTGCATGGTTTGTCCAAGATGCATTTAATGCTTTTTTTGCTCGTGATCATAGTGTTTTCACACTATTAACTTCCCAAAGTAGTTCCCATGAAAGATTATGACATATTTTGTGAAATAAAAATAGTATCAGACAACACTAGTGATAGGTGCATTTTTAAAAAAGGATTCTATCTTTAAATATGATCAGAAAATGCTGTATGACATTGTCCCTTCTTAGACATCACAACGTACTGTTGCATAGGAGAAGATCAGATCCACGAAGATCTGTAGTACAACAAGCAAGCAAAATTACTGACATTGCATTTTTAATCTAGATTTGACTTAAATTATTTGACCATGGATTCTCAGATGCAGGGTCTCATGGTGCTTGTGGTCTTTAGTTCACATCGTTTCTTAACCAAAACCACAACTGAAACAGGCTGGCAACTGCCGGAATCTACATAGAAGACAATCTGCAATCATCTGATGAATAGGTGCTTGTTTTTTTTAGGGATTTTTTTTTTTTAGGTTCTTTTTCTCAGTTTGTCCTCTAACTTCCAATGACATGGGACATCATTTTAACCAATCTTCAAAATTCTTAAAGAATACTTTTTACACAAGCGGCACCAAGGAAATATATGATGCTAGAAAGATACTAGGGAGTGCAGTAATTAACCGAGAATATTACAAGTCATTTTCTTGAGACTTGGCATACTTTCCTGCAAGCTTTTTATTTATTTGTTTACTTTTTAATGAAGTAATTAATTGCAATTCATTTGGATGTTATGGAGGTTGTAGTTAATTTTTCTTACTAATTTTTCTTTGTGTAGTAGTTGTGTTTTTCATTTATAGCTAGAACAACTGGGAAGACACTCTAGTCCATGTAGCCCTTAGACATTTGAATTTGATAGTGAAGGATCAGTACCCTCTTTGCTCAGTGTTTGCAGTGCAGTGGAGTTTAAATTTAATTTATTTATAATTTTCCCTTTATATTTTTTATTAAACTCTCTACTTATTTTCCCATTTTTTTCTGACCAACAGATGGACTTACTTCTCCTTTATGTGTTTTCATTGCTAATACCTGTAATTCAATAGTCAGAGAAATCAGAAATTAGATTGTATCACATTTGCAACGGAAAATGTTTTCTTCAAGCTGCGTTTTATTTCTGAGCTAAAAGAAAACATAATACTATCACATAACGAGTGCCTGCTTTACAGGGGAAAAAAATAAACAGGGTTCCAAGATTAAAATGATGATGGTGCTTTCCTGCTATTGTAGGAGCCTAGGTCAGCACAAGGTCACATGTCATCCCTCTCTTGGACTGCAGTCTTTATGCACATCACTCACACACACATTAATTCAATCAACCAGAGGGATGGTTCAATTGTACTTTCTTACTTAATTTCTTGTTGACTTGTCAGATGCTTATGTTTTATGAAGACATGATAAAATTCCAAAATTAAAATTTGATTATGATAATTTATAAAATAATAAGTACTGTGATGTGATATTGATGCCTTCATGTAAAAAAAAAAAAATTCTTTTTATTCAGTTCCCAATCCAAGAATCTTCCCAAACCAGAGGGGTTACCTCTCTTGTCCTGAGCACCGTTGATTAAATCTCACCAAGCCAAATCTTTATCTTTTTGTAATATGTGTGTCCTCTGTAGGTATTCTCCAATACTCCATAAGCGATTTTTGGCTTGGTACTTTTCTGGTGAGAATGAACTCTTTCTTCATGGTCTAGCTGTGAACCTGATTGAATGTCTTAGGCCAGGAGATTTGGCCAGGGGTTGCCATATTTTCTCATCTTTGCTGTTTTATCAACATAGGATTTCCTTCAGATCTAACATGAGGAGTCAGATGAGTCAAAGTTGTCTACATCTATCGTCATGACAGGGAAGTTGAAATCCCTGTCAAATCTTCACAGGAGTTACTGATGATACCAAGAAATCCTGGGCCTGAGATACAAATGCTCAGCTTTAAACTTTCTTCATTTCTTGGTTCTGCTACTCCTCATCACCATTTATGCAAAGAAAATCTGCTTGGGTATTCAAAATACAACTTTCTTGTTTCTTTTTGTGCATTCAAACACTACTTATTTTCTCTACTCTCGAGGATAACCTCTTTTCTTGTGATTCACATTTTTCTTGCTCTTCAATTGTCATCCAGAATTTTCTTGTCCCTTAAAATCCTCCTAGTTTAACTGATTCAATATCTATAATTTTCTTTCTCAGGTAGATTTTTATACATGAACTTACTCATGCTACAATTTCATTGTAAGTTTTATATTTTTATGTCACCAACCAATCTCTTCCAGCTTCATCAGATTGTAAAACCTCAAGGGTCCAGATCATATCCTCCATTTTCTTCTAGGGTGTTTAGTGGGGTAGGGTCCCTATTTTTTTTTTTTTCCTCTTTCTTTGCTGCACTAAAAGGATGAAATGCAAATATTTTCTCCCCGAGGAGGCTTTGGGAAGAGAGTGAGTTTTTCAGTGGCTAATGTTTTGTGCTTTGAGTTTAATGGTCCATCAAAGTCTATTAAGTAATAGCAAGAGAAAAAGAAGATTCCAAAGGAAAGTAGAAGGGGATAAACCACAATGAGACTTCAAGGGGGAACTAGAAAAATGGACCAGGGAATGATCTGGTTTACAGAAGGGGAGCTTGGGAGACAAGGGGCAGGTGGGAGGGCAGAGATCTAACAGTGAAAAGCTCAGACACAGCCGAGAAACCGGGCCTAGTAATGTTAGAAGACACCAAAGCTGAATCACAGCTCGCAGCCACCCCTCACTCAAACCTTCACTGGAGCTGGCATCTCTCCTCTCCTCTGTTTAGTGACAAAAAAATGTGGCCCTTTTCCTGCCTGGCAAAGAGTTTGCCTTGACTACATTAAGCACCTCATCAGCTGTCCTTCCATCTGTGCCTGCCACCTAGGTGAGCCACTGGCCTTCTCCTGTATAAGTCAGGGTTCTGGCATACTGCATCTGTGTAATGTATCTGAAATGTTTATCTTCAGCACAGATTTCTCTTCTGGTTTCAACTTCCTATTTAGAAGATGAAACCAGAAGAAAAGTTGAAACCGGGAATTGCGTATCTACTCAGGTGTCATGGACATCTTAAACTTAACGTTGCCTATTCCAGAGCCAACCTTTCATCTTCCTCATCATAGTAAACGGAATCTTTATCTTTCTAGTTTTTTAAGCCATAAACTCAGAAGTCATTTCAAACATACTCAGGTTATGTAATATACAGAGAATTTAACAAATAACTATTTACAAAGGTGAGGGTGGCATTCAAAGAAACCACCAAGTAATATTGCAGTGCTTCTGAAATAACAGTGAGAATCCAGAGCCCAATTCTAGGCCTGAAGGGGCAGCAGGAGGGAGTGGCTGCTGGACCCTGAGTCAGGCAGGGAAGGCTGTGTGAAGAGGACTTGGGAGGATCTGTGTTTCTTTGTCAATGAAGGTGGCCAGTCCTCAGCACAGCGTGTGGGTGCAGGAGAAAACAATACCCCACGGTCACTCTCCTACTTACCTCAGAGCTCCTACATTGTTCCTGAAGTCATAGAGAAAGACAAAACAAAAGAAAATCCACCACTGATGTAAACCTAGACAGTGAGCTTCTCAGGACACAGGGCAGGGTGGAAAATGGTGAAGAGTGAAACTGATGGACGAACAGAAGAAAGAAGGCTCAATAATGGACATTTTATTGACTTTTAACTAATTATCTAATATCAATAGCCTCTGCATAATGCTCCAGCGTGTTTTTTTAAAGTAGAAAAATAGAATATTTGGTGGTGGAAGGAGGGGAAGGTGAAGAGAAGAGGGTATGGTAGAGTGTTAGATGAAGCAAAACTTCGAGAAGGGACCAAGTCAGGGATTGGGCTGGGACAGTGGTTGATGATTTCCGTATTGCCTTTCTCCAAAGACTGAGCACAGGGGGTCTCATAACCGTTTGTTGGCTGCCTCCAATTCTCAACCACTGGAAGCTAATATTCTTTCTGGTTTGTTCAGTTGAGCAAGTGCGTGAAGCACCTCTTGAAGACTGACTCTGCGGTGCTCACTCACACACTGACACATAATCAAATGTTTTACTGCGGTTCCATAATCTTTTCATCAAAACATTTTGAAAAATAATGATTGACACCACCAAGTTAATTCAGTTGTGGACAATCTTCAAAGTAGAGTCATCTCTCCCTGATCTGGCTCAATAGTTTACCATATTAAGTTCATAAATTAAATTACTTCTGCTTCAGACTGACTTTTCTTGAAAGCACATATTATTCTCTTTCTTTTTACATACTCAGTCTGAATTAAAGTAGGTAACACAAATTGTTTGCTACAGGTCAATTTCTCTGTAAAACTACAAAAGGGAAGATCAGAAAGAAGAGGGTGAAGACTCTGCAGATTGCTAAAATAAAAGTTTTGCAAAGAAAGTCTTAAACTACTTATTCCTTTGGCTCCCAGGAAATTATATTCTCTTCTCTTTCTAAGTTATTGTGGTGGAGGGGTTGTTTATTTTCATTTTAACTTTTTTATTTTTAAATTTGATGCATACATAATAGTTGTACATAATATATGGGGAACATTTGATATTTTGATATAAGCATAAAATATATAATGATCAAATCAGGATCATTACAAACATCATTGTCATCTCAAACATTTATCATTTTTTCATGTTGGTAATATTCTAAATTCATTCCCCTAGCTATTTTGAAATATATAATAAATTATTAAATATAGTCACCCCCTTGTGCTATCAAATACCACATCTTATCTTACTATCTAACTGTATTTTTGTACTCATTAACCAACCCATTTTTATCTCCCCTTCCCTAGTACCCTTCCAAGCCTCCGGTAACCATGATGCTACCCTCTATCTCCATAAGATCATTTTTTTAGCCCCCATATATGAGTGAGAACATGTGATGTTTGTCTTTCTGTGTCCAGCTTATTTCACATATCAAAATTTCCTCCAGTTTCATCCATGTTGTTGCAAGTGACAAGATTTTATTATTTCTTATGACTGAATAATATTTTATTATGTCTATGTGCCATATTTTCTTTATCTATTCATCTGTTGATGGACACAGTTTGGTTCCATATCTTGACTACAGACTACTGTGAATAGCTCTACAATAAACAAGGGAGTGCAGATATCTCTTTGATCTACTGATTGCCTAGGTTTTTGGATATGTACCCAGTAGCGGGATTGCTGGATCATATGGTAGCTCTATTTTTAGTTTTCTAAGGAACTTTCATACTATTTTCCTTAGTAGCTGTACTAACTTACATTCTCATCAACAGTATACAAGAGTTCCCTTTTTTCCACATTCTCCCCAGAATTTATTTTTTGCCTTTTTTGATAAAAGCAATTTTAACTAGAATGAGATAACATCTCATTGTCGTTTTGATTTGCATTTCTCTGATGATTAGCGATATAAGCATTTTTTCATATACCTGTTGGCCATTGTATGACTTCTTTTGAGACATGTTTATTCAGATCCTTTGTCTATTTTTAAATCAGGTTACCTGGCTTTTTGCTATTAAGTTGTTCGAGCTCCTTATATATTTTGGTTACTAATCCCTTTTCAGCTGGGTCATTTGCAAATATTTTCTCCCATTCTGTAGGTTGTCCCTTCACCTTGTTGATTATTTTCTTTTCTGTGCAGAAGCTTTTTAGCTTGATATGGTCCCATTTGTCCATTTTTGTTTGGGTTGCTTGTGTTTTTGAGGTTATTGTGGGACTTTATACATTGTTATACTTCTTTGACAGTCCTCTCTTTAACATATGAAACTTAAACTCCCACTCTTTAAATGTGGACTGGGCTTAGTAACTCATTTCTAACAAATAGGATGATAAGTGAAACCAGCTATATAGCTTCCAAGTTCTGTCATTAAAGGTTTGCCCTCTATTTTTTTGAGAAATATGTTTTTGGAGTCCTGAGCTGCCAAGTGAGAAGTCTGCCTATGTTGAAATTGCTGTACAAGAATAAGGACCTCGAGATGAAGACAAGCCAGAGAAGCCTCACCAAGTCAAGCCCTCAGCTATTTGAGCACCATCTGCAAAAATGAATTTCTGAGATTATTCCAGCTTCATCAGTGACTGATGGCATTCATAAAATGCTTGAGCAAGAAACATCCACTAAGTCCAGTCAACCCTCAGAACAATGTGCCATAATAGTAGTGAATGATTGTTATTATTTTATGCCACTAATTTGGGGGTAGTTTGTTACACAGCAATAGTACCCAGAGAACTGGTGTCTCCCTTCATTAGCCTCCAAATGTTGGATGCTCCTTGTCCAAGTCCTGGACCTTCTTTTCCTATCTATTAGGCTTTTTCTCTCAGTGATCTCATCTTCCCCATGGCTTTAAGTAGCATTTGTATGTTACCTCTGAAATTTTTATCTTCAGCACGGATTTCTTTTCTATGTTGCAAATGGCCATTTGGATGTCTGCTCAAGTGTCATGGACATCTCAAACTTACTACCTCCCCAAGTTGACCCTTGATCATCCTCATCTTAGTAAATGACAGCTCTATCCATTCTTTGCATAAGCCATAAACACAGAATTATTCTAGACAAATCTCTGCTCCTTATGTTCTCAAACCAATGAATCATCAAGTTCTTTCAATTATTTTTCTACAATTATGGCAAATGCAAATTAGTTTTGTCCCCATTAATACCACTCTAGTCCAAGTGGAAGTTATTTTTCACATAGGGTAGTACAATAATTTCTCACTATTCTCTTTGCTTACAATCTTGTCATATCTATTGCTAACACTCTATCATCTGTTCTTCATATAATAGTCACACTATTTTTTTTAAAACATAAATGATACAACTTTAGCCCCCAACTTATTTAAGAACACTCAATTAGGGCTAAAATCCAACATAATAACTGGGTGTATAAGACCTGATGATTTTGACACTGCTTTTCTCTCCAACTTCATTTTGACTTACCCTCTCCCTTGTGCATTAAATTGAGCCACACTGGCTTTCTCTTAGTTCCTCAGAAATTCCACACACTTTCTGCAAGGCCTTTTACAGGTGCTATTTCTTCTGTGTAAAATACATTTATCCCTCCTCTGGCTCTACCCTCACCCTCTAAACCACCTCCTGTCTTAATGATCTATTCATCTTTCTGATTTCAGCTTAAATATCAGTTCCTCAAGCAACATCTCTGACTTCTCCATCTGATTTTGATTTCTTATGTTAGTCTTCAAAAAATACTGTCCTTTTCACTTATTGGTATTATCACAATTAGACATTACATATTTACTTTTTTTGTTGAATTGGCTTATATCTTATCTCTATCACTACTCTGCAAGCTCCATGAGAGCAGAAATCAAGTCTCATTTGTTCACTGCTCAACACCCAGAATTTAATAGTAGATGGTCAATATGTACTTATTAAATGAATATATACCTGTTCAATTTGATCTTTTGGTCAACTTCTCTGAGATATTTGGCACTTGTGCAAAAGCTCTTCTACCTGTGACTTTGTGACCATGAGATCATGTAAATAGATATCTCAGAGGGAGAAATCCCCACTGGAGGATAATATTTCAATAATTTCATTCAGAAACAAGTCAGAATCCAAGACCAGTCTTCACAAAAGCTATAGGACTTTAGATTACCTCAACTTATGAAATCTCCAAATTGATCTCTCCATTTTTCTATTATTTCCAAGCAAGCCTACATTTCTCCTTCAACAGTGTCCATTAGAGCAAAGATTAATCTGACCACACACCAAAAAAATATTATTAGTGTGGGTGATTTTTCTCAATTGTACTAAAAAGCAAGCTACTGTTTTTTAAGAATAGAAATTGAATCCTTTTACTACTATTCCAAATATTTTCACCCCTAGCTTTATAAACATCAAAATCAACAAAATAAAAAACAAAAGCAGTTTTTATCATTTAAATAGTGTATTTTTAACTCTCTGGATAGTTTCATGGCCAATGAGCAATAATTCTAAGAACTAAATTTTAAAAAATTAAAATTAAAATAGAAAATAGAATAAACACATTAAAAAAAAACCCTAAAGGCCAGGGAACATGAAATGACCTTCTCTCCATATATAAAATATCATCACAGTTCTCGTTTCTGATTTCCTTTAATCACAACCGTAACAAAGAATTCTAAAATAATCTTAACCTTAACAAAAATTCAACTCAGAAACAATGTGGATGAGAAATTGTGTTCATGATTACACACAATGCAGAAAAAGCCTTTGGTGAATACCTGTCACATGCATGAAGCTCTTCACCACTATTGTGGCATCCATGACAATTCAGAATAAAATAGGTCAGATAACCATCAGTCAATCACATTTTCCTTTCCTCCTGGGATCAGAAACATCTCAGCTTTCTCCCGCTGTCCTGAGCCTGATATCAACATCTCTTTTTTTAACCTGCAAGATTGTGATTGAATATTTTTCCCATCTGTCAATACTTTTAGTAAAGAATGAGCTAAATAAATTAAATCAACAGATAAAAGAGCATATGAATGAATTAAGCAGTGCCCCCACTCATCACTATCCCTTCTGTAAATGACAGATTAGCTGATCATCTAAAATCTGTCAAGCAAATGCTTTTAAAATCCAGATAAATTAAAAGAGTTATAAGATCTTCTTGTTAAATGGAGGTATATGACATCATTGTTTTGTAGATGTATTTATTAAACTCAAGTCTGAGGGCAACAATCTTGAATTTTTGAGATGAGAGTTTTCAAAATTGTTATTTAAAAATATATATTTGTTCATTGTAGTGGGCTCATTAAGTTCTACTTTCTAATGTTCTATCTTTCTTTTTCAGAAATTTAACTAGGAACAGTTCATGGTTTATGTTTGTGTTTCTGTATTGCCTATCTAAAAGTGGTATTGCAGGATATTAAGAAGTGTTATGTATTTTAAAATCCTCTTGTTTAAGAAGGTCTTAAAATACTGAGTTGTTATAAATAGGTTTCTTGTGAATGTAGAGACTTTAATAAATGCTATTATACATTTGGGGATCTCCAAATGAAGGCATAAAAAAGCAGGATATTCATAATGGTTTGATCTCAGAATCCTTTTATTTGTGGGAACATCTCAAGAAACTAGTGTTTAACCAAACACATCTTAAGAATCTGCTCCCCCCAAATTCCACAAGCATAAGGCAGCCCAGAGGCCACTCAATAAGGGCAGTAATCCCATCAGGAGGCCTCTACTCTCAAGGCCTCCACCTTCACCTTCCAAGGGCCCTATTTCCAAATACCATCTCATTGGGGATTAGGGTTGCAATGTATGAATTTTAGGTGGACACGGATATGCATTCCATAAGAACTGTAAAGCATGATTTTTCGTCATTTGCAAATCTTCATGTCTGCCACATGTAAGATGTTATACTAGGAGCTGGGGATGTGAGCATGGATATAAAAGGGGAATGAAAGTGATAGACTACCTCCAGAGAGCTTGCAGTTAAGGAGGAGAGAGAAAACCTTTATAAAATGAACTATATAGTGTATTTCAGAACCTACAATCTTGTTTCCTACCTTCACGAAGATTTTAGCCTAGTAAGAGTGAAAGACAATTAAACGTGAACTTATGAAACCATGTACCAAGTACTTTGATTGGGGAAATGTACACTGAAAGGATATCAAAGACAGGAGTAAAAGGACATGATAGCCAGAGAAAAATAATCTTGAGACCTAGTCACAGCAGCTCTCCACCTACAGGTATTCACCTAACACTTTAAGCTTCAATTTACTCATAGGTAAAAGAGCGGGTGGGAGCCCGTGACCTCAAGGCTCTTTGGCAATTCTCAGTGTCTAATCTATTTTTCTGTCCTGTATGTTTGCAAAGGTAAGGTTTAAAGAATTGGAGCAGCCAAGAAAAGAATTAGCAAGCAATCTGCTTCAACATTGGTTTTATTTCCTATTTATTTTATTATCAAACTTACACTAAAACAACTTTGCTAATTGTTTGAAACAAAGGATCATTACTCAGAAAGCAGCATCTCAGCTATGTTATGATTAAAAGACTTGAAAAGCTCAGGAAGTATAGTTTTCTCTAGCATTGTTTTTCCTCTTTTCTACAAAAACCTTTTTGTGCAGGTTCAAGTGCAAGATTAGATATTAATTTGATTCTTTATATTATAGACAGTCTTTAACACAGCATTGAGATATGGGCTTATCTAGAGAGACTGTTTTGAAAGAAATGCTGCTATTCAAAGCGATAGGCCAGCTTTGTTTTTCTAAATTATTCAGAACAGAAATAACTGGCTGATTTGCTGATATGCAGATAAATATCAGGTATTATTTAGCCAGCACCAACTTGCCTGAATATCTGACTATCTTTCCACTATTCTGGGAATAGTGGACTTAAAAAAAAAAAAAAAAAAAAAAAAAACCTTTGCTTCCTACAGAGTAAATATTAGATGTTAGATAGTACCCCTAGGACAGAAGAAAATTAGATAAGCTCTATTTTCTTGCACAAGAAGAAATTCAGCCTCTTCAAATACTGATGGAAAGTCCTCTCTGGGTGGACCTGTCAGTTTCAAAATGGAGGCACTAAAACTGAAATAAATTACTACTTGGTTACAACTATAAGCAAGGACAATTCTCTAGTCATTTCCCAACTAGAAATAATGAAATCACAAATAACTTAGGAGAAGATGTAAAATACAACTTTCCTTTCAAGTCCTGCTGCCTCTCTGCTTTTATCTCCACCTGGCTTTCTAAATTCTCTGGCTTCTCATTTGTACTTTGAAAACCTTTTCACTGAATTTACTATTCAAATTTAAATAAAAATTCCAAGCAGCTGTATTAGATTTGGTTTTGGAATATCCTTTCCTCTGAGTTCCCTTTGGTTTTCTAATTTTAAGGCAAGTGTCCTCCCTGTCTTCAGCTTCCCAAATAGTTGACCCCTTGAACTATGTTTTCTCCCTTGATGCTAATGGTACCAGTTTCTCTACTGCCCTCCACTGAACCACTCCTGTTACCTTTCATTCTTTCTACACTTTTATCTACTTTGTTCCTATTACTGTCAATGTAAAAATGAGACATACCTTCCCCCTCACTTAAAAATTCTGTTCTCAAGTACATAATTATTTCTATCTTTCCTTTATGGTGATCCACCTAGAGCAACCCTAGCTAATGCTGGCTAAGAAAACGCTCTCTTTTGAATGTTATGCTAGAGAGCATAGAAACGTGTCCATGTTAGCCCTACAGGAAGGACAAACTATCTCTGGAGGTCGTTGCTCAAAGAGCAGATTTTAGTTTTCACACATAGCCTCACCGCCCTGTTTGCCCTATTTTCCTCTATATGAAGAGCAAGCCCTTCCTACCTGTGACAAGGGCAGATGCTACTTTTGCCCACAGCTTATCCCTGCTGTGTGTTTCTGTCGGCCCTGCCAAGTTTTGGGCACCAAGTGGACGGAGCCCGCGGCATCTGCCACAGAGCTATAAGAACCCAGGCAGCAATATGTCTGCCTGCAGACAAGTCCTTGTGGAGTGGAAAGACAAATCCAGGAGAGCAGGATAGATTCCATACCAACCCCAATCATCACCAGTGCCCTTCTCAACCTCCTATTACATTGAGCAACAGAACAGAAGCACAGGATGGAATATTTTCAATCACAGAGCTTTGTTGGAAGGAAGATTCCAGGTGGTAAGGGGAGATTTGAGCACCAAATAGACACAGGGTTAACCTTGCAGGTGGTCAGAGCAGGTGTATACCCACATGGTAAAATCTTAGAGGTCCTATAAATATTCCTACGTCTAAAAGAGATATATAGAAAATGTTTAAAATACCCCTGACAGAGATCCAACCCTTTGCAGGTCTTCTGCTACCTGATAAAATGCAAATTCCTCCACGTAGAAATATATTTGAAGTGTATTCATCGGTATCATCTTGGTGCTAAAGAATTTACAATTAGCTCCCCTAGTGAAATTCAGCATGCTTTTATTGTTGGTAAGTTGAAAAAGAATTTTTCGCCTGATCAATGAGGAAAGATGATAGGGAAAGGTAGAAAGGAAGGGTAAGGACACAAAGAAACTTTACCAGGCAGAAAATCTGGTACCAGTACTTTTTGGTGTAAAAAACAAAGCAATTGGCAGTGCATTCTCCACGTTCTGAAATCTTGGTCCTGTTCTTATTCTACTCAAGTTACATTAAGAACAAACATTGCCAGGGTGTTTGTTTGACTTTTCTCTGTTTCCATGGGATTCTAAATTTTTCTAAATCCAATAGCCCCTTCCCCAAAATCCTACCATAGATAGTTTTACCTCTGTATAGAAAAACATCATTCCATTATTATAATCATATTACTCTACATAATTTCTTCAAGACTTTGCTTAATTATTTCTCAGAACTGTCTATGTTGCTAATTATATAAAGTAATATGAATTTCACTAGTGGAGCTAACTGTAAGTTCTTTAGCACCAAGATGATACTGATGAATACACTTCAAAATATATTTCTTCCTGGAGTGTAGTGGCACAATCTCAGCTCACTGCAGCCTCCGTCTCTCAGGTGCAAGCAGTTCTCCTGCCTCAGCCTCCTGAGTAGCTGGGATTACAGGTGCGTGCCACCACACCCAGATTTTTTGTTTGTTTGTTTGTTTCTTTTGAGATGGAGTCTTGCTCTGCTGCTCAGAGCAACAGAGTGCTATGGCGCAATCTTGGCTCATTGCAACCTCCACCTCCTGGGTTCAAGTAGTTCTCCTCAGCCTTCCAAGGAGTTGGAATTACAGGCATGCACCACCGTGCCCAGTTCAATCTTTATATTTTTAGTAGAGACAGGGTTTTGCCATGTTGGTCTCAAACTCCTAACCTCAAGTGGTCCACCTGCCTCAGCCTCCCAAAGTGCTGGAATTACAGATATTAGCCACTGCAACAGGCCGATAGTATTTCAATTTGAGATAAAATTCACATAAGATTGATCAGTTTAACCATTTTCAAGTGTACATAATGATAGTTTTAATTATACTCAAAATGCAACCATCACCACTAATTTCATAACACTTTTACCCCACAGAAACTCTGTATCGATTAAAGTTTGTCCTCCACTCTACCTTTGTGATAGTTAATTGTATGTGTCAACTTAACTGGGCCATGGACATTCATGTATTTGGCTAACCATTATTTTTGGATGTGTCTGTTAAGGTGCTTCTGGATGAGATGAGCATTTGAATCAGGGGACTCACTAAATCAGATTAGCCTCCCAAATGTGGGCAGGTATCTGCTGATCTGTTGAGGGTGTGAATGGAACAAAACACTGAGGGAGAAATAATTCTTCCCCTTTTGCTTGACTGCTTGAGCTGAAACATTGGCCTTCTCCAG
Source organism: Rhinopithecus roxellana (assembly GCF_007565055.1). NCBI lineage: Eukaryota > Metazoa > Chordata > Mammalia > Primates > Cercopithecidae > Rhinopithecus > Rhinopithecus roxellana. Next base: position 36,375,333 of record NC_044557.1, read on the forward strand.
GCCTCAGTCTAAAATTCACACACCATTTTCTCTTCTAATTCCGAGGTCTTCAGATTCGAACTGAACTACTTCACCAACTTTTCTGGGTCTTCAGCTCGCAGATGGCAGATCGTGGGAGTTCTTAGCCTCCATAATTGCATGGCCAATTCCTCAAAATCTCTCTCCATGTATATACAGGGAGAGACAGAGGGAGAAAAACACGTATATATACTATATATACATTATATAAGATATATTTAGACTTATATATATGTGTACACACACAGTACAGGTTGAGTATCCCTCAAAATGCTTGGAATCAGAGGTGTTTTGTACTTCAGATTTTTTCAGATTTTAAAATATTTACATTATACTCACCAATTGAGCATGTCAAATCTGAAAATCTGAAATCCAAAATGCTCTGATGAACATTTCCTTTGAGTATCATGGTGGCACCCGAGAATTTTTCTATTTTAGAGCATTTCATATTTTACATTTTCAGATTTGGAATGTTTGACCTGTATGTATGTTACATATTTTACAAGATAGCTATCTATCTATCTATCTATCTATCTATCTATCTATCTATCTATCTATCTAATCTACTACAGAATATATACATATGTATAAATATATAAAATATATACTTATATAAGTATACATCTCCTATTGGTCCTGTTTCTCTGAGAAACCCTGAGATATCCTTCCCTATATTCTTTGGCAATTACTAATCATTTTTTTTGTTTCTATTAATTAGCTTATTCTGGACATTTTATATAAATGGAATCATATAATATGTAACCTTCTGTGCTGGCTTCTTTGAGGCTCCGTTATGTTGTAGCATGCATCAGTACTTCATTGCTTTTTATAGCTGAGTAATAGACCATTGTATGGATAGATCATTTTGTTTATTCATTCCTCAGTTAAAGGACATTTGGGCTGTTTCCACTGTTTGGCTATTATAAATAGTGCTGCATGAACATTCAAGTACAAGTTTTTGTCTGGACAACTGCTTTCATTTCTCTTGGGTATATATGTAGAAATATAATTGCTGGGTCGAAAGGTAATTCTGTGTCTCAACATTATGAGGAAACACTAACCTGTTTTTCATAGTGGCTGTACCATTTCACATTGCCACCAGCAATGCACGAGGTTTCCAATTTTTTTACATCCTCATCAACACTTGTTATTTCTCAGATTTTTGAGAAATATAGCCATATTAGTGGATATGAAGTTGTATCTCATTGTGGTTTGATTTGTTTCCCTAATAACTAATGGTTTTAAACATCTTACCATGTATATAATTAGCCATTTTTATATTTTTTGGATAATTATTTATTCAAATTCTTTGCCCATTTAAAAATAACATTGTTTGTATTTTTGTAATTAAGGATTCTTTATGTATACTGTATACTAGACCCTTATCAGATATGTGACAAGCAAATATTTTCTCCCATTGCATGGGTTTCTTTCACTTTCTTCATGGTATTCTTTGGTGCACAACCTTCTTAATTTTAATGAAGTCCAATTTATCTCTCTCTCTCTCTTTTTTTTTTTTTTTTTTTTTTTTTTTGCTGCTTTTAGTGTCATACATAAAACACTGTTTCCTAATCTAGGGTCATGAGAATTTTCATTTATACTTTCTTCTGAGAGTTTTATGTTTTTAGCTTTTAATTCAGAATCTTTGATATGTTTTGAGTTAACTTTGGTATATAGTGTAAGGTAAGTGTCCAAATTCATTCTTTTAAATATGGACATACAGTTGTCCTAGTGTTATTTGTTGGAAAGACTATTCTTTTCAACATTTTCACTTAATAATCTTGGCACCCTTGTCAAAAATCAATTGACCATAGATACATGGATTTATTCATGGGTTCTCAATTCCATTCCACTGATCTCTTTATTTATCCTCAGACCAGTACCACACTGTTTTAATTACAGTGGCTTTATTTTAAGTTTTGAAATCAGGCAGTCTGAGTCCTTCCACGTCGTTTTTCTTTTTCAAAAATTGTGACTATTTGGGAAAACTTGCAATTCAATATAAATTACAGAATTAGCTTGTCCATTTGTGCAAAATGGCATTTGGAATTTTGATAGGGATTGGATTAAATTCATATATCAATCTGGAGTGTATTGCTATCTAAATAATATTAAGTCTTTCAATGATGAATACAGGATGTCTTTCCATTTATTTAGGTTTCCTTGATATCTTTCAAAAATATTTTTTAGTTTTCATTTTATGTGTCTTGCATTTCCTTGTTTTAACTCATTCGTAAGTAAGTTTTATGCTATTATATGGACAACTGTTTTCTTAACTTTGTTTTCAGATAAATCACTGACACTACATAGAAACAGAACTTGCTTTTGTGTGTGGATGTTGTATCAGGCAACTTTGCTGAATGTACTTATCAGGCTAATAGATTTTTGCAGGTTTTTTTTTTTTTTTTTTTTTTTTTTTTTTTACTTTTATGCATATTGTCATGGCACCTGTGAATAAAGATAGTTCTATATCTTCCTATGCAATCTGGCTGACACTTACATTTTTTCTTGTCTAATTGCCCTTGCTGGAACTTCTGTACAATGTTGAATACATATGTTGAGAGTGGATGTCTGTCTTATTCTTGATCTTAGGGGGATAGCTTTCAGTATTTCACAATTAAGAAGGACATTAGCTTTATATTTTTTAATAAATGCCCTGTCTCAAGCCTGAGGAAGTTCCCTTCTTCTCTGAGTTTTCTGAGTCTTTTTATAATGAAAGGACATTGGATCTTGTCATTTTCTCTATCAACTGAGATGATCATGTTAAGTTCCTTTTTCTGCCAATATGGAATATTATATTGATTGGTTTCCTTATGTTGAACTTAGGATAAAGTCCTTGGGTAAATCCCATTGACCACAGATATGCACAAACTTCTTAATTTTGTTTGGTTATGGGGTATAACCTTTGTTGGATGCTGCCAAACTCAGTTTACTAGTATTTTTAGAAGAGTTTTTACATCCACATTTACAAGTGATTTTTGTGATCTTTTTGTTTGGTTTTGACATTAGGGTAATACTGGTCTAATAGAATGAGTTCAGAAATTTTTACTTCTTCTTTATTTTTAGAAAGAGTTTGAGAGGTATGTCTTTGAGTTATTTAAGTGTTTGGTATAATTCACCAATGAAGCCACTGAGTCCTGAGACTTTTGATGGTGTTGATGGTGGTTTTTTGATTATTGATTCAATAAATTTACTTTTTACAGGTCCATTCAGGTTTCCTACTTATTCTTGAGTCAGTGTTGGCATTTTGTGTGTTTCTAGAATTTTTTTCATTTTATTTAAGTTACCTAATTTGGTGGAATACATTGGTTCATGCATTGTTTTATAATCATTTCATTTCTGTAAGGTTGGTAGTAATATCCTCAATTTATTTCTGATTTTAGTAAATCGAGTTTCCCTGTTTTTCTTGATAAGTCTTATCAAATATTTGTCATTTTAAACCTTTCAGAGAAACAACTTTTGGTTTTATTGAGTATCTTTATTGTTTTTCTGTTCTCAATTTCATTTATTTCTGCTCTAATATTTATTATTTTTTCCGTTGGCTTGCTTTGTGCTTTTTGCTCTTTTTCTTTTATTTTCTGAAGGTGGAACCTTAGGTTATTAACTTGATAATCTTTATTTTTTTTTTAATTTAGGCATTTACAGGTATAGATTTTCCTCTGAGAGCTGCTTTACTATATCCTATAGGTTTTGGTATGTTATGTATTCTTTTTGCTGCTTTCAAGGCATTTGCTAATATCCATCACAATTTCTTGGCCCACTGAATATTTAAGAGTATACTATTTAATTTCTACATATTTGTGAATTTTATAGATTTTCTTTTCTTGTTGATTTCTAATTTCATTTCGTGTGGTCAAAAAAGTTACAGTGCATGATTTCAATCTTTATAAATTGAGATTTGTTTTTTGTCCTAATAGATCCTGGACACTAACTATTTCATGTACTTTTCAGAATATATATTATCCTGTTGTTGGGTGGAGTTTTCTATATGTGTGCTAAGTCTAATTGGTTTATTGTGTTCTTCAATTATTACATTTCGTTAATCTGTCCAAGTTTTCTATCCATTACTGAGAGTAGAATATTGAGGTTCCCCCAAATTTTTGTTGACCATCGATTCAATTCCTTCAATTCTGTCAGCTTTGTTTCATACATTTTGGGGCTCTATTGTTAAGAACATATTACAGTTTGAATGGTTGTATTTCCTAAAATTAATATGTTTAAATCCTATCCCCCAAGGTGGTAGTATTTGGAGACAGGTACTTTGGGAAGCGATTAGGTCATAAGGGAGAAGCTTTCACAAATGAGAGATTAGCATCTTTATAAAAACTCATTTACTATATCTACATTGTTGTTGTTCCTCTAGTCTTCCCTTACCGCCATCTTTTCTTGTCAATTCCCTTGTGACCTCTTTACTATATATTTTTGAATTATTCCATTAGTGGTTGCCTGGGGGTTATAATTAATATATTCTTTTTAAATAATCTAGGTAAGATTAATATCAATTTAGCTTCAATGTTGTATACAATATGTATTCTTCTATATACATAGATTTAGGACCTTCTCAGGTCTTTCCTGAGCATGTGCCTAGGCTGAGACATACATATAACTATCTAGAGTCCCAGGAATACATCAGAGTTTTTCACATCCCTTTTCTCCTAAGCTTCTCATCCTTCAGTCTTTCTTCTTAGGTATTTGATTAGTCTATTGTTCACTCCAACCATTATCAATTGCCTCAGGCAGCAGAAACAAATGCCTTTAAATGTTTTCAACAAATGTCCCATCTCAGCAATGGGAGTCTACAGAAATAGGTAAGGTAAAGCAAGCCCTTTGAGCCAGTCCCCCAGTGAGCCACCAGACAGGTTCAAACAAACCACCTCAGTTCTTTGAGAATTAGGTTACCTCCGGTACTGACTTCTATACTAGCTATGGGCCCCACTGAACTGTGAGATGAGGAACATAACCAGGGCAAGTAAAAATGCCACCAAGCTCTCTTACTAGTATTCAGCTTTTTATTTTTCTTTTCTTTGAATAAGTATTCACCTGGTTGCTGAAAGTTTTTGGCTAATTGTCAAAGCTCCAAAATAGTTATGATAATTTTTGCTAGTTTATTCATTGCTGTTATGGAGGGGCAGACTTTTTCTATTCCTTATTCTGCCATTTTTGCTGATGTCACTGTATTTGGTGATTTGGCAAGTACATAAAATTGTGTACTCACCACTATAATCATGATATAGAATGTTTATATACCCCAAAACATCTCTAGTGCTTCTGTGCAGTGCTTCCCTTGTTTCACCCTCAGAACTCTGGGGAAAATTGAAAAAATTCTATCATTACATTTTTTTCCTTTTACACATTTTATGTAAATGGAATCATTGACTATATAGTCTTTTGTATTAGATATTTGTTTTAAAATCAAGTCTGCCAAAGGTAACAAGAGAATTCATCTTGATTTTCAAATGATTAATAATAAGCATAAGTTCTCTCCAGGAATTTTGAAAGTGGTGAAAAGGAGTCAGAGTCAATGTCTCATTCTAGTTCATTCTGAAATAATCCTAACACTCTTATAAAATATGGAGTAGCTAGAAGTGCATAAATGATAAGTATTAAAGACTTTTTTAAAAAAAGAGCAAACATCATAGTTTGGAAAATAGCACTCGGGAGAATTATGTAAAGGTCATAGAATATGAATAAATATTAATGCACTTATCATGCAAAATTTGAAAAAATGTGCTGTTACAACTGAAATATTATTCAAAGACAAGCATTGTAATTAAGGTTTTCCTTTTCCCATGGCAGTGGTTGAGAAATGCAGGTTTATTCTCAGCCTTTAGCCAGTTCATAATCACTTTAAAAATTCAAATGTAAGTCTTGTTGCAACAATACTTACAAACTAAAGGAATAGCTAGTTAATTCCTCAAAAGCATGGCATTCAATCTGCCAAACACTCATATTTCTGCTTAGCATGTTCAGGAATGCTGTAGAATCACTTAGATGTTTTAATCCTCAGAAACGTACAGCTAACCGAAAAAAATCTATTAAGTCATCTCCTCTTGAGGAAACTAGGCATTTTTGGATGAACTACAGAAAACTAACACCCATATTTGGGTCAAACTCTTCTTTCCTCCCTACAAACCTCCTTTGCATTGGCTTAATTCATTCGAATAGTTTTTGAGGACTATCTGCATTTGAGACCTGGGATCAATGTAGACCCAACCGCTACTCCATTCATCAACTGCCATGCTGATATTTGCTCCAAATTATTGCAATATCTAAATGTTGGCAAACATGCAGACAGGAAACTTGGTTCTGATCCACATGTCAGGCAGTGGGGTTGTTGTCTTAGCACTAGTATCCCAAAAAGTCACCTAAAGTAAGATTGAATTCAGAAGTCAGATACCTAACGCTAACATATTTTCTTTAGTTCACTTTGCATTATAATTCTTTCAAATAGAAAAAGTATATATTAAAAGATGTATTTGGATTGTAAGAAAAAAATAGTAGAGAAATGAAGCATAATTTTATATTCTTTTTCTATATCAAATAGCACAATTTTCCAAGGCTGATATAATTAACCTTGATTTTCCATAATGATTGAAAAAGTTAAGAATAAATGGGAGATTTAGGAAGATCATTAGCTGATTATATTGAAATTAAAGAATTGCTTAGTTTCCCATATATGGATAAGGAGAATAAACATTAAAATAATGTACATAAAGTATTTTTAAAACTTTGCAAGTTCAAAAAGTAAAATGCCAAAGCCAAATTGCGTCATGGATAAAAAAGCATTAAGAGATGCACATTAATATTCATATCAAAGATACTTTTCCAGGTGAGAAACCATAAGAGATATAAATATATAAGGAGTACTTACACAAATTATTTCTTCAACAATAAAAATGATACAATAAACAGCAGGTGTAGATGAATTAAAGAGTTTGGCAGTGACAGCAAAAGAGACTCATTTTTGTTTTTCTTACTTAAAGTATGAAAATGTTAACCTCTTGAGGGTAGAAACAAAGTCTTTTTATTTTTATTTCTTCCCTAAATCATGCACATTGTCAGGCAAATAATGGCTTCTCAGTAAACGCTTATGGAAATAAGCTAAATTCAGATTCGAATCACATAATAACTTTTATTGTTGTTGTTGTTGTTATTATTTTGGTCTGTAGGGAAGGGGACAAATTTTCATGGTAAGAATTTCTTCGAAAAATGGAGAAAAATGTTTGAGAAATGTTCACATAATGTATTAATTCTAAGGCAAACATCCAGGATTTTTAAATGGTTATGGAAACTACCTATTTGCCACATCATGCTGTTTCTTGCTTTTGTGTCTTTGATCACAGACTTCTTTTGATGGGAAACTGATTCTGTCAATTCTTTGCCTCATTAACTGTTTTTCATTCTTTAAGACTCAGTTCTCCTTTCATCTATTTTAGGAAGTTTTACCTTTTTCTTCAGGTTGGCTCAAGTGACCCTCTTATCTACTCCTGTGTTAGTTTTTGTCTGTCTTCCCAATAGCCTGTAAGTGCTTTAAGAAAATCAATGATGTACTAATAATTTTTGCTTCTTCTGTGTGTCTCCTAGTTCTTAGAATGTAGTAGACACTCTATTACTATTGAATGAATTAAAAAAGTTATGTTTAAAAAAGAAATCACTATGCTATGCAAATAGTGACACGTATTTAAATTGAATAGTGTATTTAATAGCACAAGTAACATTGCCTCATATAAAGTATGACTATTCATCAATATTGCCTTTTATATAAGGTATTACTTTTTATTCATCAGAAAGTATAACTATTTATTCATCAATTTAGTCATCAAAACAATAACATCAAGGTGGTATTGTTTCAGGGTTTGTGTTACTTCAAGAAATCCCCTAAATGTCCAGTTCATTAGAACGTGTTAGATAGGGTGGAGTAAATTTAACGTTACTCCTTTCTCATGGAAAATACTTAAAATTCTTTTTTAACAAAAAATATAAAACAGAAATGCACCTTTGATCTTTAAACAAATTAGGAGACTGCTAAAATTTTGAAACATAAAATCAGAGAAAAGACTCCAAAAACAGTGAAAATTAAATAGTGGTTTGAGAGCATAAAGAGAGTAGATAACCAGTGCAGCAGATCACAGAAAAAGCTATCACCTTATACATATTCAGAAGGATATCAAAACCAAAAATGTCACTGTGGCAAGAAATGTGACCTATAGAAGCTATAAAGAATATCTAGAATTGATTTGGTCCTGAGGAGAAGTTAAGACTCACACAGGTAAGCCATATTTGCAGGAAACTGTTGGTCAGTGAGGCCAGGCAGAGAAATCTCTACACTGTGAGCAGACTAATAACGCCAAATTTGGGCCTAGGATAAAATTAAGGCTAAAAGAGAAATTATATCATCATTGTCTGCTATATGGCATTGGTCTTGTCTAATTCAAATGTCTTAAAAATAGCGGGCAAGGAAAAAATTATGTCCCTCAATAATTAGCAATATTAAAAAAAATTATAGAAAGCATAGAATTTACAGAAAGATCACACACACACACACACACACACACGCAACCAGAAACAAAGAAAGAAAGGTGACCAAAAAAATAATTTATTTATTTTTATTTATTTATTTATTTATTTATTTATTTATTTATTTATGTATTTATTTATTTATTTTTTGAGACAGCATCTTGCTCTGTGGCTCAGGCTGTAGTGCAATGGCATGATTTCGGCTCACTGCAAGCTCCGCCTCCGGGGTTCACACCATTCTCCTGCCTCAGCCTCCGAGTAGCTGGGACTACTGGCGCCTGCCACCATGCCTGGCTAATTTTTTTTTTTTAATGGTTATTATTCACATAAATAGCAATGTTATTTTTATTTTTATGTTCATTGTTGTAAAAATTTCTGTTTAAACTTTTTATAAACATTTTTTCCCATCTAATATTCTTAGAATGTGTGTGGGATGGAAGATACAATTTCCTTTAACAGATGACAAAGAAGACTTAAATATGTATTATCGTTTATCCCAAATTGTATAAATTGCCAGAGCCAGGATATGAATACATGTTGACTTGACTTCAATAACCATGTTTTTTCATATATGCCAGTATGCTCCCTATATTTTAATAGTTAGTTTTGAAGAGGGGTCAGAAAACTATGGCCTGTGTGTCAAATCTGGTGCACTCATTTTGTAATGAGTTTTGTAAATAGAGTTTTGTAAATAGAGTTTATTGTTACACAGTCGCACTCACCCTTTTATGAATTGTTTATGACTGTTCTTGAGCTACAATGGTAGAGTTGAATAGTTGTGAAAGGGATCATATGGCTCACAATGCCAGCAATATTTTCTATTTGGCTTTTTATGGAAAAAGTCTGCTAACTCCTGGTTTAGAATAATTAGTTACTTAAGCCTATAAATTAATTACAAAGTTAATATATGTCATTACATGGAAATGGAAGTGAATCACATTTTCTTTCTTTTTTTTTTTAATTATACTTTAAGTTCTAGGGTACACGTGCATAATGTGCAGGTTTGTTACATATGTATGCTTGTGCCATGTTGGTGTGCTGCACCCATCAACTCGTCAGCACCCATCAATTCATCATTTATATCAGGTATAACTCCCAATGCAATCCCTCCCCCCTCCCCCCTCCCCATGATAGTCCCCAGTGTGTGATGTTCCCCTTCCCGAGTCCAAGTGATATCGTTGTTCAGTTCCCATCTATGAGTGAGAACATGTGGTGTTTGGTTTTCTGTTCTTGGGATAGTTTGCTGAGAATGATGGTTTCCAGCTGCATCCATGTCCCTACAAAGGATGCAAACTCATCCTTTTTTATGGCTGCGTAGTATTCCATGGTGTATATGTGTCACATTTTCTTAATCCAGTCTGTCACTGATGGACATTTGGGTTGATTCCAAGTCTTTGCTATTGTGAATAGTGCCGCAATAAACATACGTGTGCATGTGTCTTTATAGCAGCATGATTTATAATCCTTTGGGTATATACCCAGTAGTGGGATGGCTGGGTCATATGGTACATCTAGTTCTAGATCCTTGAGGAATTGCCATACTGTTTTCCATAATGTTTGAACTAGTTTACAATCCCACCAACAGTGTAAAAGTGTTCCTATTTCTCCACATCCTCTCCAGCACCTGTTGTTTCCTGACTTCTTAATGATTGCCATTCTAACCGGTGTGAGATGGTATCTCATTGTGGTTTTGATTTGCATTTCTCTGATGGCGAGTGATGATGAGCATTTTTTCATGTGTCTGTTGGCTGTCTGCATGTCTTCTTTTGAGAAATGTCTGTTCATATCCTTTGCCCACTTTTTGATGGGGTTGTTTGTTTTTTTCTTGTATATTTGTTTGAGTTCTTTGTAGATTCTGGATATTAGCCCTTTGTCAGATGAGTAGATTGCAAAAATTTTCTCTCATTCTGTAGGTTGCCTGTTCACTCTGATGGTAGTTTCTTTTACTGTGCAGAAGCTCTTTAGTTTAATTAGATCCCATTTGTCAATTTTGGCTTTTGCTGCCGTTGCTTTTGGTGTTTTAGAAATAATACCACGCATCTACAACCATCTGATCTTTGGCAAACCTGAAAGAAACAAGAAATGGGGGAAGGATTCCCTATTTAATAAATGGTGCTGGGAAAATTGGCTAGCCATAAGTAGAAAGCTGAAACTGGATTCTTTCCTTACTCCTTATACGAAGATTAATTCAAGATGGATTAGAGACTTAAATGTTAGACCTAATACCATAAAAACCCTAGAAGAAAATCTAGGTAGTACCATTCAGGACATAGGCATGGGCAAGGACTTCATGCCTGGCTAATTTTTTGTACTTTTAGTAGAGACGGGATTTCACCATGTTAGCCAGGATGGTCTCGATCTCCTGACCTTGTGATCCACTGGCCTCGGCCTCCCAAAGTACTGGGATTACAGAAAAAAAGAACATTTTTTAAAAAGTCTTGCCACAATACATGCGAAAGTTGTGATTAAACATTTTCCCCAAAATTTAAAAATCTAATAAAGTAAATAGTTTATAACAGAAAAGCACAAAATAGAGGTATAAATTCTCAGGGAAGAAATGGCAATCAGCAGAATATAAATTAGAGGACATCAGTAGAGGACAAGAAATAAATAAAAGAAAAGTATATTAATATAGACATCAATAGCCTTCATATACAAAAATAACAGCCACTTTGAAGATATGGTGGATGAAAAGTCTACTATATCAGTGGTGGCAATGTGTATGAAATAGGACAAGATTGTAAAAGGAAATATTTTTGATATTTTTAAAAAATCTGTAAAATTTTACTACAGGATCCAGAAGGAAACTTAAGCCAATGGAAAGTATCTTTTCATCTTGGAGTATTCTCTGTCATACATTGTATTCACATTGACATACTATGTGGGTCCTCCCTAAGTTAATATGTAAAGTTAATATGACCACTAAAAAAAATTGGCAAATTTTTTAAATTAGACAAGATAATTCTTAAATTCATACAGAAACCTTGAACTAGCAATAACAACCAAAACACTTTGAAGAGCCATGAGACATGGTTTGCCCTACTAGATATCAAAATGTAGTATAAAACAGTAACAATTAAAAAAGAGTTTTGCATTGGCACACGAATATACAAATCAAAGGACCAGAATAGAAAATGTATCAATGGACTCACAGGTAAAACAATTTATGATACAATTAATATTTCAAAACAGGAAAGCAACAGTATTTTTAAAATAGTAGAAACGCAATAGGACAGAATAACTGTTTGGGAAAACAAACAAAAAAGAAACTGGATTTTATCTCCAATTTTTGTTCATAAGATGTATAAAACATATACATGTAAAAACAAAAGTGCAACCATAAATTATAAGAAAAAAATTGGAAAAATGTTTTAACTCCAGGAAAAAAAGGCTTTTCTAAGTAAGAAATAAATCTCTGAAGTCAATAAAACAAATGATTGATTAAATTGACTATATACAAGTAATTCCTTTATGACTCAAAATAAATAAAGTCAAAATGCAAATGCCAATCAGAGAAAGAATAATTACAGTTTACATAAAACCAAAGGGGTAGCCCCTTAACATGGAAAAAGCCCCTACAAATCTATAAAAAGTCTGATGAAACAATGGAAAAAAGTAGACAATATACTAAAAAGCATTCAGGGAAAAGTAGTATTTCTTAGCTTAATTATATAAAAATTGATATTAAAAGTACAATGAGACATTATTTTCAACTCAGATTGGCAAAGACCCAAATGTGCACTTGCAGAGTCCAAAAATGTTCTTTGTGGACAAGGGTGGGGGAAACACTCACACACTGTTGGTGGGGACATAAATTAGCACAGCCCCCTGTAATGGACAATTTGGCAATAAAAATTAAAAATCAAGATATTTTAAAACTCAGGATTCCATTTTCAGAATTTCATTTTCAGAATTTCATGTAAGTGAAACATTCACTGATATGTAACCTGACATGTAAGACATTATGCATGGCAAAAGACTTGCAACAACTTAATTATATAATTTAATTGAAGAATGGTCAGATAAATTTGCTACACTCACGTATGGGAAAAAATATCAGCCATTTTAAAAGAATGAAGCCATGTTTTATAAACTGATATAAAAGAGGTACAAAATGAAGTGAAGAAAAAACAAAACAAGATGTTAAATAATCCATTTAGTAAGCTGAAACTTCCATGAACAAAAGGGAAAAAAAAGTATAGATATTGTATTTACTCTTACTTACATAGAATAAGTCTGAAAGCCTACTCAAGGATGCAGCAGTAATGGTGACTTCCAGAGAGAGGAACCTGAATGCTGGGAAACTGGGGGATGAAAGGACTTTCTTTCATAGAATATTTTGTACATTTTGAGTTTTATTTATTTATTTAAAAAAGAAAACGATTGTGTAGAGAGCAGCATTGCATAGTGGAAGACAACACAAACAGGAAGCTAGGAGCCAGACAACCTGGATCCAAGCTGGACTCTGCCAGTTCCTGTCCAGGTGAGCTTGGCAAAGTACTTGACTCTGTGGCCTATTTTCCTTATTTTTAAAATGGGAATAATAATACTGTCTACCCATAAAGCTGTTATGAGAACAAAAGTAATTAACACTCATAAGGCACCTAGAAGAGTGCCTGACATATTAACGTGTTTTATTATTTTTTTTTTTTACTAAAATAATAGAGTAAAACACACACACAGACACAAGCACAGCCTGTGTCTGCAATAAAGCAAGGTAGACTGGATTTAGAGTCCTAGGAGAGTTGCTAGAAAAAAAGAGATCAAGTCAAGTGGAATCGAAGGCCAGGATTGAGTGTCTAGAACAGCAGTCAGAGAACTTCTGAAGGAACAAAGTTAGTTGTCAGCTTAGTTTTTGCTAATTTTGTCATATAGTTGCTGTTCCAAAGGAGGCTGAACATGCACTCATAGCATCAACAGCACAAGGTGCAGAAATACTTAGGATTTAGGGAGAAAACTGTATTAACTGAGAAGCAGAAAAACATCCAAGATCACCTAGCTCTGATGGTCACAGCATGCTCAAGCCAGGTATAGCTGGGCAGACTGTCACAAACAGGGTTCCTGGAGACAGATCCAGCTTTCAGCACAGCAGAATACACAGAGTGAAAGTCCTGGTCCACAGAGCTTCTGTGACTCAGCCTTAGTACCAGCAATTCTCTCGTTGACCTAAGTCACACCCACTGAGCCATCTTTTGGCTGAGTTACTGAGCAGGATGTAAATAGGCCTCTCAGGCCATCAAGATTTGTCTCTCTGTGATATTGTGTTAGAATTTCAGATCCTTATTGCATCCTCTAGAAAGGAAGTACAGAATCAGATGCTAGTGAGGGTGGAAAGTTCTCTATGTACAATCTCCTGTCACTTAGTTTAATACATTTGTCCAATTGGTGAGTGGCCACAGTGAAGTCACATTGAGATATTTAGCTAGAGTTTAGATTTAATCTTAATTTTTCTAGAGATATCTGCACAACTCTTTTCATCCTTTGTGATGTTAACTTCATCAGAAGCTGCCACTTTTTATAGTTAGACTATTAAATCAGAAGCAAGTCTCCATCCACAGGCAAGCATTTAAAAAATAAAATAAAATTAACCCATCTGAATGTCTCATGCATATATAGATTCATGAAAGTTTTGCTGGGTAAGATTTGTTGTGAGCTAGATACTCTGCAAAAGTATTTTCTCACCACATGCTCCCTTACAGAAAAGGGAATGCAGAGGATGGAGCATGAATTCAACTCAGTGGTCTTACTCTGAGTTGAAGCTTGGGTTGTCCACAGACTTGCTCTTAATTGCTTTCCCTGCTATTGATCAAATGAATAGACTCTCAATGCTTTCTTTTTACTCAAGCATTTCCAATCCTTGACACCTTTTTCACACAAATACAGTAAATGTCTTTTTTTCCTTTCTTAGTTTTTTGGCTATTTTCTTCACCACTTTGTTATTAGTTAATAGTTATTGCACTGTTTTTTATTAGAAAAATAAAATGTTCATTTAGGTCTCATTTCCATACTAGCCTCTCTTTTTTTCTCTTCCTAAATCAAAGTTGCTACACCTATTGCCTCAAATTGTCTTTTTATTAACATAGGCAGAGGCACATAGACATCTGTGACTCAGGAGAAACAGAATTGTTCATAAGATTGAAAAGAGCAGATATTCTTAGCATAGAATAACAAGAAAATAAGTTTTCACCTTTTACCTTCTTGCCAACTGTATGCCTCAACACATTCACCTCCCTTAATGTAAAATCTGGTTTGGCTATTCAGCAACTATTTGAGCCAGCAAATTAAAATTCTTAGTTTCTAATCAGTGGTGGAGCTTATGTGGTTTGTTTTTTTATTTTTATTCTTTTGGTGACTTTGGGGATCTGTAAAGGGTTCTATCGGATTATTATAGAAATTGCTGTTTGAAGCTTTTTTAATCTGGAAAGAAGTGGCTATGAATAAGGATGTACCAGTCACTATCAATTTTTCTCAAGCTGGTCCATGCCTGTTTATCCTTTTGCTGTATGTGATGACACGCATTGCAGTCTATGTGAAAATGTCCTATCTGCCAGTAGGAAAAGCTTAATAATTTATTTGCAGTTCATCTTCCTCTAGACAAGTGCATACTGTATATTTTCTGAGCTGTGTAACTGGCTCTCAGAGCAGGCACATGGTCGTCTGCAAATGGTTCTTCTTGACATCTTTCCATTTTTCATGGTATTGATATTTAGCCCCTGAATGCCTCTTCTGCATTTTCAAAACAAAGCAGAAGTGAGGAATCAATTGTGTATTGTTGGGAGGAAATGTCATGACCCTGATTATAACTGTTGCTTTTGAAGGAGAAATGATAGATGTGAAATTTGTCAAGATCAGATCCAACACATAGTACAAATTCAACACATAGTACAAATTCATAGCTAATTCAAAAGGGCGTTCTCAGCTGTGGGCAAGTCCTCAGAGTCTTCAAGGCTCAACCAAAAAGGAACCCTTCAGTCATTCTCTGTACTGTGGTCTCTTTGCACCTATGCTAGGAGAATCCTGGGGGCTCCTTGTATTGGATGAAGGGAAGATGTATTCATAAAAGGACCTAGATTAATCCGACTTTGGTGAAAAGTTAAGAAAAGTATTGAATTTGTACAGGTTTTATTTGTTCCGATTTTTTTTTAATAACTCTGCTCCCATTTGTAAACGTCTTAGAACTTACCAATGTGATGATGTTTTGCTCCAGAATGGAATACAATAACAACAAACACTCACTCACCCACAGGATGTCAATTTAGAAGCTACCCAAATAACCTCATAGTAAGGCCTCTTTAGGCTCAGAGCTTAGACTTCAAGGGAAACGTTATGAGCTTCTATGTTCTCCACTTTCTTTTTTGTCTTCCTGAGACAATCAATTCCATAAGGCACTGATGTACAGTGCCTGCCTGTGGGAAATCTAGCAGAGCCTCTGGAAAATAAAGCCAGAAAAAAACTAAAAGAATTACCTAAGCATATAAAATTACTTATGGGGGTAGGTGTGGTGGCTCATGCCTGTATTCCCAGTATTCTGGGAGGCTGAGGCAGGTGGATCCATTTGAGGTCAGGAGTTTGAGACCAGCCTGACTAACATGGTGAAACTCCATCTCTACTAAAAATACAAATACAGGCACCTTTAGTCCCAGCTACTGGGGAGGCTGAGGCACAAGAATTGCTTGAACACAGGAGGTGGAGGTTGCGGTGAGCCCAGATCACACCATTGCACTCCAGCCTGGGCAACAGAATGAGATTTCATTTCCCCAAAAAAATGCTTATAGAATATTCTGATTAGTACCACCTTGGTTTTATTCAGCCTCATGGCTAGTGCTTATTTTCATGGCTCAGAGGAATTACTTGGCAGTATAAAATTTCATCCTTCCTCCCACCTGTTTTCTGCAGAGATTTCACATATTGACTAAATTTAATATCATGCCACACTGAAATGCATGATGTTTGAAACTCCTCCATGAGTTCTGTACAGAGTACTGAAGAACAAGAGGCCAGTATTTTTTTCTGAGCTGAAATTTAGTTTAGGTTTTGTGCTTTTATAGTCAGTTTTAGGACATCACATAATTACATTTTTATATGAATAACTTTATGTGAATCACCTTTGGGTGACATTCTGATGTCCTTCAGACAAAGTCCTAAAATGTGACTTCTACAGTCACTGATGCAGGTACTTTTCATCATGAGTACCTTTCCTTCAAATATTTGGTTCTACATATTCATATTCTATGCAACATTTAGTTCTTTTTAGTCATTACATATAAAGAAAACAAAATAGCTCTAACACTGTGAAAGGCAAATGGCCCTCCTTATATTCCCAATTTGAACACTTGAAATCCAACCCAAAGATAGTTCTTCTTCCTGTCTGGACCGCTTGGGCCCTTGATGAAAGCCCAGCAGAG
Organism: Rhinopithecus roxellana; assembly: GCF_007565055.1. Taxonomy (NCBI): domain Eukaryota; kingdom Metazoa; phylum Chordata; class Mammalia; order Primates; family Cercopithecidae; genus Rhinopithecus; species Rhinopithecus roxellana. The sequence continues at coordinate 36,392,273 of NC_044557.1, forward strand.
CCTGTTTAGAGAGCATGAAGCCATACTCTGCTGATTCATGAGGGGAAACTGTGGTAACCCAATGGAGTTCTTCACAACTGGTGTCATGAGAGCACAGGCAGAAAACACATGGTGGGAACATAGATTCATCAAGTAAAAGCTCTCAGCAAAGACCTCAATGAGATTAGAGAGTGGTGGGACAGAACATGCTATCCATCAGATATGAAAACAGTAAAGTACACAAGAGAAAGAGAATGAAGTGGTAGGGTAAGGAGCCAAATACAAAATACTAGGAAAATATAAGTAAACTGTTTCAGTTTGGATAATGGACAGTTATACTTACATAAACCCCAAACCCTGCCCCCAAAAATTCCACATGAAGTGTCAAGACAGTGAAGGGTCTGAGATTTTATCCTGGCTACACCTAACCAGTTAGTCTGCTGCTTTTATGCTTCCTAGTTAGGCAGGATTTTTCTTCTCAGTCACTTGGCAAGTCAGGGACCCCCAGCTGGCGACCCCCAACCTAGGCCTCACTTGGGCACACTGGCATCCCCCAGCTTGCCTGTGTTATGGCTTGTACCCATGTTCAGTGGTTCCTGAGCTCTTGTACTGTGCCCAAGAAGAATGAGGATATGCTGGACATGGAAGAGTGAGGAGGGTGAAGAAGATTTTACTGAGCAATGGAACAGCTTTCAGCAGAGAGGGAATGCAACAGGGTGGTCCCCCACCTGAAGACGGGGAAGGCTCTCAGGTAGCTGGGTCGGGGGCCTTTAATGGACTCAAAATGGGGAATGTGTGCTGACTGGTTTGTGAGTGTACAAAAAAGGTTAAAGCGAAGACACTAGTCAAAGATGGGCACGACAGTGTAGAAATCCAATTAGGAAAGGGTAGGTATAGGTAAAATATGTAAAGGATGGGGATCAATCAGAGGAGAGTGCGTCAAACGGGAAGACAAGTTCTCAATCCAGTCTGAGGATTTAACTCATAGCTTGGCTTTAAGATATCTTTGGCCTGGAGGTAGAGTTTCACCGGGACCCTCTCTTATCTGCCTAGGCATTTGGCTGCCTCCTGTCACTATCACTAGGACATTGTTACTCAACATGCAGCAGCAGCATGAGCTTCATGTTTGACCCCTCTTGTCCCCGTTCAGGGTGACAGACAGATATTGCACATACAGTAGGTTTACATCACAGCTAAAGAATCCTGAACTAGGAAACCAAATCTTTCATCAAACAAACTTTCCCAACACTTGCCCCAGAGGAATGCATTGTTCTTACCATACTATGTAGGAATGATAACTGCGCTCTGTTCCAGAGGGAGGCACCATATCTATGAACAAACAAGGTGAACTCTCCCTCTAAATAAGCAAAGTCTTCCTCATTTCACTTTTGTCACTGCCGTCTTCTCCACAGTTACCTTAACAGCTTGCATAGTTCCTGCAATGTCTTCTTTGTGGGCAGATACTCAGCAAAAATATGTGAGATAAAGCCATAAATCTTTGACAGTTTTCATTCTTTCTGCTGTAATTGACATTTTAGCTGAACACTTGGTTTCTTCTAGACTCATTGTGTCACCTCTTGTTCTTCAAACAGTAGAGGAATATATGTTAGGCTTCTCATTTCAAAGAAACTAAGTTTCACACACATTATATTAATATGTTTGCTAATAAATCACTTGGGTTATTATATGAAATACATTTTCTCCTAGGCAATGTGTTAATTTCATGATCATGGTAGACAAATGTATGTGTTTTTAAAGTACTGACTGACACATCTATGCTATCACATAGAAAAGACAAATGTTATTCTTTTCTTGAATTGTAAATTTGAACAATAGTAAAATTGAAATCAATGCTACTTTTATGAAATCAAATTACCTAATGGTGGTGACATCCTGAGGTACCCCACCCTAAGCATAGGGAGTGAGAGAGATGAATCAAGTTTCTCACATCCTTATTTTGTAGCACACTCTATTAGCAACAGGAGGATAATGAACTTGTTCAGCAATTAGACCTGGTGGTTGCATCAATAAAAGTGTTTAGTAACTACTCCATGGTGAGCAATGCTCTCTGAAACCAGAAACTGACAGTGGGGGTTAGAGGCTAGTCATGTACCTCACATAAATAAATGTGTAATGTCAATTGGACAGAAAAAATATTACAAGAAATTGTTTCTCAGCATGACTCATGAAAAGCTACCTAGAGTGGTTTCCTTAAAAATACACATGCACACACACACACACACACGCACACACACACACACACACACACAAAATACATATAATTGATACATTTCTTGACTAAAAGAAAAAAGTCTTGATACCTTAGGGTCGTTAGGTCTAGAATCTCCATCATTAACACTGATTCATTTTGCTGTCATGTTTAGTGCTGAAAATTCTGAGGTAGATTATTAGCTTTATCTTATTTACATCAAAGATGTTTCATGGCTCCTACGGCTTTAGAAATTAAGATATTCATTTGAAAGAAATAGGTAACATGAATTGAAATTAATAAAATGATGTTTTCAAACATCTATTTTATGTGCACATTAGTTTAAAAATGTGTTGTTTGGATTGAATAAATACACTGAAATTCAGAAAGATGAATCCTCAATGTAACTACCAAATATTGCAGGAAATGCTATAGATCAAAGAGAAATATTTTCTTCAAAGGTTTCCCAGTGCTTTAAAATATCAAAACACACTGCTAAGGCAATTAAACATGTACTATGAGAGGTCAGAATGTTATCACGTATAGGGTTCTTGTTAGTCATTATTATTTTATCCTTACCTGAAACTCTAAATATCGGTAGTTCTCCACTTTTTACAACCAACACAGACAAGTTGTTACACATATACCTGTGTCCAAAAAGTGTAGCTTATGCGCTTTCTTAGTAGTATATGAAATAATGGATTTTACTATTTTTGTCATTTTTGCAAAAAATTTGAAAAAAAAATTTGAAAACATGTTCTAATCAAAAAGACAGAAGCTATGTTTATTTTGTTCACCTCTGTTTACTCAGAAGATGACATGTAACAGGAACAAATTTTGTTACATGAATTGATGTAGTGACTATTTTGTGTCAATAGATTTCCATTTAGAAGCAGGCACATTTTAAAGGCATTTTTTTTTCAAGTAAATCTTTTCATCTGAAACTTTGAATCTAGTAATACAAATAGATCAAACAGTTCCATATTTCTTTCTACTAATTGTTTCTCCAAATGCATACCACTGTAATTTGAATAGGCTTACTCTTTATAATGTATTTTCATGAAAACACTGTGAAGGAATTTTTATTTCACCAATAACTTTTCTCTTTTGGGGAATTCAGAAGATCATCTCATCTTCACTGTTTAAAAATGTTGGTGTTGCCATTCTTTTCTTCTGATACATTACTTTATTTATGCTAGATAAAGAAGACTGATATATTGTATTAAAACTTAATTCAAAATAATTTAATATAGAGATTGAAAGGTAATATTTAGTTAATTTTGGCAACATTTATTAAACAGTAATTGTAATAAATTTAACTTGTTTCAGAACTAGACAAAATTAATTTGATAAGTGCATCTACCATAAAGTAGGAAATTTGTATGCCACAAGGCTGTCAGAATATATGAATCTGATAGCTACTGAGATATACCAAAGGGCTATGGTGGCCCCAGATGTTTAACTGGAAAGAAGAGTGAAGTGTTTTTAACTCTATCCACTTGTGTGATCTTACATTTTTGTATTAATAAAGTGAAATCCTTGCCTTCTCCCACAGCACATCTTTTTTCCCTAGTAGGTGGCTTTATGTCAACCATAAATCATGTACGTGGATTACATGGACCATGGATTCCAACCTACATCTAAATTGGCTTCATAAAATTCAAGGAAAGTAAAAAAATAGATTTCCTTTTTTTTTTTAAATTACTGGACAAAGGAGAAAATACCTATGTACATAATTTGTGTTTATATCATTTTTCAATTAAACTTTCTAATATATTCATGTTTAAATATCTCTTAAATTTAAGAGTAGAGTTGTTTTTTTGGTTATAAAAATCTTGAAATATAACAAACAGATAATCTTAAACATTTGGAAAATATACACTATTTTCAAAGATATGTAACAGTAAGCTATTTTCCAATGACATTAAACTATGCTTGAAAGGAATTATTTATAAGCACTGATTATGTAGCATTGCACATATTTATTCTAAAATGCTAGAAGAAAAAATGAAAGTTTCCATATTATGATCACAATTACATAAAAATATCTAAAGAAAAATGACTGGAAGGAAGTACATCGAAATACAAATTGTGGTTGTTTAGGGAAATAGCAGTATTTTTCTCTTTTTTCTACTATTTTTTATTCTCTATTTTCTACAATTGGCAATATTATTTTATAAGTATACACACATTTTATTAAAAATGATTCATATTTAATACTTTAGTTATTTTATTTTCATTTTAAATTTCTTCTCAGTTTAACTGTTTCCTTTCATCTATTTAGATCCTTTTGCTCTGTGAGTTATACTATTTCTTTAATTTCTTTTTCTCTAGTTTCTCAGAGTGTTTTTTGTTGCTGTTGTTGTTGTTGTTCTAACTTCTATTAGTTTTGTGTTTTCACTGTTCCCTTAATAACACTAGCTTTTTTGGATATCCTCGTTTTTGGTTTCTGTTTCTGCACTTGATGATGGCAGAGGCAGTTTACAGTCATAATCAACTTGCTATCTCATTTCCCTGACCCTTCAGCCTTCCCTGTTTCAAAAGATAGAATGTTAAGTTAATAGCAGACAAATAACTCATTAACGATGGGATTTATCATCTTTGAATCTACTCTCATAAATATCTTTTGCAGCAATAGAAATTTTGTTGACTGTAGACCCTGTGGAATTCCTTTCTTTCCAAATGCCTGAGAAGGTACTGGCTTTATAGTGTTTAGAAATTAATATACATTATTTTCCCCTTCTTCCTCTTCTACTTTCTATTTCACATACTCTTTCTCCTTCACCTTCTCCCTTTTGTATACTGCTATCAGACCCATCATTCCACCTTTCTGCCTTCTAAAAGTTTGAAACTGGTAATGAGTGACTGAGCCCAGTACCATAGAAACTCCTTGACTGAGAAGCCAGTAAATGCTATATTCCCACTGCAGTCTTTTTTTTTTTTTTTTTTTTTGAGACAAGAGTCTCGCTCTGTCGCCCAGGCTGGAGTTCAGTGGCACAATTTCGGCTCACCGCAGGCTCCACCTCCCGGGGTCACGCCATTCTCCTGCCTCAGCCTCCCGAGTAGCTGGGACTACAGGCGCTCGCCACCACGCCCGGCTAATTTTTTGTAGTTTTAGTAGAGACGGGGTTTCACCGTGTTAGCCAGGATGGTCTCGATCTCCTGATCTTGTGATCCACCCATCTTGGTCTCCCAAAGTGCTGGGATTACACGAGTGAGCCACCGCGCCCGGCCCCCACTGCGGTCTTTAAAGCAGATTCAGGCCTAATTCCCAGCTTTGTGACTTTAGGTAAATGACTCAACCTCTCTCAGTCTTGATCCTTGTTTATTTTTGAATAGGGACAATCATGTTTTTACAAGCTTCTGTGAGCATCAATCCAAACATAGTGAGGGAAAGTGCCCTGTAAACTCGAAAGTACGTCCCAGTCCTTGTCCTTTGTATCGAATCCATAACTATTCCTTTTACCCCCTCAACACTTTATGCTTTCTTCTCTGCTAATCCCTATGTTCCAGCTGTGCTGAAGAGTATGTGATTATTTGAAAATTCCACGTTCTTTTTAGTGTTGGGCCTTCCTGGAATATCAACAATCCTCTCTCAGCCTGGCAAAGTTTGTCTCGTCTTTTAATTCTCAACAGTGATATTGGAATCTATAAAATCTGTGCCTTCCTGCTCTCCCAATCACACCTCAACCACAGCTGGGTTAGGGACTTTCTCTGTGCCTTCTGCTGACCTTTGTACCTTGTCTCTACTTCTCACATGATTCTTTACCTGCCTTCTCAGCTCACTAAGCTGTGAGGTCTTTAAAGGCAGAAGTTTTGTCCCTTCTCTCCATATATCAAAAGATCTAATCAAGCATCTGGTAGGCTGCAGACACTCTGTTAACACGGGATAAATAAATGAATGAATGCCAGTAAAATTATTTGCAGCAGAAGATTATTTAATTTATCTTTGAATACTTGCCTTGAATTAAAACACAGAAAAATAAATAATTAATTAAATAATTAATTGATCCTCCTCCACATGGGTATGATACATTTGCAATCAAGTGGCTGATTCCACAGTCAATGTGAAGAACATCATGTGGTGCCTTTCTTGTCCTGAAATAGTATCTCACTGGTGCCCTGTGAAGAAAGATGATGGGTTCTATGGATGTTGTTGAGGTAGAAGAAACAAGGAGATAAAAAAAAATCAGCTAAATGTTAAACAATTAATGTGAAATGTATGTAATTCCAAAGGAGGGTAATTTAACTAGAAAACAGTAAACCTGCAGAAAGGAAGCCTAAATAATTACCGTTCACTTCCAGACAGTTCCTTGAATTGGATTCACATTGAGCTAAGGCTATCTGAATTAGAGGCAGCTGTATAATCCAAATGTTGTGCAGCATACAGAATCAGATTGAGTGCTTGAGTGTCTGCACCCTAGGAAATTGATTTGACGACTATGTCAATTACTTCTGGCACCAAGCTTTCTGTGGGTTGCATTACAACTGCTCTTTTGGTCAGCTGTGACTGCTTCCCCATCCACGCCTATTGTTTTAGATTTATTTACTGCACCGGCAATCATAAATTATAGACTTTTTTTCTATACCATCTGGAAACTCTGGTGTCATTGTTTGGGTCACTTTTGATTACTCGCTCTTATTCTCAGCTACTGCCAAGGCTGATGTATCTTGAATTATGAAAGACTTCCGCCACAAGCTGACCTATTTGTGCGCAACCTTTCAGCATCTACATATATTTACTTTCCCCAACACATAGCTGGATAAAATAAAAAGTGTTTTCTCTGACCCTTCAGGGAATTATTCCTTTGCCTGTGATACTGAATTTTTAAAGCTCACAATTTGCCTAACCATTTGCGTGTTAACCTACTGTTCACTTCTATCATTCCCACAAGGTCTGATTTAACAAATTTATCATCCTCTTTTGTGGTGCTGAGAATGTAATTTTTCCAATATTTTCACCCAATCTCAATTACTACACCGAATATTTCATTATGAATGTAAAATTAGAGTGAAAGATGTTTTTTCCTCTTTCTTCTTTTCCTTTCTTCAAATCATCCTTAAACAATGAGGCAAAGCTCTTTTTATTACTCTTCATTCTGGTGTTCAATATGCTAGCAACTGGGGCTAATTACTATACTGTAAAACTTTCCTGACTCCAGAAAATATCTTAGCACTGTTCTTTTTTCAACCAAATGACGCTGACGCCTACCTGTATGGACAGTGTCAGCAGATTACTTTCATTTTACACAGATGGTTCACTGGCAGTCCAGATCAAATCTGAAATTGTGCTATCAAGCAGTTTTTATCCAGAGAAGCAATTTGAATATTGGAATTTTGTTGAATTTCCTAGGCCACAGCTGCTTGCATCTGACATCTGCTTCATTTTTTTTGAGCAGCCAATGACTTTTTTTCTGGCAACCTCAAGGTTGAGTTTTGTCAGGTTGTGTTCAAATCTATGTAATCCTCATCAAGTATCCCTCTTTAAGTAGTGTAATACTCCACATCACACAGTGTCCTAGAATCCTGGCTCTTCTCTACTGCTCTACTTTTTAACATCAAATTCCACCTTAATTATTATTAGGAGAATCTCCATTTTCTACGCCTTTTCTCCCTACAAGAGACTTCACTATCATTGGCTGAAGTCATGATCAAATTGAAGGGAGGAAAATAAAGTAGTGTTGTTAGAATTTTCTTTAAATAATAAATCTCCCATGAGTCTTCAGTAGGTATAAGTATTGCACTTTTACCATTCTTCAAGTATCCTATTAGAGAGGCTGTAGGTATAAGGGATAGAGTGTTTTCTTCCAAGGCAAAGCCCCACTGAATGTTGCCTAATTAACTTTGCATCTTGATATATTATCCAAACTATCATTTCACATCTTTGACAGTAGTGTCTACCAGCATAACGTCATGCCAATGCATATCTGATCACTTTGTTATGTTAGATATGCAATGCCCCAACAAGACATGATATTATCAAGGCAACATGGTAGATATTTGAAAAATGTGTATCCTGTTTGCTGCTTCACCATCAGCCTTTCACAATGCAGAATAACACAACCAATGTGTCAAGCAGTAAATCTGAGGTTTGAAGTAGTGGGATGCTTTAGCAATTGCTTGTTTTTAAACGATTTTTTAATCTACCTATAAAGTCCAAAGATACATAAAATGTTAGTTGTTAACATATTGTCATATTTCCAGATCATCTAAGTAACAGGCCTTTCAAGAAAGCAAAGAATAATATTACAAGAGCCCCTGTGATTTGCTATCTAAAAGAAGTATAAAATGCACACCATTTTCTCTTTGTTGTTAAAAGGGTGAATATTAGTTTAGTTGTGCTTTTGCTTTTAAAGAAAAATATAAATGATGCTGTTGGCAAGGTGTGATATTACTTAAGACATGTGCTTGCTATGTTCTCATCTGCCTTTTTCTTGCTGCCTATTACACAGCCTATTTACACAGAAGGGTGATGAAAACTTTAACTGACTGATGCTTTTTCTCATCAAAAACTTTCAGAAAAAGAGGATTCCTTGATCTTTTTCTATTTGCACTTGTAATTCTTTTCACTGGGCTTTTTGGAGCAAGATAATCAAGGTATCTGCATCTAAGAATTTCATGTATAATAGGTCTTTAAAATACATAAAGTTAAAAAGGGAAAATGTAATACAAGGTTAGTGTTGAGGGGCTTTCAGTAGTGAGATTATATTTTAGATTTTCACAATCAGAAAAATCTGGCAAGCCAAGGAGATGAGTTGGTAGTTGGAGAGTTCTAAATATTAAAATGGGGTGTTCAAAACAGGATATGCAGTAATTTCTACTGTTTATAAGCAATGTTAGTTGCTGTCAAAGATAAACCAATATCAAGTAAAAGAAAAAAATCATTTACTGAAATTGAGAAAATCCTGAAAGCAAAACTTTTTTCATTGCCTTGTCTTATTTTGTTTTAAGCTCATCAAAATAAAGGACTGACAATATGGCAGAAACAAAAAAAATAAAAACTTTGATTATTGGTGCTTCTCAAAGGAGCAACAGTGAATGAAAAAGTGAAGTCAGGGAGTCAGAGAGACATCAGAGAAACACACATTATAATGCTGTTTAACCTTTTATTAAGATTGCAATTGTATGGCAATGCATAAAACAGTGGATATTGGGCTCATTACATCAATACTATCTTGGCACTTTCTGAGGTCACACCAGGCATCTTTTATTCATGCTGTCACTGGGAATGGAAGTTATGCTAATAGGGCTGGGTCAGGCATAAGGAGAGGTTAAACATAAATCCCAGGCAGCAGGCTCATCAACAATCACCACAGTGGCAATGAAGCTGTACCAAACAAGGGCAGAAGGGCCCACTTCTAAATCTTTGTCCTCTGTCCCTCAGATGACCAAATGGCAGTCGAATCCCATGGGACCTATTCATTCACCCTCCCATTCATTCATTCATTCATTCATGTCCATTAACAAAACACAAATGGCAAAGGGGAAATAAAAGTTCTCATGTCAACCTTCTCCATAATAAGATATGCCTGTACCATCTATGGAGTTTTACAAACCATATTTGGACCAGATTTTATGTTCAGAGGATTGTGAAAAGCATAAAACATTTTCATCTAGTTTTTAAAAAGACATTTACTCATCTTAAAATTTACCATTATTTTGTTACCGCTCCAGTTCTTCTTTTCAGTTCAGCAATGTCTAGCATCTCAGCTAAATAAACTCGAATTATTCTTTCTATACCCCATTCTTCATTATCTTGTCTTGTGATAAATGACCAAGATATCCTTCAAAAAGAGACATTTCAATGGGTTTTACAAGGATATTGTTATTTTCTTTCAGAGTGCTATGCTATTCTTAAAGGCACATAATGTCTATGTAAATCAATATTTTAAAATGATTTTTTATAAATCATTTACATATTTTTAAATATATTTTTAAAAGGAAGGCATTATCCTACAAAATAAAAGGTTACTATAAATGATCAATTTTAAAATGTAGACAAACCATAATTATATATGTCTCACTAATCACAGAAAACATTACATCACCATGTGAATTTGTTACAATGTCTATATTTGCTGATGGTATAAAACATGTGTCCTTCCCATTAAAAGATTCTTACACATTAAAAAGAAGTCAAGCTTCTATTTTTAATTTTCAAAGTACAAATTTAATAATTGAACACTAAAAGTATTTTAAGTAGAATAACTGGCCTTTAAAATATTCTGCAGACCATTATATACAAATAATATGTGACATGAATTTATGTTAGAGTTGATGATAATCTTCAGTGTACATTTCTGTTATCATTTATAATGAATCTAAATAAAATGTCAACAGGTATGGAATGTTCATGGAAGCAAATACTGATAATGACAAAACCAAGCTTGTCAACAACAGTGTTAAAACCAATGTGCTTAATTAAAAAAGTGAAGTCAATTAAAATCAAAATAACAGTGCAGCATGTACAAATGCTGGAATAATCATTAGGCCTTGCTGAATAATGGAAGAGTATAGAATTTTTTTAATGGAACAGCAGGGGTGATATATTACACAAAGCAACAATCTAAAACAATATGACAATCGAATTACTTCAGCCCCATTAGGCAGGTGCAGAGGAATAATTAACATGAATTTTTCCTATGAAAAGGAAAGAAAACTTTTTTCTCTAATAACACTAAGGTTTATATCCACAATCCAACCTGTCCTAAAAATGCCAATCTATGATAGCACAAACCTATGATTTTTTTTAAAATAAGGGTTTAATAGACAAGGGAGATTCTTGTTTATTTCCTACATAAATTTAGAAATATAGAAAAAGATATAGATTAAACCTTTGTGGTATAATGCTAGTCTTTTAAATGTACTTTGCCTATATGTATTGCTTTTGATTTTTAGGGCTTAAAAACAAAATAATAAAGAATTTGCAATAGTTTCTGACTGTCTAATCTAATTCAGATATAAAAGAGATCCCATAAAGCCTTAGGCAATATTTGTTATCTCATTTCCAGCTCAAATTCAAAACAAATCGTGATCTCCAGTTTAAAGTGAAGAGAGAGTTTGCTCACTAAAATGCCAATAGAAATAAAAGCAACTTTACATTTCTTCACGAAGGCTAGGGATTTAAGATTTCTTTGCTACTTTTCCTGACAAAAATATCGTCTTGTTTTAAAACAGTTGTGATTTTTAAAATCTTACTCTTTCATTTATTTCCTATGGGAACCATTTAAATTATATTGAGATAAATGGCTATGTATTTAAAGGACCGAAACTTTTTGTTTCTTTCCTTAGCATCAAGGAAGTAAAAAATGAAAAACCTTCATCCTCAGATGGCCCCATCAAATTAGATACATCAGAATCAGTTGATATGTGGAGGCTTTCATAGGATGGGTGGTTTAGTTTGGAAAAGATAATTGTTTACCCTCATAGGAGGTCTTTCATCTTTAGGCTTGAAGTGCTTTACTAGTGAGGTCTCAGTAATTCCTACTTGGCTTCTAAGAAAGTTCTAGGTTCTCCTGAAGGTCATCTGTAGAATCAGTGGAAGGAGAGAACAAATTCACTGGTCCTTCCATTGTAAAATGTTGTCAGTTAAAAGGTCGACATGACTCTATGTCAATGGGAGGGTGGCCAGGGCTGACAATGTGAAATGAAAATCATTGCTCTGTGGTAGTCATCACTTTGCATTTCAAAATAGTCTTCCTGTATCTTCTCCCACAGACCACTATGAGCAGTAAAATTGTTAAAGTAGAAAGGATCAAACTTTTTAAAATTTTAGTTTGTCCATTCTTAAATAGGAGAAACAAAGAATCTAACAAGAAATTTTCAATTCCCTGTTACTGTTGGTTCCCAATTATCTGAAATCTAAGGCTTGAATCAATACAACATCATGATATTTTATGCATAAGACAGTTGTAGCTTTGGCCAGGCTCGGTGGCTCAAGCCTGTAATCCCAGCACTTTGGGAGGCCGAGATGGGCGGATCACGAGGTCAGGAGATCGAGACCATCCTGGCTAACATGGTGAAACACCGTCTCTACTAAAAAAATACAACAACTAGCCGGGTGAGGTAGTGGGCGCCTGTAGTCCCAGCTACTCAGGAGGCTGAGGTAGGAGAATGGCCTAAACGCACGAGGCGGAGCTTGTAGTGAGCTGAGATCTGGCCACTGCACTCCAGCCTGGGCGACAGAGCGAGACTCCGTCTCAAAAAAAAAAAAAAAAAAAAGAAAAGAAAAAAGAAAGTTGTAGCTTTAATGTGAGAAATGTAATCAAGTATTTTCCCATGAGGTTTGCAACTCAAAGTAAAAAATTTTGAGTTTGGCTTTTAGTCAAAATATTTCTCCCTTTATCCCCTAGGATGCAACTCATCAAAATGTTAGAATAAAGATTTTTAGGCAACTCAAAAGCGTAGTTGACTTTCTCAATTTATGGGAGAGCCATTGCATAAGACAAAGAGTCTTTTTAAGAAAGATTATCTTTACAGATAATAGGCTAACAAAAATGCAGTAGTTTTGACATGTAGATAACATATTTTAAGATTCAAAATGTTCACATTCAGAATTAATTCTAATCTTTTAAAATATAAATGTAAGAGCAGATAAAAGGATAGATGAGTGTTTATAAGAACTCAGGCTGAGGTTTCAGAGTACATCAGGTCTTAGTAGACCTATGATTTCTGGTGGCTTCTGGTTTGACCTGGTGAAGTCAGAAAAAACACAGAGTCCAAATGCATCAGGTCATAAAATTGAATGTGTGAGGTCTGTGTGGGAGGACATATTAATAGGAAATCACCACACGTGGCCTTGGCTGCGGATACACTGATGGACTGAAGGAGTGGAATTCTAATGTATGTGAGTATCCTAAAGAAACATGGCAGTTTCTCTCTTAGCAGTTCCTAACAGCCTTCAAGAAGGTAATGCTGATTATAGTACATTATGTTATTTAGAAAGTATCAAATGGATGGAAACAGGGATGCTACCGTGACCAACAAACCTTACAGCTTTATAGAGTACACTTGATTCAGAAACAAATAGACACCTTTGCAGAGATTTAACTATTGCCCACATTTTGTTCAACCTCAGTTTTCTATTAAAAATCTCAATGCTCAGTGAAAGCTGAAATTACCCTACTTGTTGCCAAAAATTAATTTGTATTTTTATTTGCTCAATTTATTTTATAAATATAAAAATCTCTGATTAATATTGGTTTGTTTTCATATCCTGTAACATCTTAAAACATTTCTCTATCTATATGTAAAAGAAGTGTTTACTTGACAAAGACAAAAGTTTGAAAGAAAAGGGAGTCAGAAAATATTAGGGATATTTATAAAAAGAGAACTAAACTCCAAAGGACATTTATTTGTTGAAACCGGCATACTGTTTATTTCTTCCCCCAGGGGAGAATATAAATATGACAGTAGTAGATCCTCATCTCTAATTTCAGCAACAACTCTGCTGGATACTTCCAGAAAAACTTGGCATCAAAATGTCTGTGTCCCATACCAAGCAGATGCTGTGTGTTTTTGTTTTTTTGTTTTTTGTTTTGTCTTTGTTGTTGTTTTCTTTTTTCTTTTCCATTTTTTTTACGTTTGCTCTGGCATCTTCTCCAAACTAAGGCATTTAAGTCTCATAACAGATGTATAGAGGAGGAAGTAACGCCATCCCCATTTTACAGGTAAGAAATGAAAGGCTACCTAACTTGCTAAAGGTTTACAGAACAGGTAAATGATAAAGCTGGAATTTCAACTCAGCAAATGATAGAGCTGGGATTTCAATCCTACCCTAGGTTGTCTGACAATAGAATCTCTCCTCTTAAATCAGTATATAAAATGTTTCCTTTAGATAGATAAACCATCTTACTCTTCCAATAGCCCCCTGCTTAAACAAAACACTTTAAGATTGTGGTATTTGTTATGAAGAGGACTCATGATAACTTATCTCCCATAAGCACCTCATTACACCTTGGTTGATTTATGATCCACACAGTAATCTTTGATGTTGTATTAGTGTTGAGAATTATCCACACACACAGTGTTTTCAATGGAAAATCATAAGGTTCACAATAATACATTTCTGCTGTGAGACAGTTTTGTGATTGATTGGCAATGATACATAAAGAAGATTCACAAACTGTCCTTCATTAGAACTATCTCAAAATACATAATGAATCAGAGCTTTTAGCATTCATCAACACATATATGCATGTCTGGAGAAATGATGAAGTGATGGTGCCAATGAATTAATTGAAGGGAAACTTGGAGAAAAAACTTGTTTTAATAGGACACATAATGGAGAGCACACAACCATTGCTCAATATAATTACAATGCTCCAGTTGTCAGAGTGGACATTGTTTTTGCTATTAAAATTTGTCTTCTGGACTGGAGTTTAAGAATTTGTATCCAAGTCCTAGAGAATGAAATTTTGCAAATGAAAATACTAAAAGGAATCATACACTGTATTAGTCCCTTTTCATGCTGCTAATAAAGACATACTCAAGACTGGGCAATTTACAAAAGAAAGATGTTTATTGGACTTACAATTCTACGTGGCTGAGGAGGCTTCACAATCATGGTGGAACGTGAAGAGCATGCCTCACATTGTGGCAGACAAGAGAAGAGAGCTCACACAGGGAAACACCCTTTCTTAAAACCATCAGATCTCTTGAGACTTATTCACAATCATGAGAAGAGCATGGGAAAGACATATCCTGTGATTCAGTTATCTCCCACCAGGTCCCTCACACAACACGTGGGAATTCAAGATGATATTTGGGTGGGTGCACAACCAAACTATATTATTCTGCCCCTGGCTCCTCCCAAATCCCATATCCTCATGTTTCAAAACCAATCATGCCTTCCCAACAATCCCCCAAAGTCTTAACTCATTTTGGCATTAACCCAAAACTTCAAAGTCCAAAGTCTCATCCAAGGCAAGACAAGTCCTTTCCACCTATGAGCCTGTAAAATCAAAACCAAGTTAGTTACTTCCTAAATACAGTGGGGGTATAGGCATTGGGTAAATACACCCATTCCAAATGGGAGAAATTGGCCAAAACAAAGGGGCTACAGGCCCTGTGCAAGTCCAAAATCCAGTGGGGCAGTCAAATCATAAAGCTCCAAAACAATCTCCTTTGACTCCATGTCTCATATCCAGGTCAAGCTGATGCAGGAGGTGAGCTCCCATGGCCTCGGGTAGCTCCACCCCTGTGACTTTACCAGGTACAGCCCACTTCCCAGCTGCTTTCACAGGTGGGCATGAGTGTCTGTGGCTTTTCCAGGCACACAATTTAAGCTGTCAGTGGATCTACCATTCTGGGGTCTGGAGGACAGTAGTCCTCTTCTCACAGCTCCACTAGGCAGTGCCTCAGTAGGGACTCTGTATGGGGGCTCTGACCCAAACTTTCCCTCTTGCACTGCAGAGGTTCTCCATGAGGGCCCCACTCCTGCAGCAAACTTCTGCCAGGGCATCCAGGCATTTCCATATATCTTCTGACATCTAGCTGGAGATGCCCAAACTGCAGTTCTGGACTTCTGTGCACTCATAGGCTCAATACCACATGGAAGCTGCCAAGGCTTGGGGCTTGCACCATCTGAAGTCATGGCCCAAGCTCTATGTTGGCCCCTTTCAGCCACAGCTTGAATGGCTGGGATGCAGGGCAAGTCCCTGGGCTGCACACAACACGGGGAACCTGGGCCAGACCCACAAAACTATTATTATTTTTTTTTCTAAACCTCCAGGCCTGTGATGGAAGGGGTTGCTGCAAAGGTCTCTGACATGCCCTGGAGACATTTTTCCCATTGTTCTGGTGATTAACATTTAGCTCCTCGTTACTTATGCAAATTTCTGCAGCAGGCTTGAATTTTTCCTCAGAAAATGGGATTTTCTTTTCTATTGCATTGTCAGGCTGCACATTTTCCAAACTTTTATGCTCTACTTCCCTCATAAAACTGAATGCTTTTAACGGCACCCAAATTACTTCTTGAATGCTTTGCTGCTTAGAAACTTCTTCTGCCAGATACCCTAAATAACCTCTGTCAAGTTCAAAGTTCCACAGATCTCTGGGGCAGGGGCAAAATGCTGCCAGTCTCTTTGCTAAAACATAACAAAAGTCACCTTTGCTCCACCTCCCAATGAGTTCCTTATTTCCATCTGAGAGGACCTCAGCCT
This sequence comes from Rhinopithecus roxellana, assembly GCF_007565055.1. Lineage (NCBI taxonomy): Eukaryota > Metazoa > Chordata > Mammalia > Primates > Cercopithecidae > Rhinopithecus > Rhinopithecus roxellana. Next base: position 36,408,623 of record NC_044557.1, read on the forward strand.
GGATTTCATTGTCCATATCATTATCAGCATTTTGGTCAAAGTCATTCAAGTCTCTAGGGAGTTTCAAACGTTCCCACATTATCCTATCTTCTTCTGAGCCCTCCAGACTGTTCCAACCTTTGCCTGTTACCCAGTTGCACAGTTGCTTTGAGGTATATTTTCAGATTTTCAGAAAATCTTTTCAGAAAAGATTCTCAGGTATCTTTTCAGCAGCACTCCCTTCTACTGGTACCAATTTACTCTATTAATCCATTTGCATGCTACTGATAAAGACATTCTCCAGACTGGGCAATTTACAAAAGAAAGAGGTTTATTGAACTTACAGTTCCACATGGCTGGGGAGGCCTCACAATCATGGCAGAAGTTGAAAGCACATCTTACATGGCAGCAGATAAGAGAAGAGAGATTGTGCAGGGAAACTCCCCTTTTTAAAACCATCAAATCTCATGAGACTGAGTAACAATCATGAGAACAACATGGGAAAAACCTGCCCTCGCAGTTCAATTACCTCCCACCGGGCCCCTCCCACAACATGCAGGAATTCAAGATGAGATTTGGATGAGGACACAGCCAGACCATATCACACACACAGACACACATTAAGCATTAGTATTCAGAGAACTATTTTGGGACCAATGTCCTGGGTTACAGTCCAAGGCTAGGGAAGGAGATCCTCTACTCTCTGAAAGGGAAGAGTAAGGCACAGAACATTGACTGCTCCAGAGCCTGCCATATGGCTGAACTTCAGGGCTCTTCACAGTGACATCCAAGCTTCATGGACACTTGCAGCAACCCTCTCTGTACACTCTGGAAGCTTAATAGCTCTGTGCCTTTAGTAGTTTCCCAGGGTATTCTCTGCTATAGAAAACAGTTCCCATAGTTTTGAAACAAATGGAGAGCAAGCTCTTGATGGAAAACACTAGTAGTAAAGGCAGTGGTAGAGAGATTTCCCAGAGATTCTCAAGCACATATTGCTCAATACGGTCCATTAGCAGAGAGCTGGATAAGAAGACAATGGAAACCACAGATGCTGCCTAAAATTTAAACCCAAATATCACACCAGGGCCAGGAATTAGTTCTTTATAAAGTTTTTACTTGCCTCCTGAAAATGTGAAAAATGTCAAGAGAGCAAGTTTTTCATAAAGCAAAGTCTATACATTTCAAGATATTTTTAGTTTGACAATGAGATAGTCTTTCCTTTTTTGCGGAGGGTGGACAGATATTAATTGAAATATTTTCAACTCATAAAATGTTAACAATTATAGCTGGTACATTGTTTTACTTTTTAAATACTCTCAGCGAGAAAATTTTTAAAGTTCTTAATCACAGTATAACAACACTTTTCAAAAAAGGTATGATATATGATTCAGGTTGTTTAATAAACATATTTTAATACACACTAAAAGTTAATAATTGATGCTTTTATAACATTATATTTTTACTTTAAATATTTTCACATTTTTTCATATACATATTCAGCTATTTATTTATATTAAAAATGCATTCAGTTAATTAAAATTCTAACTGAAATATTATAGAATCCAATATTCAGCAATGACACTTATACAGATGTAACTTAGTAACTTTTTTAAAAAATATAAAAACAAATATTTGCAATGTTCTTAATAAAAATTATATAAATTAATATAGTCATGTACTCCATAATGATGATTTAATGATGGACTGCATATACAATGGTGGTCCTGTAAGATTATAATACTATATTTTTTACCATATCTTTTCTATATTTAAATGTACTAATACTTACTATTTTGGCACAATTGCCTACAGTATTCCATACAGTGACATGCTGTACAGGTTTCTAACCTAGGAGATATAGGATACACCATATAGACTAAGTATCATCTAGTTTTGCGTAAGTACACTCTATGATGTTTGCCTAATTTTGCATTTGTATCATGGCACATTTCTCAGAATGTATCCCCATTGTCAACCAATGCATGACTGTAGTGTTACTTTGGAAAAATATCAACTTATATTTTCCCGTGTAAATACATATTTTCAAGAAAAAATTTTAAGAATATTCACCAAGAATAGAAACAAAATACATTCTTCTAGGATTATTTTTTCTGAAGATTAGCACATTAAGTAGAAATAAATTTTTACCTTCAAGAAAAGTTGTATCTATTGAGGTGTATTCAAAATAAATTTTCTATATAATTTTAAAGCTATGTTACCTGAGAGATTCTTTGAAAGTGTATTAAGTGATGCGACTATTTTGTCCCTGCATACAATAAGTTATTTTTTCTCACAATCTGTTTACATTTCACTTTACTGACATTCAAAATCTCCTCTTTTGTTGGTATTACCTTTTAAAATTATTTATTTTTAAAAACTGACAAATAAAAAGTATATATATATATTTATAATGCATAACATGATTTAATTGAAATTTTGTAACCATCTCCCGTCTGCCCACCCACCCCAACTCCAGCCCTTGGTAACCACTGTTTTAATCTCTACCTCTATGAGTTCGACTTACATAGATTCTAAATATAATTGAGATCATGCAATATTTGTCCTTCCATGTCTAGTATTACCATTTAAACTTTTTGTTTTCTTGAATGTGTTTCATTCTTTGTTCAGGAATTGTCTTTCTCTACAGCTTTTATGTTAATCAGGAAATTAAGCATGTTTATTGTTTTCATTGTTGCCTATCAGTTTATTATAAGTGGCAGAACTGCATAAATTGGAAATAAGAGATTTAGATATCTTTATCGATTTTTGTTTCTTACATATTTTCTCTATGAACCCACACATTCTTCAATAGAGGTTATGACATTTTCTGTATCATAACAAAGCAGTCTTAAAATAATAAGAGACACAGAAATTCAGACACTTCGAGTTCATTTTTAATCTTTTATTTTTGTTTTTTCCTTCCACTCTTACAGGATGTGGAAAGAAAAGCAGTCTTTGTAGTGACAAAGCTGACCAGTGTACCTGTGGGGAAAAGACTCGTTTTCTTCAAGACTGAAAAAGGCAAATTTTGACACTTTAAATGTAGGTGTAAAATTTATAATTAACCTCTAGAAATAAGCTTTAATCTCTCATCAGTGATAGTGAAATACACTCTGTAATATTGACTATGGCATAGCTTTATATACCAACACATTTATTCTTTTTTAATTTGATATTTAAATCAAGAGGGATTTAAGCAATATGCAAGGGCTAATTACTTGGGGCTGCAAATGTGTAAGAGTCAATAATGACAGAAAATATTTTTCACTTTTAGCTTAAATCTGCAAATCAATTCTCTTCACCCATTTAGGCATTAAAAAAAATCCCTTTGCACAATTCTTCAAAAATGCATTCGGAAGTTACAAAATTGAGAACAAGAAATCATAAATGAACCAGAGATTCCAAATATCATTGAAAAATTACGTTCATTCAGATCAGATTTATTTCAGTTCAAATTGATATTTGTGATTCTTATCTGCACTAAAACATTCCAATAAATATAGAGTTCCATGTTTGATAAAAATCTTCCTATCATATAGCCAATACTGAACTACCAGGCTCAATGGATTTCAGATGGAAATCCAAAAAGTGAAGCCATATATATGTTTGAATGTAGAATATATATATATATATACACACTCTATGTATATATATAGATACAACAGGCCAAACTAGATGTTCAGAGCAATGTCTTTAGGTGTAGCACATGTTTTATATATATATATTCCTTCCAAACAACAAATCCAATGATGCATCAAAAAATTAATGTATCATGATCAAATGGAAGTTTAATTATGGTTCACTGTATTTTTGAATTTAGCCTATTTGTATCTGCAGTGTATTTTCCTACAGTGTTTTCTGTCTCTTTCTAACAACATGACATGTGTTATTTGAGTATGAATGTTTAGACAAATTAGATAAATGTTTGTTATATATAAACAGGTTATTCACAAAAGAAACGAATTAGAGAAAGATAACCCTCTCTAGTAATAAAAACACAAAAATAATGCAACAATGAGAAACCATTTTTGCTCATTAGGTTAGGAAAAATTAAAAAGCAAAATAATATCAATCACTCACGTGGATGCATAGAAGCAATCTCATCATGCACTGATGATGAGAATGTAAATTGCTACACCTTTCCCAAGAATTTAGACAATGCACATTAAAATGTAAAATCACAAATCCAACCAAATAGAAAATTAAAAAAAAATTTAAACAACACTTCACAACAGAAGAAACCTGAATAGTAAAAAACTTGTGAAAAAGTACTGGGAGTATAAATTGTGAAAATCAGTTTAGAGAGTAATTCGAAGTTATCTAGTGACATTGAGTACGCACATGCAATTCTATCTTTATGTATACACTAGAAAAATGAACAAATTCAACGAAGGGTGAATACAAGAAACTTTGTAGTAATACTGTTTGTAATAGCGAAAAAACTGAAAGCAGCCTAAATACGTATTAACAGGAGAGTACATAAATAAATTGTAGGAGAAACCGACAATGAAATACTTTATACCTCTGAAATGAAACCACTAAATTGTAAAATTATAACAGTGAAACAAGGTTGTCGAAGGCATCCTACTACAGCATATATATAAATTTTGTATAAACTTTTAGAAGAATTAATTATGGTAATACATTGTTTATGGTCAAATACATATAGTGTAAAAGAAGACAAACACACAGAAATTAAGCACACAGCATTCAGGATAGAAGTGAACTCTGAAAAAGAAATGGAGAAAGATGAAATCAGAGAATATCTATATTTGCAATATATTCTTATCTTAAGGTATGTGGTCAGTCCATGAGTGTTTGCTGTTTGAGTATACCATTTTTTTTAATGTCTAGAATATTTATTGTAACTAAGAAGATGGGATTGTAATTTCTGGGAACAAGCCAAACTAGATGTTCAGAGCAATGTCTTTAGGTGTAGCACATGTAAAATCAATGAAGAAATAAGATTGTGCATTAAATATTAAGTTTATAGCTGAGCTGGTATAGAAGAAAGATATTTCCTGGAGGTCAGAAACACAGAACATGAGAACCCAGAAGGGTAAGGGAGCACTGGAGCCAGTGTTTGTCCAGGTGGTGCCTGCACATTCCTGCATTTAGAAAGCCTCCGACAGAGGCAGGAGACATTGCCTATGGCCTGAGCAGGATGAGAGGGTGAATTACCCATCACTGCATAAAATGAAAACTCCTGAAGGGTTAGACTCAAGAGATAATCTAGAGAAAACTAACCTAAAAAAAGTGGAAGTGTGCATCACTGACTCTCCCAGGTTTGGACAAGTAGAGCAGAAGAAAAGCAAAACATTCTCTGAGGTTTTCTAACCACAAATCTGTACTCATAAATGTTTATGGTTGGAAATATAACTAACTGTGTATTCCAGTTACCATAATACAATTTTTAATAATGCTGCTTTAAGATTGTTAGTGCAACCAGGTAACAGGTAGAAGTAAAAGAAAGTCCTCTCTAGAGAAAAGAATTTTAAGTAAAGACCTCAAACAAATTCCTACAAAGAAAACTTCAAGTATCATGAGTTCATTTTAAAAAATCACTAAGACAGATGTGGAAATAAAACACCATGAACAATGTTATTCTGCCCTTAGCCAAGGGTCAAGTAAGGGTTCCTGGGGCTCTCAGCTTCTATTCGGTGGAGGTAAACTGCGCCTCCAGCAGCCACACTCTCAACAAATACCTGGCTTTCCCAGACCACATTAACACGTGACAAGAGGGAGGCTCCCAAATGCGCCAGTCATCCCTGCGGTAATCAGAGGCATACCACCACAGCATGACTTGACGGCATCAGAACTAATATTATTCTTCCATTAGCCTTCCACTGTCACTCATCTCAAGGATCCCTGGACTCTCAAGTTCCTTGTCTCCACTGTAAACTCTATAATTCTCTGTACATCTCCTGCCAGGCCTCCCTCTCCCATTCTGCTTCAATGCTTTGCTTTTTTTGGAACGCATAATCTGTCTTAACAAAATCTACTCCATCATTAACTTTCCTTGATCTTTCTCTTCAAAATTTTGCTCCGACAGGAGCCTTGAGGATACTTCTTCCCCACTGTCATCTCTTGAGGTGGTTGTTGCTATTGTTTTCCTTGATAACCTTTGTACCTTAAGATTGTAAGGATATTCTCCCTGCTCCTCACTGCTGCTTCCAAACCATGTTTCCCTTCCTCTTGAAATCCTCTCAGCTCTAAAATCTCTGCTATCAGACTTTATAAATATATTTTTTAACATCACCACCAAAAGAGAACTTCTCCAGATGCCCACAATCACAGTTTCACCTATAGGCCCATCTTTTGCTTTAAGTCAACTAATCCTCCTCCAACCTAAAGCTGATCATTCCTGTTGCAGTAAAATACTAAGTCTCTTCCCTTACTGCCTTTACAGGGTGCTCCACTAGCTTTCCTCCTCTCTGTCCTACTCCTACATCTTTCTTTTTTCTCTCTTTCTATTTAGCCAAACAAACATGCTCTCATTTATTTCATCTCAAACACATGACAAAATATAAATGCTTTTTATTCCATTTTTTTTTTTTTTTTGCTGGATACTGCCCTCTTTCCTGTCCATTTAGAGTCAAAACTCCTCTAGCAATTCTCATCATCAATTCTCATCTTTTTTCCCAATATCTCTGTTTCTCTATCACACACACACACGCACACACACACACAGAGACAGAGAGAGAGAAGCACACACACACATCCAATTCTGTTTTATCCCTGCTTCTGCATTGTAAAATACAATAAAGAATGAATTTCATTCTTAACAATGACATTTGACACAATTTGTCACTCCTTCTCTTTTGATAAGCTCTCTGCACTTGCCCTTGAGGACAATACATTCTGCTACAGTGCTTCCTGCCTCAATGATTTCTCCTTCCTAGGCTGCTCTGTTGGTTCTTTCTCTGCCCTTCAGTTTCTTCATGTTGCACAAATGAGCACTTCTTGACCTTCTCTTTTTGATTCCAATACACTTCCTTGGTAATCTCATACAGGCTTATGACTTTATGCCTTTATATGTCAAAGAGTTCCAAGTTTACATCCACAACCTATGTTTTTCTCCCAAACTCCAGAAACATCCAATTGGATCCAGATATCCAATCCTACTCAACATTTCCACTTGTATGTCTAGCAGAAATTGCAATCATAACAGTCTCCAAATTGACATTATTTTTCCTTCCAGGAATTTTATTTTTAACTTTTTAAAATTTCCATAGGTTATTGAGAAACAGGTGGTATTTGGGTACATGAGTAAGTTCTTTAGTGGTGATTTGTGAGATTTTGGTGCACCCATCATCCAAGCAGTATACACTGCACCAAATTTTAGGCTTTTATCTCTCACTCCTTTTTCATCCTTTTCCCCCTGCCTCCCCAAAGTCCATTGTGCATTATTTCTTAATAATCTGCCTCCCTATGCACTGTACATGCTTTACCCACAGTACTCTCTCCATCTTCATTTACAGAACCTCCATACTTTCAGTTACTTAGACCCAAAATCTTGGAATAATCTTTTATGCCTCTTGGTATGTCAGAGTACACTTCTATTAGTCCAAAATACCAGGATCCAAATACTTCTTACCACTTCCAACACTAAGGTATCAATATTCCTTATTTGAATTATTATAAAGCTCCTAAAGTATGTAGTTCTATCACCACCCCTTTTTGGGTGACTATCTGAATATCACCTATAAAGACTTTTTAAAACATGAATCAGATCATGTCTTCCAATGTTCAAAACCTTCCAGTGGCTTCTTATTTGACTCACAGTGAAAACCAAAGTTTTACCTGAATCCTGGTCCTTTTCTGACTTTATCTCATACAACTCTCCCTGTTTGTTTCCTATACTTTAGTCATGCTGGTGTTCTGTTCCTCAAACATGGCTTAGGATCTTTTCACTAGTTATTGCTTCATCTTGAACTCTCTTCTCCCAGATATTAATTGTGAGATCCCCTAATGTCCTTCCAGTAAGACTTCTTCTCTCAGAACCTTATCTAAAATTGCAGCCCAGCTCAAACCCTACCAGCACTCTCAATCCTGCTTTCTCTGCTGTTTTCTTTCGTTATAGAACTTACTGTCTGCTAATATATTGTTTTCCTCCCTTTACTGACTTGTTATCTCCATGAAGGCATGAACTTTCATATTTTATTCTTTGCTAATATTTTCCAAATGCTTATATAAGAGCCTGGTACAAGGAAGGTGCTTGTATTTATTAAATTATTATTTAATAATTTACTGAATGAAAATTATTAAAAGGATACAGTTATAGAATATGAAAATAATCAGTTTAATATATTTAAGAAATAGAAGATGGCATTAAAATACAACAAAGAAAAACTCAATTGACAAAATTCACAAGACGTTTGAAAATGAAACTTATGAGACACTCACAAAAAAATCCCAAATATTATAATAAAAACTCATTGGATGTACTAATCTAGAATTTAGAAAGAGATGAAACAAGAAAATTGGGCAGGAGGCAGAGGTGAGAAAATTACTTAAGTGGCATCAAAAGTGACAGGAGGGAGGAACTATGTGAGAGGGCTCAGGTGATGCAGAAGCTGGAGGAACAAGTCTGGGATAGGCCTCATGGAAATTCCAGAAGAAGATACAGCATAAAGAAGGAGAGCAGAGATACTTGATGAGAATTTCACAACATTGATGTAGATATTAACACTTAATATATAGAAAGCTCAGTGGATCCTAAGCTGAATAAATAAAAAGGAATTAAAACCTAGCCACATCAGAGTGACACTTAAGAATGACAAGAATAAAAAATGTAAATAGATACAGAAGAAAAATGTAGATTTGCTTAAATGTAATGATAACTAGACTAAGAGGAGACTAATCAATAGTGGAAGTAAGAAGACAGGAAGATAACATCTTTAATATGAATAAAATAGCAGTGAATAGAATTCTATACCCAGTAAAACTATCTTTTGAGAACAAGGGCATAATAAAGGAACTTTCAGACATGTAATAATTGAGATAGTTGACTACTGTATTATTTTCCTGGGGCTGCCGTAATGAAGTACCACAGACCAGGTGACTTAAAACAACAAAAACTCATTGTCTTAGAGTTTTGGAGGATAGTATCCACAATTCAAAGTGTTCACAGGGCTATGATATATCTGAAACCTGGAGGGGAGAACCTAGGGAGAACCTTGCTTCTTCCTTGCTCCTGATGGTTTGCCAGCAGTCCTTCCCATTTCTTGGCTTGTAGCTGCAGTTGCATAATGTGCATCTCTATCTCCATCAACACATGGTATCTCCGTGTGTGTGTGTGTGTGTGTGTGTGTGTGTGTGTGTGTGTCTCGTGTCTCCTCTTCTTATGAGGAACCAGTCATATTGGATTAAGGACTTCTCTGACTACATTATGGCCTTATATTAAGTAATTACATCTGAGATAATACTGGCTAAATCTTTCACATATCTTTTTGAGAGACACAATTCCCACCATAACAACTACTAAACTTCTTCTAAATGATGTAAGAAAATAAGGATAGAATATCTAAGATGCAGGAAGAATTGAGGGGTAAGTAAGAAAGAAGCATTGAGTAAAAGAACAACAATATATAACCAAAATCATAGACATCACTGGCATATGAGTCAGGAGAGAAATAATCGGATTTTAAGTACTAGTATTGAAAATCCTAGTATCATTTGAAAGAAGAGACACTGTATTAATAACATTAGATATTGTTGAGGTAAATGTGCATGTAGAAATTTTGAAGATGACCTTATAAAAATACAAACAGAATATGTAGCTTCCAATTTAGTAGAGAGGAAAGAAATAGCATTAGAAGAAACATAAATGAACAAACCAACAAACTCAATCCAAAGAATGAAGAACGAAGAGAATAAATATAAAGAAAATGAGAAAAAGTAATTAAAAAGAAACACTAATTAGAAGACAGAAATGTGTCCAGGCCAGGCACAGTGGCTCACACTTATAATCCCAGCACTTTGAGAGGCCCATGGCAGAGGAATTTCTTGAGCCCGGGAGGTCAAGACTACCCTGGGCAACATAGTAAAACCCTGTCTCTACAAAGGAAAAAAACAAAAAGACATGTCTGTCCTGTGGTCCCAGTTACTCAGGAGGCTGAGGTGAAAGGATCACCTGAGTCCAGAAGATTGAGGCTATAGTGAGCCATAATAATGCCACTGCACTCTAGCCTGGGTGATGTAGTGAAAAGTTATCTCAAAAAAAAAAAAAAAAAAAAAAAGAAAAAAAAAGAAATGAGTCCAAATGTGTCAATAATGATGTGTGTTGGTTAATACTGAGTGTCAAATTGATTGGATTGCAGGATGTGAAGTATGGATCCTGCGTGTGTCTCTAAGGGTGTTGCCAAAGGAGATTAACATTTGAATCAGTGGGCTGGGAAAGGCTGACTCACCCTTAATCTGGGTGGGCACCATCTAATCAGCTGCCAGCATGGATCGAATATAAAGTGGGCAGCTAGGCATGGTGGCTCACACCTGTAATCCTAGCACTTTGGGAGACCGAGGCAGACGGATCATGAGGTAAGGAGATCGAGACCATCCTGGCTAATGCAGTGAAACCCCATCTCTACTAAAAATACAAAAAAAAGCTGGGCGTGGTAGTGGGCACCTGTAGTCCCAGCTACTCGGGAGGTTGAGGCAGGAGAATGGCGTGAACCTGGGAGGCGGAGCTTGCAATGAGCTGAGATCATGCCACTGCACTCTAGCCTGGGCGACAGAGTGAGACTCTGCCTCAAAAAAAAAAAAAAAAAAAAAAAAAAGGATATAAAGCAGGCAGAAAAATGTGAAAAGACTAGACTGGCCTAGCCTCCCAGCCTACATCTCTCTCATGCTGGATGCTTCCTGCCCTTAACATCAGACTCCAAGTTCTTCAGTCTGGGGACTTGGACTGCCTCTCCATTCTCCTCAGTTTCCAGATGGCCTATTCTGGGACCTTGTAGTTATGCAAGTTAATACTTAATAAACTCATATATATATATTCTATTAGCTCTCTCCCTCTAGAGAACACTAACCAATACAGATTTTGGTACCAGGACTGGCTCTAGAGGAACAGACTATTAAGAATGGAGTTCTTTCATTGGTTTGGGGGTTTATGGAGATGGCTGCTTAATATGATTAAACCCCAAAATGCTAAGGACTCTATTTCTAATAATATAAAGAACATTGATAGTCTTTGGTGTGAACTGTTTAGAGATTTATGCAAAATAAATGCATTTGACAATCCTGATATGTCACTTGTGATAGGCAAAAAGTTTAGTGACTCTATACACAATATATTTGACCATATGCGTGGAAACAAGAAACACAGTGAAGCTGGTTGGTTGCTCCTAAGTTCAGCAGAGAAATTGATGCAAGAAAATTATGAACTCAGGGATTCTATCTTCCAGCTTCAGAAGCAAATACTAAGCCTCAAATCTGCTAAGACTGCCCTGAGTGAGAATCCTATCTCCTGTAGAGAAAGAGCTGAAATTGTGGAAAATAGGCACAAGCTCCTATTATGTGAGTGGCTGACCTGGAATACAAAGTGCATGCACAGTCTTGCCAGGTGTCTAGTGTTAAAATGAGGCAATTGATTGGAAAAGAATGAAACCCTGGATTTTGGAATAAGGGACATATGGGAGGATCCTGATGAGGCTGAGGACACTGAGTTTATAAATGCTGATAAAACTTTTTTTGCCAGAAGAAACAGCTGCCCCATCCCCAGCAGTGACAATATCCCCTCTGCAACACATGCTGCCATCAGCATTTCCCCCTTTGTCTAAGGAGACAAACTCTGTGCTACCTGAAGCAACAGTGACAGCCTCCCCTGAAGCAGTTGCCAGGCAAGATAATGTTGATTCTCTGCAGGAACCACCCCCAACACCCCTATTTGCTTCTAAACCTATAACTAAAGTCCCAGCAGGAACCTAGAGGTGAGGTTGAGTGTGACACATGAGGAGATGTGCTACACTTGAAAAGTACTGCTTGAGTTATGTAATGTATATATACAGAAATATGGAGAACAGGCATGCGAATGGATTATAAAGGGTATAGGATAATGGTGGAAGGAACATAGAGTTGGGTCAAGCTGAATTTATTGATTTGGGCACACTTAAGTAGGGACTCTGCATTTAATGTTGCAGCTTGGGAAGTTAAAAAAAGTTTCTAATAGTTTTTTGCTTGGTTGGCTGAAATATGGATTAAAAGATGGCCCACTTTGAGCAAGCTAGAAATGCCTGGTCTTTCTCAGTTTAATGGAGAGGAAGGGATCCAAAGGCTTAGGGAGATTGGGATGGTGGAGTGGATTAGTCACTTTAGACTTACTCATCCCCACAGGAAGGGTTCAGAAGATATATCCTTAACCAATGCCTTGTGAAACAGATTTGTGAGGGCAGCAGCTGCATCTTTGAAGAGCCTTGTAATTACTCTTCTCTGTTTATCAGATCTAACATTAGTCACTCAACTATAAAATTTAAATATAATGGGAATAAATAGATCCCAAGGTGGCAGGGCCAAGTGGAGGCACTCAGTGGTCAAAGGCAAGATGGTCATAGCAACTCTAATGGACACCAGAGACAAAGCAGCAATCAGAATAGTCTGACTCATGTAAAGATCTGGCATTGGCTAATTAATCATGGTGTTCCTAGAAGTGAAACTGATAGGAAGACTACTGCATTCCTACTTAATTTATATAAGCAGAACACTTTTAAGTTGAATGGACAAAAGACTAACTCAAATTATAAAAACAGAGAATCACAGCCCTTCAATTAATTTCCAGAGTTGAGCCATTTTACAGACCCAGAACCCCTTGAATGAAGGGGAGGCCAGTCCCATTGAGGAAGGAACTCACTACACTAGCAACCATTTATGCTGTTATCTTTCTCTCACCCTTCCCCAAGCAGACCTCCAGCCTTTTACCAGGGTAACCACATTGGGGAAAGGGAAATTATCAGTCATTTCAGGGACTACTGGACACCGGCTCTGAGTTGATGTTAATTCCAGGGGACCCAAAATGTCATTGCGGTTCTCCTGTTAAAATAGAGGCTTATGGGAGTTTTAGCTCAGATCTGACATACTGTGATTCCAGTGGCTCCCCATACTCATCCTGTAGTCATTTCCCCAGTGCCAGAATGCATAATTGGCATAGACATACTTAGCAGCTGGCAGAGCCCCCATGCTGGCTCCCTGACTGGTAGGCTGAGGACTATTATGGTGGGAAAGGTCAAACAGAAGCCAGTAGGGCTGCCTCTACCTAGGAAAATAGTAAATCAAAACGAATATCACATCCCTGGAAGGACTGTGGAGATTAGTGATACCACCAAGGACTTGAAAGACACAGGGGTGGTGATTGCCACCATATCCCCTTTCAACTCTCCCATTTGGCCTGTGCAGAAGACAGATCGATCATGGAGAATGACAGTGAATTACTGGAGGCTTAACCAAGTGGTGACTCCAATGCAGCTGTTGTACCAGATGTGGTTTCATTGCTTGAGTAAATTAACATATCTCCTGGCACTGGTATGTAGCCATGGACTTGGCAAATGCCTTTTTCTCCATTCCTGTCCATAAGTCCCATGAGAAGCAATTTGCCTTCAGCTGGCAAGGTCAGCAATATACCTTTACTGTCCTACCTCAGGGATATATCAAGTCTCTGGCTTTACGTCATAATCTTATTTGGAGAGACCTTGATGGCTTTTCACTTTTTCAAGATATCACGCTTGTCCATTACATTGATGACATTATGCTGATTAGATCCAGTGAGCAGGAAGTAGCAGACACACTGGAATTACTGGTGAGACATTTGAGTGCCAGAGGATGGGAAATAATTCCAACTAAAATTCAGGGACCTTCTACCTCAGTAAAATTTCTAGGTATCCTGTGGTGTGACTCCTGTTGAGGCTTGAAGGATAAGCTGCTGCATTTGGCCCCGCCTACAACCAAGAAAGAGTCATGATGTCTAGTGGGCCTATTTAGATTTTGGACACAACACATTTCTCATTTGGGTGTGTTACTGCAGCCCACTTATCAAGTGACCCAAAGGCTGCCAGTTTTGAGTGGGGTCCAGAACAGGAGAAGGCTCTGCAACAGGTCCAGGCTGCCATGCAAGCTGGTCTGCCACTTGGGCCACATGAACCAGCAGATCCAATGGCACTTGAGGTGTCAGTGGCAGTTAGGAATGCTGATTGGAGCCTTTGGCAGGCCCCCATAAGTGAATCACAGTGAAGGTCTCTAGGATATTGGAGCAAGGCCATGCCATCTTCTGAAGATAACTACTCTCTTTTTGAGCAATAACTCTTGGCCTGTTACTGGGCTTTGGTGGAAACTGAACCTTTGACTATGGGTCATCAAGTCACCATGTGACCTGAACTGTCTATCATGAACTGGGTGCTTTCTGACCCATCTAGCCATAAAGTGAGTCATGCATAGCAGCATTCCATCATCAAATGGAAATGGCATATTTGTGATCGGGCTTGAGCAGGTCCTGAAGGCACAAGTTACATGAGGAAGTGGCTCAAATGCCCATGGTCGCTACTTCTGCTGCCCTGCCTTCTCTCCCCCAGCCTGCACCAATGGCCTCATGGAAAGTTCCCTATGATCAGTTGGCAAAGGAAGAGAAGACTCTGGCCTGGTTTACAGATGGTTCTCCATGATATGCAGGTACAACCTGAAAGTGGACAGCTACAGCACCACAGTCCCTTTCTAGGACATCCCTGAAGGACAGTGGTGAAGGGAAATCTTCCCAGTGGGCAAAACTTTGAGCTGTCCACCTGTTTGTGCACTTTGCATGGAAGGAAAAATGACCGTATCTGTAATTATATACTGATTCATGGGCTGCAGTCAATGGTTTGGCTGGATGGCCAGGGACTTGGAAGAAGCATGATTGGAAAATTGGTGACAAAGAAATTTGGGCAAGAGGTATGTGGATGGACCTCTCTGAGTGGTCAAAAACTGTGAAGGTACTTGTATCCCATGTGAGTGCTCACCAATGGGTGACCTCAGCAGAGGAGGACATTAATAATCAAGTGGATAGAATGACTTGTTCTGTGGACACCACTCAGCCTCTTTCCCCAGCCTCCCTTGTCATCACCCAATGAGGCAACAATACTTTGCAGGGCTGGGGCCTCCCAATGTATCCATGAACAAAGTGGCCGTGGTGGCAGGGATGGGGGTTACATATGGTCTCAGCAACATGCACTTCCTCTCCCCAAGGCTGATCTGGGTATGGCCACTGCTGAGTGCCCAATTTGCCAGCAGCAGAGACCAACACTGAACCCTCGATATGGCACCATTACTTGGGGTGATCAGCCAGCTCCCTGGTGGCAGGTTGATTACATTGGATCCCTTCTGTAATGGAAAGGGTAGAGGTTTGTCCTCACTGCAAAAGACACTTACCCTGGATATGGATTTACTTATTCTGCATGCAATGCTTCTGCCAAGACTACCATCTGTGGACTCACTGAATGCCTTATGCATCATCACGATATTCCACACAGCATTGCCTCTGACCAAGGCACTCCCTTTACCACTAAAGAAGTGTGGCGGTGGGCTCATGCTCATGGAATTTACTTGTCTTACCACGTTCCCTATCATTCTGAAGTAA
Source organism: Rhinopithecus roxellana (assembly GCF_007565055.1). Classification (NCBI taxonomy): domain Eukaryota; kingdom Metazoa; phylum Chordata; class Mammalia; order Primates; family Cercopithecidae; genus Rhinopithecus; species Rhinopithecus roxellana. Next base: position 36,424,200 of record NC_044557.1, read on the forward strand.
CTAGATTGATAGAATGGTGGAAAGGCAGTTGAAATCACAATTACAATGCCAATGAGGCAACAATACTTTGCAGGGCTGGGGCAAAGTTCTTCAGAAGGTCATATATGCTCTGAATCAGCATCCAATGTATGGTACTGTTTCTCCCATAGCCAGGATTCATGGGTCCAGGAATCAAGGGGTGGAAGTGGAAGTGGCATCACTCACCATCACCCCTGATGATCCACTAGAAAAAATTTTGCTTCCTGTTCCTGTGACATTACGTTCTGCTGGCCTAGGGGTCTTAGTTGCAGAGGAAGGAACACTGCCACCAGGAGACACAACAACAATTCCATTAAACTGGAAGTTAAGATTGCCATCTGGACACTTTGAGCTCCTCCTACCTTTACATCAATAGGCTGAGAAGGGACTTACAATGTTGGCTGGGGTGACTGACTCAGACTATCAAGATGAAATCCATCTACTACTCCACAACGGAAGTAAGAAAAAGTATGCATGGAATATGGAAGATCCATTAGGGTATCTCTTAGTATTACCATGCCCTGTTATTAAGGTCAATGGCGAGGGCCAATCCTGAAGGGTCTGGGTCATTTGTAGTCCTGTCTGAGTGACACACTTAATTATTATATCTATACACACTTCTACATAATCTGTGAATATAAAAACGTTAAAACACAAATAAAATGATAAATTATTGCATATCGAAATTTGAGATATAGCTGAAACAGTACTTAGAGAAAAAGTTATAAACTTAAATATTTATATTGGAAATGAAAAACAACTGAAATTAAATGACAATAGTATTTATCTGAAGTAGATGGAGAGAGAACAGAATAAGCCTAAGGAAACTAGAAGGAAAGAAACATTAATGAAATCATAGCAGAAGTTAATACAATGGAAAAGAAAGATATAATCAAGGGGATAAAACTAAAAGTTTGTTGTTTGAAACAAAATTAATCAAGAAACAATGCAAAAGGCAACAATAAACAGCAAATAATGTTAGGGATAAAAAGGGACTATAGAAACTGATTGAAAAGAGATTAAAAAGAATAAGAGGATATCTGAGATAACATATGCCCATTGATTGAGAAATTGAGATAAAATGAGAAATTTCCTAGAAAGATAAAAATAAATTAAACCTTCCCAGGAAGAAATTGAAATCCAAATGATACATTGAATCAGTAATTAGAAGTCTTTCCACAAAGAAAATATCAGTTCCGGATGGGTTTACATGTGACTTTTACCATATATTTAAAGAACATAAATAATCAATTAAAAGCTTCAATAAAATCTTTTAAGTGCAAAGACAAGTAAATAAAACTGCCCAACTCATAATTAAGACTAGTATAAAGTTCTTACCCAAACCTAAGAAGAACAAAACATAAGAAAGGAGTCTTATGAGTCAATTTCACTAGTAAACAATGATGTAAAAACCTAGAAATATTAACAATGTATGAAAGAATTAACAATGTATAAATGACATGACACATCATGGCCAAGATATATTTATTCTAGGAATACAAGATTATTTCAATATCAGAAAATCTCTTTTAAACATTCAGTTGCTAATAAAGTTTATTGCATTACAGATTTAAAAAGGAAAATCATATGATCTTCTCAATATAAAATCTACTATGTATAAAAAATTTGATAAATTTTACATAATTTATAATAAAAAATGTATGTAATGGAAATTCCTTATTGTAAAAAAAAGGGTATCTATAAAAAATAAACAAAACAGAAAAGTGATAGTATATATCAGACTCAACACTGAAACAATAGAGGGCTTTAGTTGCAATGAAAACAAGGCAATAATGCTCACTCTCCCCATTATTATTCCACATTGCTCTCAGCATTAATAATAACAATAATATAACCATACTGATCACAAATACAAATGGATATAAGATTCAAGGTTTGTACAGGAAGGTACAAAATTTTAGCATTTAACATGCAAAATATTCTCTATAGAAAACATTAAAGAATTCGTAAGAGAAGTTAACACTTTATTTAGGAAATTAAATAATTTTTTGAAGCTGTTACCTAAATAACTGGAGAAACATACAGTGTTCATATAGGGAGAGAACCAATAGCATAATGATTTCAGTTCTATTTATTTTGTAGTCTCAGTACAATGCCAAAGAATCAGAACGAGATGTTTTCACAGAACTTGTCAAGCTGATTCTAAAATTTATGTGGGTGAGCAAACTGAAAATTAACAGTGAAGATGCTTGTAAATAATAATAATAGTAATGACATAGTAACAAATAAGTATGTGGTGCTTACTGTCAGGAACCATTCTAAGTGTTATACAGTTATTAATTTATTCAATCAGAGAAAACCTACACAATAAGTTCTATTATTTTCTCATTCTGTCTTGTAGATACAGAACTGGAGCCCAGAGAAGCTAGGTAACTTGCTGAAGAGACACTGTGACGGAGGGAAACCCTAATACACAGCACTGGAGCACACCTCCACAACACACTTCTAGAATAAGAGAATATAAGGAGAACCATCTCTGCCAGCATCGAGATTTGTTACAAAGTTATGGTAATTGCGACATTGTGATGTTGGTACAGGATAGATCGAAAGATCAGCATGATAGAAAAAAGAACCCAGAAACGGACCAGTATATCAAATAAAAGACTAAACATGAAAGTTTATGCCCTAAGTCAATGGGGAAAACAATGGACAAGTCAGCAAAATTATATTTAGAAAATTGGTTACATAAATGATATTTTTTAAAAAACTGAAATAATTTCCTCCCTCATACCAGTCACAAACTTAATTTCAGAAAGAATAAGGACTTCCACTTTAGAAGGCAAATCTTTGAAACATATATATAGGAGGAGATAGGATAATTTATTTATGTCTTATTTCCTCATATATATATAGTGTTATGTATAAAATATATAATGTTATAATTAAACACATATATAATGTTACATATTATATATAATGCTATATTCAAACATATATATGTTTAATTATATAAACATGTAATGTTGTAATTAAATATACAAATGTTTAATTATATAAATATATAATGCTAATGTAACAATATAATGTTAAATGTTATAATTAAACATATATATGATTATAACATTAATTTTTAAAAATTCTACATTGAGAGGATATTAATAATTATTATATATTACATATAAGTATTAATATAATAATTATATTAGTTTATTTATATACTAATTTCTTTATGTCCTATAGAAAGAGAGGGAAGAGGAGGATCTATGACAATTTATTTATATGTATACATAAAATATATAATATAAAAATATATATTAGATATTATATATAATATATACAACATAAAATATATATTATATATAATATATAATCCCACATCCCTTATATATGTAAGTATATGTTATGTATATATATGAGATATATACTTACGTATATATAGGAGATGTAGGAAAATTTCTTTATAGTCTCTGGGTAAGAATGATTTCTTAGTATACAGAATGCAGTATATAAAATAAAAGATTGATATATTTTGATTACATTAAAATGTATACATTTTTATTCATCAGCGACAACATAAAGAGAGAGAAAGGAAAAGCCACAAACTGGGGGAAAACTGCAACACACATAACTGTTGAAGAACTTGATTTTATACTGTCTTGACAATAAAAGTGAAATAATGTTGAGAAAAGTCCTGAATTTCTACCTTCATCATTTATTTCTGAAGCACATCTTTATAGTTTATATAAGCTCATAGAAAATTAATATTCCACAAAGTAATAAAAATTCTAATTTCATTTTTACAAATATAGGATTAAAGGTAACTGTGTTAGTACATTTAAATCTTTGATTTTGAAGCAGCTATTTAGGGGTGCCTTCCAAGAAATAATCTAATTCTAATATGGTTACATTAAGGACATTATATAGGGCCCTATGTTATAATGCTAAGAACACAAATGAAATCCTGAAGATCAGCTTGCCAGTGTCATTTCACCTCATTTCTCCCTTTGTTATATTGCCAGTATTATTTGCAAAGCCTGATTCGGACTAAATTTGGTATAAGACAAAGGAAAAAAGTAAAGGTCAGGTCAAACTGCATTGATGAAACTAGGTCAAATATACGAACATTTCCAGTACCCTCTCATTCTTGAAAACTATTTCATTAGTGTAGTTGTGACTGGCATTTTTAAGGTTCGACTAGAGGCCCTCATGGTGATCAACAAAAGAACTTGTCATATAAGAACTATATCTCTTATTTATATGAACTGTTATATGAATTCCCCATGCTCTGTCTCTCAAGGTGGTAGAAAAATTAGAAGGGGAGGACAGAGAGTAAAAAACAGTGATGCTCAGTCACTGTTGAAAATGCTGCCTAGTGGCCTGTCATGGAGGGGATTTGCCTGCCTATTTGGTGTATGTAATTTGGTTCTGGCTCTATAGGACTTTTGGACTTGGTCGGTAGTATCCACCTTAGGCCTATGCAGTGGGGGCTGCCTCACTTAGACTTGCTTTCCTCTCAAGTTTCTAACTCCTCCTCCAGTGACCAGGATAGCCTGGCCAGCACTGTGTGGATGGAGCCTGGACCTCGTCTTGTGTGAATACCGGTCTCCATAAGTTCCTACCTCGAAATTTTCTAAGTCCCCCTTCTGTGAGTGGTTCTTGGTAGAGCTACGGGTGCCCCATTTTGCTGTTGTGCTCCATGTCCTGCCTAAGACCCACCTAGGGCATGGTCACATTTCTTCCCTTACTTCATGCTGTGACCCCTCTACCTGGCATGTAAGGTCATAGATGGCTGAAGGGTCCCCTGGACTCATGTCTGTAGGATCATCTTTTTGCAAGTCTTGCATTATTTTCCTGGGGATTTACTTACCCCTCAAAACTGGTGCTGACACGCTGGTATTGAGTGACTCATACCCATATGGGACATGGACCAGACCAGTTCAGGGCTCTAGCCTACTGAAGGTCCACAGCCAACCTTTGGATTCAAGTTGAGTAAAGTTGAGTTACTGTGGCTCATGCAGGGTCTCTCACATGTCCATGTTGTGGCCAAATGCTGGCTCCTAGACACAGCGTCCAAGAGTTGCTGGGGTGAGCCTTATCCCATACCCATGCTGCTGGCATCCAGGCCAGGTATCCACAACTCCACAGTCTCTGCACCACATAATAAGCAGTCCTAGTTGGTATCCTCTCATGGCCACTTATGTGTTGCCATTATGCTCTCCCTCTGGCTGGACAGGAATGGACATTCCTTAAGAAAAGACCTCCCGAAGTAGGTAAACAAAGCCGCTGGGAAGCTCGAACTGGGTGGAGCTCACAGCAGCTCAAGGAAGCCTGCCTGTCTCTGTAGTCTCCACCTCTGGGGACAGCGCACAGCTGAAGACCAACAGGGGAAGTAGCGGGAGCCGGTGCAGACGCGAACGACTCTGTCTGACAGCTTTGGGGAGAGCCGTGGATCTCCCAACGTGGAGGTTGAGATCTGAGAACGGACAGACTGCCTGCTCAGGTGTGTCCCTGACCCCTGAGTAGCCTAGCTGGGAGAAATCCCCCACTAGGGGCAGTCTGACACCCCACACCTCACAGGGTGGAGTACACCCCTGAGAGGAAACTTCCAAAGGAAGAATCAGACAGGTACACTCGCTGTTCAGCAATATTCTATCTTCAGCAACCTCTGCTGCTGATACCCAGGCAAACAGGGTCTGGAGTGGACCTCAAGCAATCTCCAACAGACCAACAGACAGTCCTTCTGACTGTCAGAAGGAAAACTATCAAACAGGAAGGACACCTATACCAAAACCCCATCAGTACTTCACCATCATCAAAGACCAGAGACAGATAAAACCACAAAGATGGGGAAGAAGCAGGGCAGAAAAGCTGGAAATTCAAAAAATAAGAGCGCATCTCCCCCTGCAAAGGAGCGCAGCCCATCGCCAGCAACGGATCAAAGCTGGTCAGAGAATGACTTGGACGAGAGGAGAGAAGAAGGCTTCAGTCCATCAAACTTCTCAGAGCTAAAGGAGGAATTACGTACCCAGCACAAAGAAACTAAAAATCTTGAAAAAAGAGTGGAAGAATTGACAGCTAGACTAATTAATGCAGAGAAGATCATAAACGAAATGACAGAGATGAAAACCATGACACGAGAAATACGTGACAAATGCACAAGCTTCAGTAACCGACTCGATCAACTAGAAGAAAGAGTATCAGCGATTGAAGATCAAATGAATGAAATGAAGCGAGAAGAGAAACCAAAAGAAAAAGAAGAAAAAGAAATGAGCAAAGCCTGCAAGAAGTATGGGATTACGTAAAAAGACCAAATCTACGTCTGATTGGGGTGCCTGAAAGTGAGGGGGAAAATGGAACCAAGTTGGAAAACACTCTTCAGGAAATCATCCAGGAGAACTTCCCCAACCTAGTAGGGCAGGCCAACATTCAAATTCAGGAAATACAGAGAACGCCACAAAGATACTCCTCCAGAAGAGCAACTCCAAGACACATAATTGCCAGATTCACCAAAGTTGAAATGAAGGAAAAAATCTTAAGGGCAGCCAGAGAGAAAGGTCGGGTTACCCACAAAGGGAAGCCCATCAGACTAACAGCAGATCTCTCGGCAGAAACTCTACAAGCCAGAAGAGAGTGGGGGCCAATATTCAACGTTCTTAAAGAAAAGAATTTTAAACCCAGAATTTCATATCCAGCCAAACTAAGTTTCATAAGTGAAGGAGAAATAAAATCCTTTACAGATAAGCAAATGCTTAGAGATTTTGTCACCACCAGGCCTGCCTTACAAGAGACCCTGAAGGAAGCCCTAAACATGGAAAGGAACAACCGGTACCAGCCATCGCAAAAACATGCCAAAATGTAAAGACCATCGAGGCTAGGAAGAAACTCCATCAACTAACGAGCAAAATAACCAGTTAATATCATAATGGCAGGATCAAGTTCACACATAACAATATTAACCTTAAATGTTAATGGACTAAATGCTCCAATTAAAAGACACAGACTGGCAAACTGGATAAAGAGTCAAGACCCATCAGTCTGCTGTATTCAGGAGACCCATCTCACATGCAGAGACATACATAGGCTCAAAATAAAGGGATGGAGGAAGATCTACCAAGCAAATGGAGAACAAAAAAAAGCAGGGGTTGCAATCCTAGTCTCTGATAAAACAGACTTTAAACCATCCAAGATCAAAAGAGAGAAAGAAGGCCATTACATAATGGTAAAGGGATCAATTCAACAGGAAGAGCTAACTCTCCTAAATATATATGCACCCAATACAGGAGCACCCAGATTCATAAAGCAAGTCCTTAGAGACTTACAAAGAGACTTAGACTCCCATACAATAATAATGGGAGACTTCAACACTCCGCTGTCAACATTAGACAGATCAACGAGACAGAAAGTTAACAAGGATATCCAGGAATTGAACTCATCTCTGCAGCAAGCAGACCTAATAGACATCTATAGAACTCTCCACCCCAAATCAACAGAATATACATTCTTCTCAGCACCACATCGCACTTATTCCAAAATTGACCACATCATTGGAAGTAAAGCACTCCTCAGCAAATGTAAAAGAACAGAAATTATAACAAACTGTCTCTCAGACCACAGTGCAATCAAACTAGAACTCAGGACTAAGAAACTCAATCAAAACCGCTCAACTACATGGAAACTGAACAACCTGCTCCTGAATGACTACTGGGTACATAACGAAATGAAAGCGGAAATAAAGATGTTCTTTGAAACCAATGAGAACAAAGATACAACATACCAGAATCTCTGGGACACATTTAAAGCAGTGTGTAGAGGGAAATTTATAGCACTAAATGCCCACAAGAGAAAGCAGGAAAGATCTAAAATTGACACTCTAACATCACATTTAAAAGAACTAGAGAGGCAAGAGCAAATACATTCAAAAGCTAGCAGAAGGCAAGAAATAACTAAGATCAGAGCAGAACTGAAGGAGATAGAGACACAAAAAACCCTCCAAAAAATCAATGAATCCAGGAGTTGTTTTTTTGAAAAGATCAACAAAATTGACAGACCACTAGCAAGGTTAATAAAGAAGAAAAGAGAGAGGAATCAAATAGATGCAATAAAAAATGATAAAGGGGATATCACCACTGACCCCACAGAAATACAAACTACCATCAGAGAATAATATAAACGCCTCTACGCAAATCAACTAGAAAATCTAGAAGAAATGGATAATTTCCTGGACACTTACACTCTCCCAAGGCTAAACCAGGAAGAAGTTGAATCCCTGAATAGACCAATAGCAGGCTCTGAAATTGAGGCAACAATTAATAGCCTACCCACCAAAAAAAGTCCAGGACCAGATGGATTCACAGCTGAATTCTACCAGAGGTACAAGGAGGAGCTGGTACCATTCCTTCTGAAACTATTCCAATCAATAGAAAAAGAGGGAATCCTCCCTAACTCATTTTATGAGGCCAACATCATCCTGATACCAAAGCCTGGCAGAGACACAACAAGAAAAGAGAATTTTAGACCAATATCCCTGATGAACATCGATGCAAAAATTCTCAATAAAATACTGGCAAACCGGATTCAGCAGCACATCAAAAAGCTTATCCACCATGATCAAGTAAACTTCATCCCTGGGATGCAAGGCTGGTTCAACATACACAAATCAATAAACGTAATCCAGCATATAAACAGAACCAAAGACAAGAACCACATGATTGTCTCAATAGATGCAGAAAAGGCTTTTGACAAAATTCAACAGCCCTTCATGCTAAAAACGCTCAATAAATTCGGTATTGATGGAACGTACCTCAAAATAATAAGAGCTATTTATGACAAACCCACAGCTAATATCATACTGAATGGGCAAAAACCGGAAAAATTCCCTTTGAAAACTGGCACAAGACAGGGATGCCCTCTCTCACCACTCCTATTCAACATAGTGTTGGAAGTTCTGGCTAGGGCAATCAGGCAAGAGAAAGAAATCAAGGGTATCCAGTTAGGAAAAGAAGAAGTCAAATTGTCCCTGTTTGCAGATGACATGATTGTATATTTAGAAAACCCCATCGTCTCAGCCCAAAATCTCCTTAAGCTGATAAGCAACTTCAGCAAAGTCTCAGGATACAAAATTAATGTGCAAAAATCACAAGCATTCTTATACACCAGTAACAGACAAGCAGAGAGCCAAATCAGGAATGAACTTACATTCACAATTGCTTCAAAGAGAATAAAATACCTAGGAATCCAGCTTACAAGGGATGTAAAGGACCTCTTCAAGGAGAACTACAAACCACTGCTCAGTGAAATAAAAGAGGACACAAACAAATGGAAGAACATACCATGCTCATGGATAGGAAGAATCAATATCGTGAAAATGGCCATACTCCCCAAGGTTATTTATAGATTCAATGCCATTCCCATCAAGCTACCAATGAGTTTCTTCACAGAATTGGAAAAAACTGCTTTAAAGTTCATATGGAACCAAAAAAGAGCCCGCATTGCCAAGACAATCCTAAGTCAAAAGGACAAAGCTGGAGGCGTCACGCTACCTGACTTCAAACTATACTACAAGGCTACAGTAACCAAAACAGCATGGTACTGGTACCAAAACAGAGCTATAGACCAATGGAACAGAACAGAGTCCTCAGAAATAATACCGCACATCTACAGCCATCTGATCTTTGACAAACCTGAGAGAAACAAGAAATGGGGAAAGGATTCCCTATTTAATAAATAGTGCTGGGAAAATTGGCTAGCCATAAGTAGAAAGCTGAAACTGGATCCTTTCCTTACCCCTTATACGAAGATTAATTCAAGATGGATTAGAGACTTAAATGTTAGACCTAATACCATAAAAACCCTAGAAGAAAATCTAGGTAGTACCATTCAGGACATAGGCATGGGCAAGGACTTCATGTCTAAAACACCAAAAGCAACGGCAGCAAAAGCAAAAATTGACAAATGGGATCTAATTAAACTAAAGAGCTTTTGCACAGCAAAAGAAACTACCATCAGAGTGAACAGGCAACCTACAGAATGGGAGAAAATTTTTGCAACCTACTCATCTGACAAAGGGCTAATATCCAGAATCTACAAAGAACTCAAACAAATATACGAGAAAAAAACAAACAACCCCATCAAAAAGTGGGGAAAGGATATGAACAGACATTTCTCAAAAGAAGATATTCATACAGCCAACAGACACATGAAAAAATGCTCATCGTCACTCGCCATCAGAGAAATGCAAATCAAAACCACAATGAGATACCATCTCACACCAGTTAGAATGGCAATCATTAAGAAGTCAGGAAACAACAGGTGTTGGAGAGGATGTGGAGAAATAGGAACACTTTTACACTGTTGGTGGGATTGTAAACTAGTTCAACCATTATGGAAAACAGTATGGCAATTCCTCAAGGATCTAGAACTAGATGTACCATATGACCCAGCCATCCCACTACTGGGTATATACCCAAAGGATTATAAATTATTCTACTACAAAGACACATGTACACGTATGTTTATTGCGGCACTATTCACAATAGCAAAGACTTGGAATCAACCCAAATGTCCATCTGTGACAGACTGGATTAAGAAAATGTGGCACATATACACCATGGAATACTATGCAGCCATAAAAAAGGATGAGTTTGCGTCCTTTGTAGGGACATGGATGCAGCTGGAAACCATCATTCTTAGCAAACTATCACAAGAACAGAAAACCAAACACCGCATGTTCTCACTCATAGGTGGGAACTGAACAATGAGATCACTTGGACTCGGGAAGGGGAACATCACGCACTGGGGCCTATCATGGGGAGGGGGGAGGGGGGAGGAGGGAGGGATTGCATTGGGGAGTTATACATGATATAAATGATGAATTGATGGGTGCTGACGAGTTGATGGGTGCAGCACACCAACATGGCATAAGTATACATATGTAACAAACCTGCACGTTATGCACATGTACCCTAGAACTTAAAGTATAATAATAATAAAAAAAAAAAAAAAAAAAAAGAAAATGTGAAAAAATGAACAAAAGAAAAAAAAAAAAAAAGAAAAGAAAAGACCTCCCATCTTGCTTGACCACAGGCAAGTGATCAAGTCTAGTCTCTTCACTGGTGGTAAGTAAGAAAGGGTTCCTGGACACTGAAAGAGATCTCATTTCGGAATTTGGTGATTACAGCCTAAAAAGTTCAAAGGAATGCCTGGTTGGAAGATGAAGTTTTCTAACTTGTTATGATAAAATTCTGATTGGTAAATTTAAATTGACAATAAAATAAATTGCCATTCATGTTTTTCTGCATGTGGTCATTGTCAAGGCAGGGTATTAACAACTTTTGAGAGGGTCACTGGAAGCCCCCATTGGAGCAAAGCATCATTACAAATGTTATTAGGGAATTGTAGAGGCAAGGAGGTCTATACAGATTCAGTGAAAACATGCTCTGAATAATGTGATTTTTAAATAACAACAACGTTTTTGCCTTTGTCTCCAAGTAGGAAATATAACATTAGCAAGGAATAGTGTTTACAACAGTTCTGGAGCAATGAGGCCCAGATACCTCAAGGAATCTTCACATGCCCTATTCGGACAATAAAATACCTCAGTCTCTCCTCTTGTCTTGTTATTATCCTCCCATTACCTCTCATGAGTCCAGTAGTTTTGTAATACTTTTTTTTTAAACTCAAACTGTTTGTAGAGGTAAGACCTCAGATCCTGCACTTTATGGGGGCAGAATACTCTATATTCACTTGTTTCTTCAAAATTCTATCAGAGGCATTCCTAGTTCTTCAAGTCACTATTTACCTAGACACATCATTCAGCTGGAGCAGGAGAATTATTACGATTTTCATATTTGAAATGTAGAAACTGAAGAAAAATTTTTAGTGACTAGTCCAAAATCATAGTGGCTCATCTGGAAATGAAATATATTTTTGTCAGTGTTCTAATATATTTCTTCTATTTTCAGATAGTGAAATGGCATTAAAATAACACTTTATCTCAGGTACTAGTAACAGAAAAGAGCAAAGCATATTTTACCGAAGCAGTATAAGCTCCTAGTGATGTATTCACGATTCATTGCCTGGCAATTTCAATCCGTATCTGGGAGCATATAATACTGACTATAAATGCAATTGGAAGGCAGAAGCTAATGGTGTGAGAGGAATGAGGGGACATTCCCAGATACAGTGGAATGCTTGAAGTGGAATTGTGCCACTTTTTCTCCTTCCATGCATTGTATATGATGAAGAAGCCCCTCTGTATCTCAAGACTTCCCTCTTCAAGTCTTGAAAAAAATTTCTTGGAAATGTATTAATGTTTAATAGCTTTATTCATGTGAGTCTCTTATACCCTTTAAAATAATCCACTAGGATTGAGGTACATCCACCAGAACTTAGATAAAGCATGTGGCAATGTGGTGCAATCAAAGACCATGGGTATTGGAGTAAGATAAATCTGAGTTTGAGTCCTAACTTCAGCCACTCTCCAAGTACTTACCTGCAAATGTGACATAAAAATGCTTACTTCACAAACAGATGATGGAGGCAAAGCACCCGCCATACACATATGTTCAATACAAAGTGCTTATTACTACTAGCTCACTGTGTAAGTCCTTTGCTGATGCTAGTCATCATACTTGATAAGTATTATTTTCTGTGTGTCATAAATCTAGGCGGAATGGAACCATGGATGTTTGGAAGAGACGTTGGTAAATACTTCTTCATTCACATAATCTATGCTACCACTATGGCCTGAGAAATTCACATGCTTGCAAAGAGGCTAAATTAACTGAGTGGACTGAGGAAGGCTAATGAGTAAAAGAAACAGATACTTAAAAATTTCAACCACTTCTGCATAATATTAAAAATTATTCTCAGATGCTTACAGTCAAATTTTAGTGGGAAAAAGTCATTAAAAAACAGGTGTGAGATTCAATAAGATGGTTAATTTTTTAAATTGATTAATTCATCAGAATCCTTTGAGTGAGCAGGCAGTCATAAATACATATGTGGAAAATCTTCTTACATTATTCTCTTTTTTCTCCCCTAACAACCATTCTTTTCTACATGTCAGACTTTTTTATTTATCTGTATTAAGTTTATTTTTATTGACAAATTTTAATTGTATGCATTTATGGAGTATATTGAGATGTTTTGTTATATATATACAATAGGAAATAATTAAATCAAGCTAATTAACTTATCCATCACCTTATTACCTATCATTTTTATGGTGAGACATCTGAAATCAGTTATCTAAAATATCTTAGTTATTTTGAAATATACAACACTTATTATTGATTATAGTCACCCGGCTGTACAAGATATGGCAAAACTTATTCTTCCTGTCTATCTGAATCTTCATACGCTTTGCCCAGCAATTGCCCATTCTCTTCCCCTGCTTCCCCTTCTCCCCTCCAGTCCTGTGACCACCACTCTGTGCCCTCTGCTTCTGTTACTTCAAGTCTTAGATTGTAAAGATAAGTGAGATCATGTGGTATTTGTCTTTCTGTGTCTGCTTATTTCACTTAGCACAATGTCCTTCAGGTTCACACATGTTGCCGAAAATGACAGAATTTTCTTCTTTTTAAAGGCTGAATAGTATTTCACTGTGTGTGTATGTATATACCATTTTTTTCTTTATCCATTCATTCACTGATGAACACTTAATTTAATTCCATATCTTGGCTATTGTGAGTAATACTGCAATGAACATGAGAATGTGATATCTCTTTGACATACTGATTTCAATTGCTTTAAATATACATGCAGAAATGAGATTGCTGGATCAAATAGTAGTTTTATTTTTAGTTTCTTGAGGAAACCATACAATTTTACATAATGGTTGTACTAATTTATATTCCCATCACAATGTACAAGAGTTACTTTTTCTCCAAATCTTTGCCAACACTTATCGTTCATCTTTTTTTTTTTTTTATAAAAGCCATTCTAACAGGTGTGAAGTGGTATCTCATTATAGTTTTAATTTGCCTTTTCCTGATGATTGGAGATGCTGAACATTTTTCATGTACCTACTGGCCATTTGCATGTCTACTGTTGAAAAAATGACTGTTCAAGTTCTTTGCCCATTTTTCAATTGAGTTATTTGTTTTCTTGCTATTGAGTTGTTTGAGACCTTGTTTATTTGTATATTAACTCCTTATCAGATTTATAGTTTGCAACTATTGTCTCCCATTTTATTATTTTTTAACCAGAAGCAACAATCTTGCCTCAAATCTTATGCTAACCACAGGATGCCTTCTTACGTCATGTGAACGAAAGCTAATAACCAACACCAGTGCTAATATATTTTTTATCATAAAGTTGACTAATTATGGAAAAGTTTATGTGAATATTAATACTATTTGAAGAATAAGTAAATTGCTCTCTGGTACTATTGCACATGCTAGAATTCACACAGCTTTATTTATTTTAACATAATGGTTCAAGATATTTTAAAATATAAATGTCTTATTTTTTAATATTTTAAGTAATTTACCTGGAAACATCCTGAAGTCTCCAGAGAATCTATATCAGATAAAACTGCTGATTTTCATTTAGAAATGTAAAAATTGGGGAAAATCAAGTGACTTTGAGTATCTGTTGCTTATCCTCGCATATATTTTATATATTTTGTTTATGATCTCACTTGCCTGAGTGGTGAAAAATCATAACAGGATTTCTACTTGTGGCTATGATGGAATTAATAAAACCAGACCTCACTTCCCACTGTGAACATGTAAAAAACTGGGAAAACATACAAAGGAAAAGTTTTCAGATGTGATCCCGAGGAGAAGAGGATTACAAAGGTCAGAATATGAGCCTTCTGCTTAGGAACTTTAATGACTATGGTATAGGGAGGGCAAACTCAACTCAAGCAGAGCCAAGTTGAAAAGACAAAGACTGAAGTTCAAGGGGCCAGTGACGGCTGGACATTGTGGAGCAGCCTACTGAGAAGATGGAGTAACATAGAGAAAGGGCTCCAGACATCTGCACTGTGGCCCTCTTGCATCTTCAGCTGAATAATAAGCTACTTATACATAAAATGATACTCCAAAATGCCGAGAAAAGAAACATTACTGAGAAAAATAATTTAAAAAGTAAAATTACAGGACTTTTAATTTTAAAAATAGGAGAAAATCTTTTTACCTCAGGGTTAGCCAAATTTCTTTATTATTATTATTAATATTAATATTATTATACTTTAAGTTCTGGATACATGTGCAGAACGTGCATGTTTGTTACATAGGTATACACTTGCCATGGTGGTTTGCTGCACCCATCAACCCATCATCTACATTAGGTATTTCTCCTAATGCTATCGCTCCCCTAGTCCCCCACCCCCTACAGGCCCCTGGGTGTGATGTTCCCTTCCCTGTGTCCATGTGTTCTCATTGTTCAACTCCCACTTCTGAGTGGGAACATGTGGTGTTTGGTCTTCTGTTCCTGTGTTAATGTGCTGAGAATGATGGTTTCCAGCTTCATCCATGTCCCTGCAAAGGACATGAACTCGTCCTTTTTTATGGCTGCATAATATTCCATGATGTATATGTGCCACATTTTCTTTATCCAGTCTATCATTGATAGGCATTTGTGTTGGTTCCAAGTCTTTGCTATTGTAAACAGTGCTACAATAAACATACATGTGCATGTGTCTTCCTAGTAGAAAGATTTATAATCCTTTGGGTATATACCCAGTAATGGGATTGCTGGGTCAAATGGTATTTCTGGTTCTAGATCCTTGAGGAATTTCCACACTGTCTTCCACAATGGTTGAACTAATTTACATTTCCACCAACAGTGTAAAAGCATTCGTATTTCTCCACATCCACACCAGCATCTGTTGTTTCCTTACTTTTTAGTGATTGCCATTCTAATTGGCGTGAGATGGTATCTCATTGTTATTTTGATTTGCATTTCTCTAATGACCAGTGATGATGAACATTTTTTCATGTTTGGTGGTGGCATAAATGTCTTCTTTTGAGAAGTGCCTATTCACATCCTTCACCAACTTTTTGATGGGATTATTTGCTTTTTTTCTTGTAAATTTGTTTAAGTTCTTTGTAGATTCTGGATATCAGCCTTTTGTCAGTTAAAGCATAGAAAATACTAACTATAAAAGAAAAGAGATTGATATGTATGGCTTCTTAAAATTAAACTTTTATCTCAAAAAAGACACCATTAAGAAAAGAAAATAGCATGTATGGAAAGAAAGAAACTGTTCACAACACATACTTGACAAAGGACGTGTATCCAAAGTATCTATGAATGTCTTACGACTCCATGATAAGAATATACACAACCCAATTTTTAAAATGTGATAAATATTTGAACAGACACTTCACAAGCAAATGATATATAAATGACCAGTAAGCACATAAAAAGATGCTTAATATCATTAGCCATCTGTAGTCATTAGAGAAATGTACATTAAAACCTTAATGACTTACCACTAAACACACTAGAAAGGCTAAAATTAAAGACTGACAATAGCGAGTACAGGCAAGGAAGAGGAACCACTGGAATTTTCTTGTTATTGGTGGGAGTATAAAATGGCACACCCACTTTGGAAACAGATTGGCAGTTTCTTAGAAAATTACCTTATTATTCATTAATTATCATTACCATTAATATTACTCATTAATTACTCAAAATTACCATATTACTCATGCAATTACCAATTACGTATTGCCATATTACCATAATATTACTGGTGATATTACTCCTAGGTATTTACAAAAATTAAAAACATTTATCCCTAGAGAAATGTATATACAGATGTCCATTGCAATTTTATTTATAATTTCCAAAATTTAGAAGAACTCAAATGTTCATCAACAATGGAATACTTCTCAGCAATAAAAAGTGGTATGCTATCAACATATGCAGCAACATGGGTAAATCTCAAAAGCATTATGTTGAACAAAGGAGTCAGAAATGGAAAGAGTACCTTCTCTATTAGTCCATTTGTATGAAACTCTAGATCAGACAAACAAAAGTATGGTGACAGCAGAATAGTAGTTGCTTGGGGTGGGGGAGAAAGTTGTTGACTGTCAATCATCATAATATAAATTTGGAGGGTAAAGAATGTTCTATATCCCAATTGTGGTGGTGTTAACAGAGGTGTATGTATTTGAATTATATTTCATTAAGGTTGATTTAAAAAGTAACAATAAAGCATAAAATATCACTATATTTACAAAACATGATATGTTAGAATGTAATTTTAAATATATTCAAACAATTTAGCCTATCAAATTTTCACATTCTGTCTCTCTCTCTCTCTCTCTCTCTATATATATATATATATACTATTTAATGAAATTTGAGTTTTTTAGCACTTTAATATTATATAGGATAAATTTACTTCCTTTGCTTGTGTTAAAACCCATTATCCTGAACATGCACCCCTTCTCTATAGGGAAAACAATGTAGTTATCAACTCTACTGACTAATCACTGAATTAAACATTTTCTTTTGATAACACAATTCAAATAATCTTGAATATTATGTAGATTATTGGTAAAAGTAATTAAGGACTAGAATAAAGGTAATTATAATTTCTGATGGATGAACCGATAGGAATAAAGTAAGAATTGACCTGAACCCTCGTCTAAAACTAGAAAAAAATTAAAGGAAATCCTAAAACTTTAGTTGTGTTTTTAATTGATTTTCACCCACCAGTGCACTCGTAAGTACTCTATTTTCACTGAGGACTATAAGCAGAACTTTCCTCAAGGAAAGATATTTGGTACTTGTGACAATGCAGGAATCATATAAAACTATCTTCCAAAATACATACAAAATGATATCTTTTCTCAGACCTAAATATTCTTAAAGAAATTGATTTTCTTTCTAGCATACTAGTTAAAATAATAATAAAGGATCAGTTTCCAAATATGATTTATTCAAACGAGTACAGGCAGTCCGATTTGCTTGCCACTATGTTAATGGGAGCACATGTATACAAGAACTGTGTACTCTCATCTGCACAGATCCATAGTAACTGAAGTGCAGAACAGACTTGGTTCAGATATGCACAATTTTTGTGAACGCAGTACTGTAACTTTCATATTTCCCTATTAACATGTATTCTACGAATGAACATAGGTTCCATTAATTAACTTATAATTAATTAGAAATTCCATTTCTAATCAATGGAACCTATGTCCGTTGGTTCTTACATTAATTTTGGGGCTCTTACATCAATATTTTTGTTTCATTTTTATTTTATTTTATTTTATTTTTAAAAACGTTTATATTGGGTTCAAGGGTTGTTTAGGTAAAGTCCTGTCACAGGGGTTCGTTTTACAGGGGTTTGTTTCACAGATTACTTTGTCACCCATGTATTGTGTTTTATTTTGGTGAGAGAGATACATGTATCTATTTTTAAACATCATAACATACTTTGTTTTACAATGCAAAACAGCAGTCCTTTCTCCCACTTGTTCCTACTCTCAAACCCTGGAGGCAATCATTCACAATCCTTTCAGCTGTGCCTTCTGGTATTTACCTCCATAGTTTTAAATAACATAACATTATTTGTAAATAACATAACTATTTATAATAATATAAATTGATTAATCAATTGTGACCCCATCCCTGCTGGAGCTCTTTGTCTTCTTTTTTATTTTGGGATTAGCTGCTTTTTCTTCACAACTTTCATTCTAGAATTCCTCTTCCATTCTCTCTTGTGTGGGAATTCTTCTTTCCTGGACCTGCTACCTCTCTTTTTCTTTGTTTGCCTTCAGGTTTTAGCTCATGCTCTCATAGTTTCCTGAGGGATTGTGGGAAATAGTTTTTGGGATATTATCTGCCTAAAATGGCTAATCTCTGCTCACATTTAGTAGTTTGATTGGGTCCAAAATTATATCAAACACAAATTTCCTTTAGAATTGTGATGACTTCACTCCACTGTCTTCTAACTTCCAGTGCTACAGTTATGATCTGCATTCTTATTTTGTTTCTTCATTCTTTATAAGACCAAATCCCTTCACTCCTCAAGCTCAAAAGGTCTTATTTTTTTAAAAATTTTAACTGTACTTAAAAGTTTATGGTGCTATGTCTTGGTGTATGTGTGTGTGTGTGTATACATACTTCATTTATGGTTTTGAACATTTGGTGTACCCTTTCAATAAGAAGTCATATTCCAGAGTTCTTGGGACAGTTCTTGTGTTACTTCTGATATTTTTCAGCCTTACATTTTCTCTGTTCATGCTTTTATGTCAAATGGTACATCCCCCTCAAGTGATGCTTTAATTACCTCTGACATTTAGGTTTACTTCCTGGGATATCCTGCATCTAACAATCCTTCTACTGATTGTTCTTTATCTCAGTCATCATATTTCCAAAAGTTCTTTCTTGTTTTTCTTGTTTTCGTAGTGTTTTTTCATTTTTATCACACTTATGATTTTCTGAATATATCTTCATTTTTTTTTTTTGAAAATAGTAACAGTGAAAGTGTAGAAGTTTTGTTTCTCTCCCAATATAATCCCTATTTCCATTGAATTCCTTTATTTATTTTTTGAAGTCTTTGTTTTTCTCTTGGAGACTTTCTTCAGGCCACTGGGGTTTCTTGGATACACATTCATATTTAAGAGTGAGACACTAAAATTTGTGTGTATGTGTGTGGCTTATCAGATGATTAGTTTTACTTTAGAGTAATTAGGTAGGGAGTCAGTTAGTGGTGTGCTGAAAGGTGGTTACCAGGGAAGTTAAAGAGGGGACAAAACTGGATTTATGTATTTTCATAAGTCTTATTAAGCAGAAGTGATGTTTACAAATTTTGTATATATTGTCAAGTTGTTAATACAGTCTTAATGACCCATACAACTTCAAAACAATAACATTTAAAAATAAGTTGTGAATTTTCTCTTCTTATCATTGCTTTCAATCACATGAGTAGATTATATTAATTTTTTAAACTCTCAAAGTGGCAGAAATCTTTTAGAAGATGAAAATTTTGATTCTTTCCAATTCTTACTATTATATTTTTATGATTGCATTTCTATAAGTATTTTTCTGGAAATACATTTTTATTTCTCTTGGATGGAATGCTGAGTCTTACTGTAAGTATATATCTGACAATTTAAGAAATTGCAAAACTATTTTTCAAATAGACTGTACTATTTTATATTCTTGCTGGCAATAAAAGGGTTTCAGTTTCCACACATCCTTGCCAATATTTGTTATTGTCTCTCTTCTTTATTATAGGCTTTCCAGTAGGTGGGTAATGATATCTCCTTATGGTTTCAATGTACATTTCCCTAATGACTAATGATATTGGCATTTTTTCATGTGCTTATTGGACATCTGGATATCATCTTTAGTAAAATGTGTATTCATATCTTTGGCCCATTTTTTAAAAGGATGGTTAGTTTTCCTGTTATTGAGTTTTTATGCTTATTGGTAAATTCTTAGTAGTTCTTTACTAGATGTATGATTTTAAATATCCTCTCTCTCCTAGTTTGTATTGTCTTTTCATTTTCTTAATGATGTCTTTTTAAGCATAAAAGTTTTAAATTTTGATGAAGTTCATTTTATCAAACTCCTTTTAAACAGATCATGCTTTTGGTGTTTTATCTAAAAACTGCTTAACCCAAGGTCACAAGATGCTCTTTCATGTGTTCTCTAGAAATATCATAGTTTAAGCATGTACATTTATATACACAGTCTGTTTTGAGTTAATTTTCGTGTATTGCATGAAGTAAAGGTCTAAATTAATTTTTGCATATGCATATTCAGTTATCTGTGTAGTAATTTTTGATCATCCTTTCCTCAATGAATTTTCTAGGCATTTTTGTTAAAATCATATGACCATTAATTTAAAGCTCATGGATTATATAAATAACAAAATATATGATTGTAATTATTATTCCCTTTTTGAAATATGAGTTTTTCAAAAGAACAAGTTAAAATTTGAAATTGTTGAATGGCTTGTTTCTTCCCAAGTTGTTAAAAAATTTTTTCAGCTTTGTTTAGTTGTCATTGGAAATATGGCTTATATTATGTCTATATTTTGAGTTTATTGAGGTATTCTTGGGCATAATATATGATCAAATTTTAAAGCAATTAGATGAAAGGCATATTTTTATTTAGCATATTGCAGAGTTGGATCCATGCTTATCAAATCAACATTATTACATACATTTGATTCCGTATTTCATAATGGCTATATAAACTCTGCCACAGACTGAGAAATATATTAAAAAATCTGCTATTGTGATTAATTGCAAGGGGCTGAATGTTTCTGGCTCCCTCAAAATTCATAGGCTGAAATCCAAACTCCCAATGTGATATTATTTGGAGGTGAGAGCTTTGAAAGATAGGTCATGAGAGTGGAGTCCTTACAAATGAAATTCATGCACTTTTAAGAAGAGGCCAGAGTGCTAAGCTAGCTCTTCTTTCACCACGTGAGGACACAGCAAGAAGACAGCTGTCTATAAACGAGGAAGACGGCCCTTCCAAAGAACTGGACCCTGATGACATCTTGATCTCAGACGTTCAACCTTTAGAGTTGTGAGAAATACGTTTGTTGTTTAAGTCACCTAATTTTGGTTAGAGATTGATTGATGTTTTATTATAGGAGCCTGAGTTAGGATAGTTTCATTCAGTTTCTCTTTGAATTTCTTTTTCCTTTTTTTGGAGATGGAGTCTTGCTCTGTAGCCCCAGCTGGAGTGCAGTGGTGCAATCTCAGCTCACTGCAGCTTCCACCTCCCAGGCTCAAGCAATTCTCCTGCCTCAGCCTCCCTGAATAGAGTAGCTGGGACTACAGGCATGTGCCACCATGCCCAGCTAATTTTTGTATTTTTAGTAGACATGGGGTTTTGTCATGTTGGCCAGGCTAGTCTTGAACTCCTGACCTCAAATGATCCTCCCACCTTGGCCTCTCAAAGTGCTGGGATTACAGGGGTTCTAAAAAATTCCCTTCATTTGTTTAATGCTAAATGGTTTGACACACATAGTTTTATGAAAGTTACATTTTATTTTGGATACTGTATTTAATTTTTTTAAGTCATCTTCTAGTAATGTCTTTAGTTTATTGAACTGTACCAGATATTACCTTTGAAATCCCCTTTTATAGTTAAATACTATTGTATGATTACATGCATTTGACATAAAATTGCATATTTTTTTAAAACTTCAAATGTTTTTACTTACTTTCTTTTAGAACTATCTCTTATATATTTTATACTGTTCTGTTTCTTTAACCCAACTTGTAGGCTGTTAGTCAAATTTTCAACAACTTTATTGAAATACATTTGAAAAAATATTATTTGTATACAACAAATTGAAATTAGTAAAATATGCAATTTGATAAGTTATCACATATGCATACATCTGCTAAACCATACAAAAATAAAGGAACATATCTACTATCTCCAAAAGTCTTCTCATGACTCTTTGAAATCACTCTTGGCTCTCACTGCTACCTATTTCTATGCAACCAATGATCTGCTTTTTGTAACCATTAGGTTGTATTTTTTAGAATTTTGTAAAAATTAATTCATAAAATATGTATTCATTTTTATCTGGCCTCTTTCATTTAGCATAATTGTTTTGAGAATAGTGAGTATTGCAGCAATTATAAATAATTCCAAATTGTAACGTGAATATGTGTTTTCCATATATATATTCCCATACCATTTTCAGGTTTTGGCTATCACAAATAAAACTCCTATGAACATTCACGTACAGATCTTTGTATGAATATATACTTTCATTTTTCTTCTGCAAGTACTTAGAAATGGAATGGCTGGATCACATGCTAGATGTATGTTTAATGTTTAGAAATGGTCAAACTGCTGTTCACAGTAGTTGTACAATCTTACATTCCCATCAGCATGTTAAGAGTTCCAGTTCCTTCACATTCTCACTAACACTTGCTATGGTTGGGTCATTTTAATTTCAGCTATCTGATGGTGTCTAGTGGAATCTCACTGTGTTCACTTTTCTTAATGACTATGTCGAGCATCTTTTCATGAGCTCCTTTGCGTTATGTCTTTTTTGTGAAGTATATATTTAACATTTTTGCTCATTTTAAATTGGTTGTTTATCATTGAGCTTTGAAAGTTATTCTGTATATAATTTTTATTAGATATTTCTCTATAAATATCTTCTCCTAATTAACAAATTTACATATATATTCCCTTAACTGTCTTTCAAAGAACAGAACTTTTTAATCTTGATGAAGTTCAATAAGTTCAATCAATCAGTTTCTTATATCAAGGATCGTGATTTCTGTGTCTTACCAAATAAATTTTGCCTAATCCAGTATTACAAATATTTTACCTATTTTCTTCCATAATTCTTATATGTTTAGGTTTTACATTAGATTTATGATTATTTTTGCATTAAGTGTTGTATATAGTGTGAAGTATGAATCAAATGTGTGTGTGTTTTTTTTTAATGTGGAGATCCAATTGATCCAGCAATATTTGTTAAAAAGATCTATTTCCCACTGAATTGGCTTAGCACCTTTGCTAAAACTGATTTGTACATAAATGGGTGGGTTTATTTCTCCACTCTTTATTCTATTCTATTAATCTATTTGTCTGTCTTTGTGCCAATATCACAATGCAGCATTGTAAGTTCGAAATCAGGTAGTGTGAGCCCTAGTTCGAAATCAGGTAGCGTGAGCCCTCCAACTATTTTTTCTTCTTTTTGAAAGTTGCTTTGGCTACTTCAGTTGATTTGCATTGTTGCATGAATTTTAGTATCAGATTTCCCTTTCTACAAAGGAGCCTGTAGGAATTTTTGTTGAGATTACATTGAATTTCAACATCGATTTGAGGAGAATTGACATAACAATATTGAGTCTTTTGATCAATGAATATGATATAGCTCTCCATTTATTTAGGTCTTCTTTAACTTCTGTCAGCAATGTGTTTTAGACCTCAGTGTACAGATCATGCAAAGTATTGTTAGATTTATTCTTAAACATTACCATTTTTGATATTTAATATTTTTAAAATTTTAATTTCCAAATGATCATTTCTAGTGCATAAAGTACAATTGATTCTTATATATTGATTTTGTATCTTGCAGTGTTGCTAACCTCACTTACTAGGTCTTGTAGCTTTTCTGTAGACTCTATGGGATTTTCTGTCTAGAAAATGACATTTTGTGTCCAAAAAAGGCAACTCTACTTTTGCTCCAATTGAGATGCATTTATTTTATCTTCTTGACTGATTACACTAGCTAAGAACATTTGTACGATGCTGAAACAGTGAGAGTAGACATCTTTATTTTGTTCTTCAACTCAGGAAAAAAATTATTTGGTTCTTCACCATTAACTATAAGGTTAGTTGTAGGGCATTTATCAGTTTGAGAAAGTTCTCTCTATTCCTATTTTACTGAGGGCTGTTATGAACAATTGTTAGTTTTTTTTTTTTTTTTTTTTTTTACAAATAATTTCTCTGTGCCTATTGAAAGAATCATGTTTTTTTTTTTTTCCTTTCTTCATTTTTAGTATGGTAAATTAAATTAATTGATTTTCAAATGTAAATCCAAGTTTGCATCCCAGGGACAAACTTCAGTTGGTCGTAATGTATTATCCCTTTTATATACTATTGTATTTAATTTGTAAAATTCTAAAATACAATTTTGTTCATTTATTGCATATATGTTCATGAGGATTATTGGTCTGCAGTTATCTTTTCTTGTAATATATATCCTTGTTTTGGAATCAGGGCAACGCTGGCCTCCTAGAATTAAGTTGGTAAGTACTTGCTCCTCTTCAACTTTCCCAAAGAGATTGTATAGAACATATATAATTTGTTCTTTAAATATTACGCAAAATTACTAGTAACGCTCTCCTAGCCTAGAGGTTTCTCTACGGAAATGTTTTAAGAAAAAAAAAAAAAGAAAGAAAGAAAGAAAGAAAGGAAGAAAGAAAGAAAGAAAAAGAAAGAAAGAAAGAAAGAAAGAAAGAAAGAAAGAAAGAAAGAAAGAAAGAAAGAAAGAAAGAAAGAAAGAAAGAAAGAAAGAAAGAAATTGAGTTATTTAATAGATATAGGGCTATTCAAATTGTTTCTTTTTTAGTAAACTGTGGTAGTTTTTGTTTCTAAAGAGATTGGTACATTTTATCTAAGTTGTTGAATTTATAGTATTAAGCCCTTTATAATATCTTTTTAGTTTTCTAATATCTGTAGAATCTCAATTGATGTCTTGTCTATCATTCTTGATATTGGTCATGTGTACTTTCTTCTCTCTCTTTCTTTCTGCTCTTTTGATTGGTCTGTTTAGAAAATTTTCAATATTATTGATCTCCTCAAACCAATCTGAGAAATTCTCAAATGAATTTTGGTTTCATTTATTTTCTCTAGTGTTTTTCTGTTTTCTAATTCATCATTTCTTACTCTGAACTTAATGCTTTTTTGACTCTTCATTTTAGAATTAATATGTTTGTTTTCTAGTTTTTAAAGGTCAAAACTGTCGTGATTAATTGCATCATCACTTTTTTCATAATATAGGCATTTAGTGCTATGAATTTTTCCCAAATTACTACTTTAGTGGAATTTCCAAAATTCAAACATGTTGTATTTTCCATTTCAAAAAAGTTTCTGGTTACCATTTTGATTTCTTTTCATGCCATGTGTTATTTAAGAGGATGGTATTTAATTTGTACATAATTAGAAATGTCCCAACTTTTCTTCAGCTATTCATTTCCAGTTTCATTTTATTGTGGTTGAAGAGCATAATTTGTATTATTTCAGTCCTTCTAAACTTATTGAGACTTGTTTTATGACTTAAAAATGGTTTATCTTACTACATATTCCATGTGCTCTCGAAAAGAATATGCTTTCTCCTATTTTGTGAATTATTCTATAACTGCACATTGGTTAATAGTGTCATTCAAATTTTCTGTATTCGAATTGATTTTCTGTTACTTGTTCTATGAATTATTGAAAGGAGAATATTGAAATCTCTGACAGTAATTGTGAATTTGTCTGTTTTTATTTCTAATTCTCTCAGGTTTTACTTCACATATTTTGAGGCTATGTTATCTAGAAGCATGCACATTTAGGATTTTTATGTATTTTTGATTATTTGACCCATTTGTCGTTACCTTGTGACCTTCTTTCTGCCAGAAAATGTCTTTTGCACTGATGTCTATTTTGTGAGATATTAATATAGTCACTATAGCCTTCTTTTGAATATCATTAGCATAGCATATATTTTATATACTTACACTTTTAACTTATACATTTCTTTATATTTAAAGTGTGTTTCTTTTAGGCAGCAGTACATATGTTGGCCTTGTTTCTTTATCCAAGCTATTTCTGACTTACTTGTAATGTTTAGACCATTTACATTTAATGTGATTATTCATGTGGCTAGATCAATTATATCATCTTCATATTTGGTTTTTTATTTGTTTTGTCTATTCTTAATTCCTCTTTCTTCCTTTCACGTCTTCTTAATTGCACATTTCTTATTATATTTTATTAACTTTGACTGCTTATCACCATAGCCCTGTCTTGTTATTATAGTAGTTGCTTTGGAGTTACAGAATATATCATTAACTTAGCAGAGTCTACCTTCAAGTGACATTTTACATAATTTCATATATAAATATTATACTTCTATTTTTCCTATTGGTCTTTATGTTATTGTTGTCATATATTGACTTCTTAATATGGCATTAACCTTACAATACAGTGTTGTTACTATTATTTATACAGTCAATTAATTTTACAAAATTTAAATTATCAGAAAGAAAATCATATGTGTTTATACATGCAAGGACAATTTCTGGTCTTGCTTCATTTCTTTTTGTAGATCCATATTTTCATCTAATGTCATTTTCCTTCTGCCTGAAGGACTTACTTTAATATTGTTAGAAGGCTGATTTACTGGTAATGAATTTTTACAACTTTTCTATGTCTGAAAATATCTTCATGTTATCTTTGCTTTTAAAGGTTGTTTTCACTGGGTGGAGAATTTTAAGTACAAGCAACAAAAAAAAAGAATAGATAAATATGACTTCATAAAAATAAAAACTTTTATGCTTCTAAGTACTATCAGATAAGCAGACAACTTACAGAATGAAATAACATATTTATAAATCATATATCTGAGAAAGGTCTAGTGGCCAAAATATGTAAAGAACACTTACAACTATGCAACAAAAAGGCAAACAACCCAACTTAGAAATGGATGAAAGACATGAATAAACATTTCTCCAAAGAATGTATACACTTAGAGAATAAGCCCATGAAAAAATGCCAAACATTATTAGTCATCAGAGAAACACAAATCAAAACTACAATGAGATACTAATTCTTACACATTAAGTTGGTCATTATCAACAAAATGGAAAATGGCAAGTGTTTTCAAGGATATGGATAAATTGGAATCCTCATACATTGTTGATGAAGTTATAAATGGTGAAGTTGCTGTGGAAAATAGTTGAGCAGGTAAACATAAAGTTAGCCTATTATCCAGCAGTTCCATTCTTAGGTATATATCCTAAAGAATTTATGTCCAAGAGAATTGAAAACATTTGTCACACAAAAACTTGTGCACACATATTCATAGCAATATTATTCATGATAGTCAAAATGTGAAATCCACACAAATGTCTGTCAGCTGATAAATGCACAAACAAAATGTGGTATACCCATACAATGGAATATTACTCAACCTTAAAAAGGAATGGAATACTAATTCATGCTGCAACATAGATGAACCTTGAAAATATTATGAGAACATTATACTAAGCGAATAAAGTCAGACAAAAAAAAAAAAAAAAAAAAAGAAACATGCACTGCATGACTCCATTTATATAAAATGCTTTCAAATCCATAGGAACAAGAAGTAGATTTGTTGTTTCTGGGGGAAGAGGGAGAGGGAAATTGAGAAATATGGGGCTTCTTTTTGTGTTACTGAAAAGTTTTAGAATTAGACAGTGTTGATAGTTGCATACATTGTGAATATACTAAAATCTAAATTATCTACTTTAAAATGGTTAAAATGTTAATATTTGTTTTGCAGATTTTATCTAAATAAAAATTATATACACATATACACACACTTATGTATTGGGGGAACCCACCCCCAATATTTCAATGTAGGTTCTTTCTGTTTTCCCTAAGTGTCAGCTGTTCTGTGAAATAAAGAGAAAGAGTACAAAGAGAGGAATTTTACAGCTGGGCCACCGGGGGTGACATCACATATCAGCAGGTCCATGTTGCCCACCTGAGCCACAAAACCAGCAGGGTTTTTTTAAGGACTTTAAAAGGGGAGGGAATGTATGAACAGGGAATAAGTCACAAAGATCACATGCTTCAAAGGGCAAAAGGGAGAACAAAGATCACATACTTCAGAGGCCAATAAAGATCACAAGGCAAAGGGCAAAGCAAAGATCACAAGGCAAAGGGTGAAATCAAAAACTCCTGATGAGGGTCTCTGTTCAGTTGTGCACTTATTGTCTTGATAAACATCTTAAACAACAGAAAACAGAGTTCGAGAGCAGAGAACCGATCTGACCTCAAATTTACCAGGGTGGGGTTTCTTCCCCACCCTAATAAGCCTGAGGGAACTGCAGGAGACCAAGGCGCATTTCAGTCCTTATCTCAACTGCATAAGACAGACACTCCCAGAGCGGCCATTTATAGACCTCCCCCAAGATATGCATTCCTTTCTCAGGGTCTTAATTATTAATATTTCTTGCTAGGAAAAGAATTCAATGATATCTTCCCTACTCGCACATCCGTTTATAGGCTCTCTGCAAGAAGAAAAATATGGCTGTATTCTGCCCGATGCCACAGGCAGTCAGACCTTACAGTTGTCTTCCCTTGTTCCCTAAAATAATCTCTATTATTCTATCATTTTTCAAGCTGCATTGATTTCATATTGTTCAAACACAAATGTTTTATGATCAATTTCTACAGTTAATGCAATCATCACAGGGTCCTGAGGTGACGTACATCCTCAGCTTATGAAGGTAACAGGATTAAGAGATTAAAGTAAGATAGGCATAAGAAATTATAAAAGTATTAATTTGGGGAACTGATAAATGTCCATGAAATCTTCACAATTTATGTTCCTCTGCTGTGGCTCCAGCCAGTCCCTCAATTTGGGGTCCCTGACTTCCTGCAACACATACGTATATATAAGTAGTTTTATTCTTTCATTACTTTAAATAATTCTCTCCAGTATCTTCTCACTTGTGTTAATTTCAAAGAGAAATTTACTATTATCCATATCTTTGTTTATCTTCATGTAACATTTAATTTGCCTCAGGCTGCTTTTCAGATTTTTTCTTTATCATTAGTTCTGAGCAACTTGATTATTATGTGTCTTGATGTAGTTTCATTTATGCTTCTTGTGTTTTAGGATCATTGAAAATTTGGGGTTCACAGTTTTCTTCAAATTTGGAGGAAAAGTTTTTTCCTTCAAGTGTTTTTTCTGTCCTTCACCCTTCTTTAAGAACCCCAATGACATCTATGTTAGTCTCCTTGAAGTTGTCTCACAGCTCACTGATGTTCTTTCCTTTTTTAAAAAAATATTTTTTATCACTCTGCTTCATTTGGATAGTTTCTCATTGCTAAGTATTCAAGTTTACAAATCATTTCTTTAGCAATGTCTAATCTGCCATTAAATCCTCCCAGTGTCATTTTCATCTCAGACACTGCATTTTACATTTCTGGAAAATATATTTTTATCTTTCTTGTATATCTTTCTACATAACTTTGGCCATATGGAATACAGTTGTAATATATAATAACTGGAAGACAGTTTTAATGTCATTGTCTGCTAATTTGAACATCTGTGTTAGTTGTGGGGCAGCTTCGATTCATTAATAATTCTCCTTATTATTAGCTACGTTTTACTTTTCTGCATGTCTGATCATCCTTAATTGGGTGCCAGACATTATGAATTTTACTTTGTTGCGTGTCAGAATTTTTAGAATATCTATACATTTTCTTGAGTTTTGTTCTAGGATGCAGTTAAGTTATTTAGAAATAGTTTTACTCTGACAGGTCTTGCCTTTATGTGGGTCTTGCTTTTATGACTCAGTAGGCAAATCTAGAACAGTGTTAGTCTATGGCAAATTATTCGCCACTATTAAGGAAAGATCGTTCTGAGTATTCTGTCCAAGACCTTGTGAATTATGAGTTTTTTCAGTCTCACTGGTGTGAATGGGCACTATTACTGGCCCTATGTGAGCTTTGAGTACTATTCCTTCTGATGCTTTCAGGTAGTTCTTTCCCTGGCCCTGAATAATAGTTTTTATTTTTTCTTCTTCTCATATTTAGAACACTATAGTTTGCTTTTCCCTCTTTTAGACTTTATATAATTGAAGTTATATTGCATCTTTTTTTTTTTTTTTTTTTTTTTTTTTGCCTTGCTCCTTTCACTCAGTATCATGTTTTTGAGATTCAGCCATATTGTTGCACATGGCTGTAGCTCATTCATTTTATTACCCCATCTTATTTCACAGTACAAGTATACTGTAATTTATTTAATCTATTCTACTGTTGAGGTTGCTTCTATTACCAACTGTACTCCTATGTATAATATATTTTTGTACGTGTCTCTTGGTAAATGTTCTCACACATTTCTGTTGTCATATATAACAAAGGCTAGAGTTGCCAAGTTCTAATGTATGCATATGTTAAACTTTAATAGATAATTTCAAAAGGTCTCCTAAAGGTATAGTATCAGTTAATGTTCCCACTATTATTGTACAAGAGTAGCAGTCACTCCACATCTTCACCTTTTCTGGTGACATCTTTCTAATTTTAGGTATTTTGGTAGGTGTGCAGTGATATTTTATTGTGATTTTAATTTGTATTTTTCTGATGAGTGGAAAACTTTTCATATGTTAATTGGTCATTTGGATATCCTTTTTATGAAATGCCAGTTTAAATCTTCAGCCTACTATTCTACTGTGTGACCTTTTTATTAATAACCTGAGAGAGATTCTCTACATATATTGGATATAAGCCTCTTATTAGTTATATGTGTGTGAAAATTGCTAATTTATGATTTAATTTTCACTTTCAGAGAACATAAATTTTTTATTCTAATATACTTCAACTTATCATTTGTCTTTTATGAATAATATTTTATTTCTAGAAAAGAAATATCTCTATACTATAGATTATAATGATACATATTTTATTCAAGAAGATTTAATTTTGACTTTCATGTACAGATCTACAGACCAAATGAAATTAATTTTTGTATATGGTGTGAGATTGGGATCAGAATTAATGCTTGATACATATGGATATCTAATTAGCCCAGAATCATTGAAATGATCCTCCTATTCCTACTATATTGCAATGCTACCTTTGACGTAAACTTTCATATATTTTTGTCTCTTATGTTCATCTTTTTTTTTTTTTTTTTTTTTTTTTTTTTTTTGATAGAGTCTCACTATGTCACCCAGGATGGAGTGCAGTGGTGTGATCTAGGCTCACTGAAACCTCCACCTCCTGGGTTCAAGCAATTCTCCGGCCTCAGCCTCCTGAGTAGCTGGGTCTACAGGCATATGCCACGACACCTGCCTAATTTTTTGTATTTTAGTAGAGATAGGGTTTCAACGTGTTGCTCAGGCTGGTCATAAACTCCTGAGCTAAGGCAATCCACCTGCCTTGGCTGTCAAAGTGCTGGGAATACAAGCATGAGCCACCATGCCTGGTCTCTTATTTTTATCTTTGTATTATCTCTCAGTGCTGCATATCGTAACTTTGCACAATCCAATCATTTAATAACTGTACTTTTGAATAACTCTTGATATATGGCTTATTAGTCGTTTTTCACTGCTGATAAAGACATATCCAAGACTGGGAAGAAAAAGATGTTTAGGGGGCGGAGCAAGATGGCCGAATAGGAACAGCTCCAGTCTCCAACTCCCAGCGTGAGCGACACAGAAGACCGGTGATTTCTGCATTTTCAACTGAGGTACTGGGGTCATCTCACTAGGGAGTGCTGGACAATCGGTGCTGGTCAGCTGCTGCAGCCTGACCAGTGAGAGCTGAAGCAGAGCGAGGCATCGCCTCACCTGGGAAGTGCAAGGGGGAAGGGAATCCCTTTTCCTAGCCAGGGGAACTGAGACACACAACACCTGGAAAATCGGGTAACTCCCACCCCAATACTGCACTTTAAGCAAACGGGCACACCAGGAGAATATATCCCACACCTGGCCAGGAGGGTCCCACGCCCACAGAGCCTCCCTCATTGCTAACACAGCAGTCTGCGGCGATCTAACTTCAAGGCAGCAGCGAGGCTGGGGGAGGTGCGCCCGCCATTGCTGAGGCTTAAGTAGGTAAACAAAGCCGCTGGGAAGCTCGAACTGGGTGGAGCTCACAGCAGCTCAAGGAAACCTGCCTGTCTCTGTAGACTCCACCTCTGGGGACAGGGCACAGCTAAAAAACAACAGGGGAAGCAGCAGAGGCCTGTGCAGACGCGAACGACTCTGTCTGACAGCTTTGAAGAGAGCAGTGGATCTCCCAACACAGAGGTTGAGATCTGAGAAGGGACAGACTGCCTGCTCAAGTGGGTCCCTGACCCCTGAGTAGCCTAACTGGGAGACATTCCCCACTGGGGGCAGTCTGACACCCCACACCTCACAGGGTGGAATACACCCCTGAGAGGAAGCTTCCAAAGTAAGAATCAGACAGGTACACTCACTGTTCAGCAATATTCTATCTTCGGGAATCTCTGCTGCTGATACCCAGGCAAACAGGGTCTGGAGTGGACCTCAAGCAATCTCCAACAGACCTATAGCTGAGGGTCCTGACTGTCAGAAGGAAAACTATCAAACAGGAGGGACACCTATACCAAAACCCCATCAGTACGTCACCATCATCAAAGACCAGAGACAGATAAAACCACAAAGATGGGGAAAAAGCAGGGCAGAAAAGCTGGAAATTCAAAAAATAAGAGTGCATCTCCCCCTGCAAAGGAGCGCAGCCCATCGCCAACAATGGATCAAAGCTGGTCAGAGAATGACTTTGATGAGATGAGAGAAGAAGGCTTCAGTCCATCAAACTTCTCAGAGCTAAAGGAGGAATTACGTACCCAGCGCAAAGAAACTAAAAATCTTGAAAAAAGAGTGGAAGAATTGACAGCTAGACTAATTAATGCAGAGAAGGTCATAAACGAAATGACAGAAATGAAAACCATGACACGAGAAATACGTGACAAATGCACAAGCTTCAGTAACCAACTTGATCAACTGGAAGAAAGAGTATCAGCGATTGAGGAGCAAATGAAAGAAATGAAGCGAGAAGAGAAACCAAAAGAAAAAGAAGAAAAAGAAATGAACAAAGCCTGCAAGAAGTATGGGATTATGTAAAAAAACCAAATCTACGTCTGATTGGGGTGCCTGAAAGTGAGGGGGAAAATGGAACCAAGTTGGAAAACACTCTTCAGGATATCATCCAGGAGAACTTCCCCAACCTAGTAGGGCAGGCCAACATTCAAATTCAGGAAATACAGAGAACACCACAAAGATACTCCTCGAGAAGAGCAACTCCAAGACACATAATTGCCAGATTCACCAAAGTTGAAATGAAGGAAAAAATCTTAAGGGCAGCCAGAGAGAAAGGATGGGTTACCCACAAAGGGAAGCCCATCAGACTAACAGCAGATCTCTCGGCAGAAACTCTACAAGCCAGAAGAGAGTGGGGGCCAATATTCAACGTTCTTAAAGAAAAGAATTTTAAACCCAGAATTTCGTATCCAGCCAAACTAAGTTTCATAAGTGAGGGAGAAATAAAATCCTTTACAGACAAGCAAATTCTAAGAGATTTTGTCACCACCAGGCCTGCCTTACAAGAGACCCTGAAGGAAGCCCTAAACATGGAAAGGAACAACCAGTACCAGCCATTGCAAAAACATGCCAAAATGTAAAGACCATCGAGGCTAGGAAGAAACTGCATCAACTAACGAGCAAAATAACCAGTTAATATCATAATGGCAGGATCAAGTTCACACATAGCAATATTAACCTTAAATGTTAATATTTTTATAACAATAACATTTTATAACATTATATACATTAGTAAAGGACTAAATGCTCCAATTAAAAGACACAGACTGGCAAACTGGATAAAGAGTCAAGACCCATCAGTCTGCTGTAACCAGGAGACCGATCTCACATGCAGAGGCATACATAGGCTCAAAATAAAGGATGGAGGAAGATCTACCAAGCAAATGGAGAACAAAAAAAAAGCAGGGGTTGCAATCCTAGTCTCTGATAAAACAGACTTTAAACCATCAAAGATCAAAAGAGACAAAGAAGGCCATTACATAATGGTAAAGGGATCAATTCAACAGGAAGAGCTAACTATTCTAAATATATATGCATCCAATACAGGAGCACCCAGATTCATAAAGCAAGTCCTTAGAGACTTACAAAGAGACTTAGACTCCCATACAATAATAATGGGAGACTTCAACACTCCACTGTCAACATTAGACAGATCAACGAGACAGAAAGTTAACAAGGATATCCAGGAATTGAACTCATCTCTGCACCAAGCGGACCTAATAGACATCTAGAGAACTCTCCACCCCAAATCAACAGAATATACATTCTTCTCAGCACCACATCGCACTTATTCCAAAATTGACCACATAGTTGGAAGTAAAGCACTCCTCAGCAAATGTAAAAGAATAGAAATTATAACAAACTGTCTCTCAGACCACAGTGCAATCAAACTAGAACTCAGGACTAAGAAACTCAATCAAAACCGCTCAACTACATGGAAACTGAACAACCTGCTCCTGAATGACTAGTGTGTACATAACAAAATGAAGGCAGAAATAAAGATGTTCTTTGAAACCTATGAGAATAAAGATACAACATACCAGAATCTCTGGGACACATTTAAAGCAGTGTGTAGAGGGAAATTTATAGCACTAAATGCCCACAAGAGAAAGCAGGAAAGATCTAAAATTGATACCCTAACATAAAAATTAAAAGAACTAGAGAGGCAAGAGCAAACACATTCAAAAGCTAGCAGAAGGCAAGAAATAATTAAGGTCAGAGCAGAATTGAAGGAGGTAGAGACACAAAAAACCCTCCAAAAACTCAATGAATCCAGCAACTGGTTTTTTTGAAAATATCAACAAAATTGGCAGACTGCTAGCAAGACTAATAAAGAAGAAAAGAGAGAAGAATCAAGTAGACACAATAAAAAATGATAAAGAGGATGTCACCACCGACCCTATAGAATTACAAACAACCATCAGAGAATACTATAAACACCTCTATGCAAATAAACTAGAAAACCTAGAAGAAATGGATAAATTCCCGGACACATACACCCTCCCAAGACTAAACCATGAAGAAGTTGAATCCCTGAATAAACCAATAGCAGATTCTGAAATTGAGGCAATAATTAATAGCCTATCAACCAAAAAATGTCCAGGACCAGATGGATTCACAGCCGAATTCTACCAGAGGTACAAGGAGGAGCTGGTACCATTCCTTCTGAAACTTTTCCAATCAATAGAAAAAGAGGGAATCCTTCCTCACTCATTTTATGAGGCCAACATCATCCTGATACCAAAGCCTGGCAGAGATGCAACAAAAAAAGAGAATTTTAGACAAATATCCCTGAAAGAAATCAAGGGTATTCAGTTAGGAAAAGAAGAAGTCAAATTGTCTCTGTGTGCAGATGACATGATTGTATATTTAGAAAACCCCATCATCTCAGCCCAAAATCTCCTTAAGCTGATAAGCAACTTCAGCAAAGTCTCAGGATACAAAATTAATGTGCAAAAATCACAAGCATTCTTATACACCAGTAACAGACAAGCAGAGAGCCAATTCAGGGATGAACTTCCATTCACAATTGCTTCAAAGAGAATAAAATACCTAGGAATCCAACTTACAAGGGATGCAAAGGACCTCTTCTAGGAGAACTACAAACCACTGCTCAGTGAAATCAAAGAGGACACAAACAAATGGAAGAACATACCATGTTCATGGATAGGAAGAATCAATATCGTGAAAATTGCCATACTGCCCATGGTTATTTATAGATTCAATGCCATCCCCATCAAGCTACCAATGAGTTTCTTCACAGAATTGGAAAAAACTGCTTTAAAGTTCATATGGAACCAAAAAAGAGCCTGCACATTGCCAAGACAATCCTAAGTCAAAAGGACAAAGCTGGAGGCGTCACGCTACCTGACTTCAAACTATACTACAAGGCTACAGTGACCAAAACAGCATGGTGCTGGTACCAAAACAGAGATATAGACCAATGGAACAGAACAGAGTCCTCAGAAATAATACCACACATCTACAGCCATCTGATCTTTAACAAACCTGAGAGAAACAAGAAATGGGGAAAGGATTCCCTATTTAATAAATGGTGCTGGGAAAATTGGTTAGCCATAAGTAGAAAGCTGAAACTGGAGCCTTTCCTTACTCCTTATACGAAGATTAATTCAAGATGGTTTAGAGACTTAAATGTTAGTCCTAATACCATAAAAACCCCAGAAGAAAATCTAGGTAGTACCATTCAGGACATAGGCATGGGCAAGGACTTCATGTCTAAAACACCAAAAGCAACGGCAGCAAAAGCCAAAATTGACAAATGGGATCTAATTAAACTAAAGAGCTTCTGCACAGCAAAAGAAACTACCATCAGAGTGAACAGGCAACCTACAGAATGGGGGAAAATTTTTGCAATCTACTCATCTGACAAAGGGCTAATATCCAGAATCTACAAAGAACTCAAACAAATATACAAGAAAAAAACAAACAACCCCACCAAAAAGTGGGCAAAGGATATGAACAGACATTTCTCAAAAGAAGACATGTAGACAGCCAACAGACACATGAAAAAATGCTCATCATCACTCACCATCAGAGAAATGCAAATCAAAACCACAATGAGATACCATGTCACACCAGTTAGAATGGCAATCATTAAAAAGTCAGGAAACAACAGGCGTTGGAGAGGATGTGGAGAAATAGGAACACTTTTACACTGTTGGTGGGATTGTAAACTAGTTCAACCATTATGGAAAACAGTATGGCAATTCCTCAAGGATCTAGAACTAGATGTACCATATGACCCAGCCATCCCACTACTGGGTATATACCCAAAGGATTATAAATTATTCTACTACAAAGACACATGCACACGTATGTTTATTGCGGCACTATTCACAATAGCAAAGACTTGGAATCAACCCAAATGTCCATCTGTGACAGACTGGATTAAGAAAATGTGGCACATATACACCATGGAATACTATGCAGCCATAAAAAAGGATGAGTTTGCATCCTTTGTAGGGACATGGATGCAGCTGGAAACCATCATTCTTAGCAAACTATCACAAGAAGAGAAAACCAAACACCTCATGTTCTCACTCATAGGTGGGAACTGAACAATGAGATCACTTGGACTCAGGAAGGGGAACATCACACACTGGGGCTTATCATGTGGAGGGGGGAGGGGGGAGGGATTGCATTGGGAGTTATACCTGATATAAATGATGAATTGATGGGTGCTGACGAGTTGATGGGTGCAGCACACCAACATGGCACAAGTATACATATGTAACAAACCTGCACGTTATGCACATGTACCCTAGAACTTAAAGTATAATAAAATAAATAAATAAATAAATAAATAAATAAATAAATAAATTTTTTTAAAAAAGATGTTTAATTGTACTTACAGTTCCTCATGGTTAGCAAGGCCTCAGAATCACGGCAGGAAGCGAAAGGCACTTCTTCTTCTTCTTTTTTTCTTTCTTGAATCTTGCTCTTTTATGCCCAAGCTGGAGTGCAAGGGCTTAATCTCAGCTCACTGCAACCTCCACCTCCTGGGTTCAAGCAATTCTTCTGCATCAGCCTCCCAAGTAGCTGGGATTATAGGCACTCACCACCATGCCCAGCTAATTTTTTTGTATTTTTAGTAGAGATGGGGTTTCTTCGTGTTGGTCCGGCTGGTCCCAAACTCCTGACCTC
Source organism: Rhinopithecus roxellana (assembly GCF_007565055.1). Lineage (NCBI taxonomy): Eukaryota > Metazoa > Chordata > Mammalia > Primates > Cercopithecidae > Rhinopithecus > Rhinopithecus roxellana. The sequence continues at coordinate 36,462,128 of NC_044557.1, forward strand.
AGGTGATCCACCCACCTCGACCTCCCAAAGTACTGGTATAACAGACGTGAGCCACTGCACCCAGCTTGTGAAAGGCACTTCTTACGTGGCAGCAGCAAGAGAAAATGACGAGGGTGCAAAAACGGAAACCCCTGATAAAGCCATCTATCTTGTGAGACTGATTCACTACCATGAGAACAGTATGGGGGCAACTGTCCCCATGATTCAAATTATCTCCCACCGTTTCCCTCCCACAACATGTGGGAATTATGAGAACAAAATTCAAGATGCGATTTGGGTGGGGACACAGACCCAAACCATATCAATGGTAAAGCAAGTTATCCCACTTTGTTCATCTTCATCACAAATAAGTCTATTGAGCTTGGCCTTTGATATTCTCTATTAATTTTAGAATTAGTCAGATTTCATAAAAATAGATTTTTGGTTGAGAATACATTCAACCTATGAATCAATTTGGGGAAAATGTTCATCTTTACAATATTATTTCCTTCCATTTATGTGCATAATACATAGTATACTCCTCTGCTAATTTAGGTGTTCCTTAATGTTTTGAGTTTTCTATGTGGCAATCTTTTAGTACATTTATTCCTGTTCTTATGTATTTAAAATATTGGTGATACTTTACATAATATTATTTTTTTAAATCTTGTTTCTTTTTTCTAGCTTTAGTTAGAAGTGCAATTTATTTTTTAGTCTGGATAATATGTAGAACTGTCTAATTGTAACAAGTGTGTCAGTTCCACAGAGATTTCTACTGAGCGGTTATCTTCTGCATTACGGGCTATGTTTCCTCCTTTCTTTGTATGCCTGGTAATCTTTGGTTTATTGTCAAACATTGAAATTTCACATAGTTATATACTGAATGTTATGTATTTCAATTTTCTTTGTACCTAGGTACAAACTACCACTGAGTCTCTTCAGTATTTTCTTTATATTTTCTACTAAATCCTGCTTTTCAATGATGTTTCGAAAAAATCATCTCACTTCCTTAGTATCACTTGTTTAGGTTTCTACAATTTCTATTTGTTTTCTCCCTGTATCTTTGTCTTCTAAACCACCTTATAGACAGTTGCTAGAACACATGCATGTGTATTAGATGTAATGTGCTGATATACAGGATTGATGAGACGAATTCATTATAATCATAATTAGCAACCATATTCTTGGCACATATTATATGCTAGGTGCAAAAATGCAGTATTTCTAATCTCCACAAAATCACTTTGAATTGGATAATTCTATCTTCACTTTATAGGAAAAAAGACTGAGTCTCAAAAATGTCTCATTTGTGTAAGGAGGCACAAATGAGGAAAGGAAAAGATTCTAAAGCATATATTCTAAGGTTCCACAACTCACTTTTACTGAATATATTTTATGTTATGAGGGTTGCCATCTTTTAAAGTTTTTGAGGTCTTTGAGATCTTTTATACACTACACACATAAATTGCCTCAGCAAAAAATAAATATTGATCAACTTGTTGAATTTTGTGTCACAATTCCTCAAGATACGAATAGGCAGGTAACAGAGATGTACTCAATGTGAATAGGCAGCAAGGCTCTTCTGCTCTGAAATTATATTCACTGGACAATGGTCCTTTGATGAGAGAAAATAGCTCTAGAAAAATGAGCTAATAACAATGAGATCATTTTCTCCTTGAAAATATCCTCAGTTCAATAATACGTGGACATTACATTTTCCTGATATCCTCTGCAGAGTCTGAAAATAGTAGTCCATCTCTAAGGTTGTTTCAAAACTAATTCATGGAGTTTTCAGTCTTCACTTTAGTTAAGGCTGCAGTCACAATACAGAAGCATTCATCAAATTATTGGACAATTCAAACCAAAAGAATCTTCCTCTAACCCTATACACACTATTGCCCCCTCCGAAATAAAGAAAGAATTTTGATTAAAGGACAAGATTGTGATCTAACTAATCCTGTCTCTTCCATATGCTTCACATATATTCACTATATAACTGTTCCAACCCTTCCTTACTGTAGTTATGGCGATCTGGTTATGTTCATTATAGAGTTTAAGCTTTTTCTTCTCTGGTTATGACTGGATTAAAGAGTTTAGATAAGACACAAATAAAATGAAAAGAAATCTAGAGAAGGAATAGCTGTCCTAAAGAAACCTATGTACTTCCTTAATTTTTGCAATGGGCATGGTGATGTATAGATAATTATTCTAGAGCTAAAGTGACTGTGGGGATTATACGTTACAGAAATGTAGCCACTTAAAATATACAACAATGATTTTAAAATATAGACAGATGATTTAGTCAAGACTGTTTACTGAAGGTAAATCTTATTAAACAATCTCTTTTCTGAACATTCATCCTATAAATAAAGTGGAATTGAATTTGATATTTTATGCTTTAGCTACTGTGACCAGTTACATTTAATTGTGTGCAATATATTCAAGTAAGCAAATTCCAAATGGAACTGAATGATCTCTTATAACTGGATTTTATTGACTCATTTCCCTGTATGTTCCTTAAATATTTTATCATTTTATTTCCCTATTGCCTTTTATACATATTTTTAAACAGTAGTTGTCTTGCCCCACAATCTTTTGAATTAGATCATCATGTTACTGTTCTTATCAGTATTGTGAGTAAACACCATTATTCCTGTTAATATAAATCAATCAGCATTTCATTTCTGGTATAAAATTCTATTACTGTTTACTGAAGTTCCTGAAAAGGAAGACTTAATCCATGTGATACCTTCTTTTACATATAGCTAGAAAATGCCTTCAAATTCTCTTGACACTTTAGTGTTGTGCTCAGGACCTGTGTGTGATTAAGAAAAAATACTAAATGCATGAAATTTGTCATATTAACTGACAGAGATTTAGAAAGCATCCATAAAATGGTATATAATGAAATTCTCAAATAAAGAACAGCTATGTAAAAAAAAAGACTAATACTAATATTTTAATTATTATAAACATTGTTTATAAACCAGCAACTTACCTATTTTCTGCCATTTTAAGCTAAAATCTGAAGATTTATTTTTAAAAACTATGAGAGCATTTTTTCTTGCATGTATATAACCTACAAGTCAATTATTTAAAAGACCCTGTTACTGTTATCTAGACTGATTCTGACCCCCACCCCCATAACACTGATACCTTACTTCTATTATTAAGTTGATTTTATTTTCTTAGATATACAAATCATTAGAGAGTCTTTCCTCTGTGGCTTTGTTCTCGTAGGGAACATGGAATTAAGAGACACTCTAGATAAACCCAGGTGTGATAGAGACTGATTTCAGTATCAGAATGACTTATTGGATCTGTTTCCATGTTTGTTTTCTGGATTCAGTGGCTAATTTGGTTTCTAATCATGCTTTTGACCCCATTTTCAGACTGTTTGTGGTAACCGGAGAAGAAAGGCCCTGCAGTAGGTAATTAAGTCTGCAAAAGCAGGGCTGCTTACTTTTCATTGCAGCAGATAATCAGAGTGCTGTTGCTCAAGTGTAAAATGCAGAAATTAATGATCCTATATAATACAGATTAAGGCTTTCATTTTAAAAACTATCAGTGCAGAAGAACAAAGGTAGGAAAAACAGCATGATATTTGGAATTCCGGGATAGAGTAAAGCTTGCAAAATTTGAAAGAGGTCTCTGAGCATGGGACTAATCAAAATTCGCCTTGTGTTCTAAGGTGATTGATTAGTTCAGAACTCACATATATTACTGCCCCATTGCATCTTGAAAAGGCGCAATTAGACACATTCGTCCATATCTCTTTACTTGTAAACATTTCCTATTGTTCATTCAGATCAAATCAGATAAGTAAAAGCATGTAATACACTGAGTGTCATATAGTAGGTACTCAATAAATATTACAGTGTTTGATTTCAAATAATTTTTCATAAAGGGGTTATAAGGAAGTATCTTGTAGCCAAAAGTGCACATGTATTTTAAAAACTATACAATCTTTAAAAAATTCCATAAACAACATACCTGGATGCTTTTTCTATTAGAGCTCAATAGTTTGAAAAGCAACCTTTGCTATACAAGGACATCAGTTTACAGTGTACCCTTCATAGAAAAAAAAGTAAGCTTTCAACAAAATGCCAGTGTTTGATGATATAAAACTTACTGCCAAAAAAATGCATACATCTCACACCATGGCTCAATGATTCAGTCTTCAGTGTGCATGAACATACTTCAGTAACATCATCAGTTTAATCAACAATTACATCAATAGATTTTCAGTATTCTTTCTTAACTTGTTTAGTGCATTTTGATTATATATTCCCCATGTTTGCTTACTGTCATTTTTTTCAAGATTATCTTTATACAATTATTCCTCATTTATCACCAATAATAAACTAGCTAATCTGTTAAACACTTCATTGAACTTATGAATAGCATTATATTCTTCACATTACACATGGGAAAGCTTAGACAAAAGTAAAAATGGCAATAAAGTTTTGGTCAGTCCACATCACTGAAACATTATCATTTTATTTTCTAATTTATACAAGTTTTCACCAGCTCATATTCAATGGCTCTTGGATTGGAAAATATAATCACTGGACCCCTGAAATATTACTTTAAAAGGTAAAGTTAGGCCTAGAACTCCACACTAAGTCATCCAGAATAAAACAGCATTATTCCTGTCAGCAGTTGGGAAAACATTTGGTGTGTTGATCTGGCACAGTTCTAAGCCTGTATTAGAAAAAATTGTGAACACATGAAGAGCAGCATTTGTTGCATATTGGTAATCATTTTAATCTATTTATAAAATATGCTTTGCAGCATTGTTTTCTAAACAGAGAAGAGAGGAGCTTTGGCATGTATCCTCTATCAAAGCACTTATACTTTCACTGAAAAGAACATGATCAGAAGTAGACCCAGAAGTTATAATAATGAACTCGGTAGCCAAACCTGTGCTTTGCAGATCAATTTTCCCACTGGCCAGGACTCACCAAAAGTTTAGTGTTCATTCACTGTGACCAATATAGTAGATTTCAATAAAATTTTGCCTTCCAAGTTATATTCAGTAACTACAATGCCATCATCATCAATAAGACTAACCAGCACTGCACATAGTGTCTCATCACACTAACACTGTGGTGTCATGGAGCTGTTCACAGCCCCATTGATCTATTCCTTCCCCTATAAATTATGCAGACAGGTTTTTCTTCTTATAGCTTTGTGGAAAGCAAGGTTAAGATTACTCTTTGGTTATTTTAAAAGAAAATGATGCTGTTAAAAGTAGGATGCCATAGTCATTAGACTAGCTAGGTTCTCAGAGTGTGCCTCTTCTCGCCACATTGAGGGGAAGTGGGTAGCCTGGCCTCTGACCCATAGAAAAAAGCCAAGAGAGGGAACTCAAAAGTGAATTCCCTGAGGATGGAGTGACTAGGATCTAGGATTGCTGACTCAGGCAACCTTAATTGTTTCTTTGGCTCAGTTTGACTGTTTTGGCATTCCTGAAAGATCTTTACCAAAAAGGCTCCAAGTCAATTATTCATTAGCAAATCCAAGCATGTGTAACATTTCTTGCTAGCCCTTGCAAGAGGGCTTGGAAGAGTATTCCAAGTGCTAGCAAGCAATGAAGAGTTACTAATGACTAGCAGTAGAGTGGGTCTGAATTTGGCCACTGCTACCTGCAATGTAGATTGGCAATAACATTGGGCATAGGAGATAACAGGAAATTACAATCTCAGAGATAAAGGATTTAGAGAGAAAAAGCATTCCTATTTATCCACTTTCCACTAGTCATGTTATTCATATCATTTGATTTGAGATCCAGGCTCATTTATCTATGTAGTTACAAAAAGCAAATAATAAAAGTGAAAAGGTGAACTACCATGTTGGAAGTTGCTTGTTTTTCTTTTAATAACCACAGGCCAGGTTTTGTGTTTTCATACCCAAGTTTCCCTACAGGCAGACTTTACTACCCCTATTTTGCAAATGGGAACAGAGTTAGAGAGGTTAAGTGACTGAAAAATCAATTAAGCTAATAAGTGGCAAAGCTGGGATGATTATATTCAATTGGAAAAATGAACAAGTATAAGGAAAAAATAAACTTAAAAAAAGGCAACATGGTCGAAAGTTAATGTCAGTTCTTGTTGACATTTTTAACTACTTTCCATTCTCCTATTTTAAGAGCTACAAACAGTAGCCTATGCTGTTGTCTTTGCTCTTGTAATTCATCCTGGATAAATCCCTGATTCTTAGCCTCATGGCTTCTCTCTCTTTCTTACCTATGTTCCTGCTTTCCTCCATCTAACCCTGTAGGTTGATGAAAAAGTTGAATAGCCTATCTTTTTCCTTTTCTTTTCTTTTCTTTTCTATTTGCTGCTTTTCCTTTCTTCTTGAATTTTGAGGCTCTTTGAATTCTTGAAAATGAGGCTTCTTGAATTAATCATTCTTTATTCCATTCCATTCAGCTAAAAGACACTTTGGATTAGGCCTAGAATCCAGGCCTTTGTATTTGTGAGTGGATTTGAATGGAATTGGTATCATTAAATAATCAAACAAATTATAAAGCTACCATAATTAAAATATTTTCACCCTGAGGTATGAATAGACACTTTAACAGCTCAGAATAATTAATGTCACAGGTGTCACTGTGTTTTTTAAGAATTGGGTATCTAATGAAATTAACATATTAATATGGAAGAAATAGTATTCAATAAAGTGTTTTAAAAGTACTTAGAATACTGGGAGATGATATCTAAGATCCTGAATTCATCCGGTATACCAAAATAAATCCCATACGTATTAAATAGTTACATTAAAAAAAATCGTGTCACAGAAAAAATTAAAGGAAGCACTAGGATACTCATAAAACTGCTACAGGCCAGCCACAGTGGCTGACTTCTGTAATTTCAACACTTTGGGAGGCCGAAGTGGGTGTATCACCTGAGGTCAGGAGTTTGAGACCAGCTTGGCCAACATAGCAAAACCCTGTCTCTACTAAAAATACAAAAGATTGGTGGGGCGTGGTGGTGAGCACCTGTAATCCCAGCTACTCTGGAGGCTGAGGCAGGAGAATCGCTTGAACTGGGGAGGGAGAGGTTGCAGTGAACCGAGATTGCACCACTGCCCTCCAGCCTGGGCAACAAGAGCGAAACTCTGTCCCAAAAAACAAACATAAACAAACAAAAAAACTGCTGCAAAGTTTATTCACAACTAAAACTCAAAAAATTAGGAAGTAAAAAAAAATATTGACAAAGATTGACATGTATTGGTGTTTACTGTGTGTCAGGTTTAGTCCTATGAACTTCTATGTCTTAATGAAATGGAGTAGTTCTCTTGACCCACTGGAGGGACTTGTAAAGTGATGGCTTGCTTACTCATTTCACAGCTCTCAACCCCTTGCGGAAGTGGGAGCATGAAGGAGAGCAGGTGAAGAGATCAGGATGAATACTTCTGGGCAAGTGGCAGAAGCAGAATTCTGTGCGGGCCTGTGGTGGCTGCGTCTAGGGTTGCCCATGACACCCTGGAGCCCCAGAAGGCATGTGTTACGGTGCGGTCTTTTAGCTTTGCCATCTCTGGATAGCAAAAGTACTAAACAGCTAAGTGAAGGGTCAGTGCAACAGCATTTTGCGCCCACACCTGGGTCCTTGTCCAGCGTCCAGGAAGAATGAGGTCACACAAACAAGTCGCAGGGTGGTGAATGCGAAGGATTTTATTGCTGATAAAAGTGATTCCCAGTGGGAAGAGGGACTGGGAAGGGGATGGAGCGAGAAAGTGGTATTTCCCTGGAGTTCTGATGTCTGACCAAATTCCTCTCCAACTATCTCTGGCTGAACTCCTCTCCGACTGTAGTCTTCAATGTCCAGCTGCTGCTTCTCCTCTCGATGTTCAGATGCTTCTTCTCTTCTCTCCTTTTCTGCTGCTCCTTTGCCGATGGAGTCTGGGGTTTTTATGGGTACAGGATGGGGGGTGTGGCGGGCCAAGGTGGTTTTGGAAAAGGCAACATTAGGGCAAGAAATTAAGAATGCATGTTCTTACTTTGGGCCTTGGGTCCAGGCTTGAGGGTGGGGCTTTGCCAAGGACCCTGCTCTTTTCTGTCTCTGTCTCCTGTCCATATCATTACCTTATTTAATATCCACATCCCTCATGATGAAAATAACATTATTATTTCTATTTTACAAATCAGATGAAAATATTAAGAAAGGTTAAGTGATTAGTCCAAGGTTCAGAGTTCATATTCATCACTGCTGATTCCAAACTCTGTACTCAACCACTACATTGTACAGAAAAATTCACATATAAATATGAACAACTTCCACTATAGCAAAGGTTATGAAACAGACTTAAAAAAAAACCCATACAGCAGGAAGGATGGGAAAAAGTTGATATTTTTATTTTGTAAAAGGCTATTTAAATTGATAAAAAATACACAAAACTTTAGTTCAAAGGACATGGCCAGTCAATGTACCAAAAAATAAAGATAACTGGGAACATGAAAAAAACTCCACAAAAAGTAAAATAATTTGATCTCTTAAATTAATATAATTAAATCTATTATTTCTTTGTAGACATTGTGAAACAGATACTTCATAAATTACCTTAAGAAAGCTACTTGGTTATATACAAAACTCCTTACAGTGTTTACAACAGATTTCAACAGATACGTGTTAAAAATGGACACTTAGCTCAGTCTCTTCCTTCTTACTAGAATATGGGCAACAAACAAAACCAAAAAAAAAGGGGAAATAGAGACCAAAACTACTGGAAGTCAACTGCTGGACAAAATCAGAGATTTTTATTAACCATGAGTTATTTATCTATGTAATTTTTGAACAGAAGTTGATACTTATTTAAAATCTTGTACCCAACCACCCCAAATAAACCTGCCAGCTTAAAGGAAGATAATAAAATCTCCTATCTTTTTCTGGCCTGCCCTTACTTCCCACATCTCCACACCCACTTTTGTAGTAATGAAACTTGAGCAACCATCCCTCTACTGCTTTTTGAGAAGATCATTGTATTGTTTGTTTAGCAATTTTCTTGCCACATCAATTTGGAGACTGTAATTCCTACAAAATAAGAGGGCAGAGAGCATTGGGCAGAGGAGGGTTGCATGTTGAGAGGTGTCATCCTAGATCAGTTAGTTGCCAGCTGTGGAGTTGCAACAGGAGTCCAGGCGCTAGGGCATTCTAGGAATGGTGGTTTTTCATAAACTCTATTGTATCAGAGTAAGAGATCCAGGCAATAAGCATAGGAGAAATTTATACCTTGGCGTTATGGAAGCCACAGGACAAATGCTTACTGATGCTGGAAATTGGTCTAGGAGCAGAATATATCAATCTGCCCTCCAGCTAGCATTATGAAAAGGAGATTTAGTAAACACTCAAATGAATAGACAATGGGCCCAGGATAAGCCTGACATTGGGATGGATTGCTTCCCACTTAAAAAAGAATGAGCATCAAACAACAAAAATAATAGAAGCTCTTAAAACAAAGCAAAATCTTCAAAACGAGGGAAAGGGCAGGTTATTTTAAAAGCCTGTGGACTAACAGACCTCGAGTAGGAGACAGCAATCCAGGTGATGGAAAGGACCAAAGGCAAGCGTGGAGCATGTCTCTCTTCCCATCTTCTGAAATTCAAACTGGCTGTAGCAGGGTTTACACTTAAGATCTACATTTTAAAAACACTGCCTAGGAAGAGCTAAACTGAATATGAGTTTCGATATTTTAAAATAAAGCCCACATTTGCGTGGTCAAGAAACATTTTGCTCTTGCTGTATACACATGAAACCTGCAAGTGGACATGCCCCAGGAAAGTACACAAGACCTCAAACTCAGCTTCACCATTTTGTGTGGCTCTGCAATCGTTCAGGGTTAAAAGAGGCTGTTAGTTTTCAAGAGGAGTCAGAAATACATGTTTTAATGGGAAATTGCTTATTTAACTGTTTGCAATTAAATAAAATTTTAAAATATGTTCAGCCCCCCAAATCTTTAGATTGGATCCAGCATTCTTGTCTAATTTTATCACTGTTGGAGTATTAAAAAAGACAAAAAATGGAAAATATGATAGAAATGTACAATAAACTATCAATCTGGAGTGGCAATATGTAATAATAAGAGAAATTTCAGGAAGAATCTATAGGTTACAATTATATAAAAGGCTATGCATTTGCTATGCAGTCTATATACTATGCTGGGCTTAAATGTAAGTCACTGTTCTAAGTACTGTATATATTTTCCCTTATTTAATCATCATAAAAACCCTATGACTTAAGTATATGACATACCCATTTTACAAATAAGAAAACTATTCCAAAGAAACGTTAAGTAACCTGCCTAAATTCTTATATCACAAAAGTAATGGATATGGGATTTGAACTTAATCTGTATCTACAATGTGTACTTCTACCTTCTCCACTAAGAAATAATAGAGAAAAATAATAGGGAAAAATACTACATGGACAATATTTCACAGAGCCAAAGAAAGACTTGAACTTTAATATCAAATGGTCTATCAGTTATTCAATAAGATGACTTTAAAAAGAGATGAATCTAGATATGCCCTTGTGAAATGTCAGAACACCAAAGACAAAAGATTTTGAGTTTTCAGAAGGCAAAAGAAAAGTAGTAATCATTGGGTTAGCATGACACTCTCATTAAAATATACAAGAAAATAGAAACCAGTACATGATGGAAGACCATGAAGCAATGTTTTCAAAGTTGAAAAATAAAATGATTGTGAGTACAAAATTTGATTTTATATAATCTACCAACCATCCAACTCCTTTCATCTACTCATTCTGAAAAAGCACAGATAAAACAAAAACTTCTTGAGGATGTACTCCTGCAAAACAAGTTAGAGTACAAAGAAAGAATATAAACAAATCCAAAAAAGAGAATGACTCAGGTGGCTGAGGCAGGAGGATTACCTGAGCCTAGGAGTTTGAGGCCAGTCTGGGCCGCATACTGAAACCTCATGTATAAAACAATAAAAATAAAATATATAGGCTGGGCGCGGTGGCTCAAGCCTGTAATCCCAGCACTCTGGGAGGCCGAGACGGGTGGATCTCGAGGTCAGGAGATCGAGACCATCCTGGCTAATTGGTGAAACCCCATCTCTACTAAAAAGTACAAAAAACTAGCCCGGCGAGGTGGCGGGCGCCTGTAGTCCCAGCTACTTGGGAGGCTGAGGCAGGAGAATGGCGTAAACCCAGGAGGCGGAGCTTGCGGTGAGCTGAGATCCGGCCACTGCACTCCAGCCCGGTCGACAGAGCGAGACTCCGTCTCAAAAAAAATAAAATAAAATATATAAATAAAAAATTATTAATAAGTCAAAAATGTGGTCCCCATGAAAAAAGGGAACTATTTTAGCATGAAAACAATTTCCAGAACATCAGTCTATAAAACAGAATTGAAAATCAATTGATCTGAATTAGAGTAGGAAGTCAGTCTTCATACAAATATTTTCAAACAAAAAATTAATTTCATTTATAATATTGTATGAAGAAAAAACTGGAAGATCTCCATGAGATGGTGAAGAAGGTACAGATATGTTTTGTTGACTAAAAAGAAAAGAAGAAATTTAGAAATGCCAGGGGGAAAAAGGTTGTTCAATAAAATCATAATGAAAATACAAAGTGGGTGAACATGTGGAGGAATAATGAGCAATTCGTGGTCAGTAAGAAAATGCTTACACTTGAATTTAATGGTTGAAACACATTATTTTTCAAGCAACAAAGATAAAACATGGAATTAAATTTCTTCTGTATAAGTCCAGCAGCTGTTTTGTTCTATGAAGAGTAATATTTATATAATAACTTTGGCTTAAGAAACAGAAAGATTTAAATATATTATGTAGCATCATAAATAAAATGATTTAGAAAAAACTATGTAACTAATGAATTGTGAGGGTGGTTTCAGTGTATTGGAAGAGTAGATATGCTTTAAAATGGAAAGAGTAAGACACAGAGTTGAAATAGTATTATTTAGAATGTTGCTGGCGGCCACCAGAGGAACTAAATACACTAAAATGACAGAGTGAGGATGGGGACTGTAGCAGGAACTTTGGAGGTGTAGGAATTGAAGCTTTACTTTCCACTTATACCCTGTGGATTTTCATCGTTTTATGGTACACATGCTTTATTCTTATGTAAAAAAAAAATTTCTTATTAAAAGATAAATTGGCCACTCAGAGACTTTTAAATGGGATATATAGTTTACACATTTCTGGAGTGATAAAGTAAATAAGGTATTTTCGGGACTGACTTTCCCTGCCACATATTAATATCTTCAAAACCATGAATTGGTGCCAGAAAATATAGTAAGTAGTTAAATCAATAGGATTAAAGATCATTATACAATATGGACCCAATTTTGTCACAAGTATTTAGAAAACATATATAACATTAGTTGTGCCTCTTTTTGACCACATGTCACTATTGTACCAGGGTGATCTAATTCAAATACAAAGGAAATTTTGCTAGCTTTGATTCTTCCCATGATTTTTTTAAGACCTCTTTTTTATGCTTCTGATGATATACAGTCTATACCTCTCTCATGCCAGGACCTTCTGAGAGAAGGAGCTGTTTGCAGTGACTTGCACATCCCATGTGCCCAGTCTGCTTGTCTCTGCTTTCCGTTTGCCTGAAATTTCAACTTCTCTTGCTTCCCCCAGCATTTCAACCTCAAGAACTTGTAGCCATCCTTCAAAATAATTTTTTCTTAATGAAGCATTTTAGGACCCTTTCCCCAAAAGGGGATTGACCATTTCCTTTTTTGGCTTTCCAAACTACTCCCTACATAAATCTACCATGCACCTGGTATGGACCAAATGTTTGGGTGTCCTGCAAAGACGTATGTTAAAATCCTAGCCCCAATGTGATGATATTAGAATGTGAGAACTCTAGAAGGTAATTGGGTCATAAAGGTAGAGCCCTCAGTAATGGATTTAGAGTCCTTATCACAGGTACTCAAGAAACATAGGTAACCTTCTTTACACCATGTGAGCACACAACAAGAAGATAGCAGTCCTCATCTCCATAGAGGGTCTTCAACAGAATTGGATTGTGCTGGCACCATGATTTTGGACTTTCAGCCTCTTAGACTGGGAAAAGTAATTTTCTGTTGTTTATAAGCCACATAGTCTATGATATTTTTGTTTTAGCAGCCCAGACCAGGACAGCATCTATAAAATTCTATTGTACTTTCTTGGTATATGCCTATTTTCTTCCCCCAAAAATCTATAAAGTATTTGAGGTCAAGAACCATGTTTTATTCATTTTCACATTCTTAGAATAGTACCATGTTTTTGTCACTCAATTTTTAAAAAGGAATAAATGAATAAATAAAACAAACTATATCATACAAAGGTTAAAATATATTTTTAAGTATGAAATAGTTAAAATGTATAAAAACTATTAATAGAGCAGGACACAAAATTGTATGTATAGCATGCCTATAACTTTGTAAAACATATATATTTAGAATAAAGCCTACAAGAAAATATATACATATTGCTAAGGTTTGTTCATTAGGATGCTAAAATTAGAAATGACTCATTCTTCTTTTCTCTTTCCTTTCCTTTCCAAATGTCATGTCAAATGTTCAAATTTCTTTTATAATCATATATGTATATATTTATTTTTGAATATATATGCACATATATATTCATGTATATGAGATATAAATATATTTAAAACAGATAGCTTTTATTTTAGGAGACAGATTTTTACGTATGATTCTCAATGTTATATCTTTGTTTTTGTTTGTTTCTTTCACAATCACTTGGGTATATGATCCTAAGAAATGCTTTCTCATAAAGAAAACATGAGAAACGGTCAAGAACTCTAGGAAAACTACGCTAAGTGAATTATACCAATTTCCAGAATCACATTATTGATAACTCTTCTCTCTGTATTCTATTCTACCCCCTAACCCTCCAAGGCACTAATTGTATTTATCTTTTTTTATTTTAACTGTCTTTCCATGAGTTTCTTCCCTAAGATTTTTTTCAGAGAAGTTCCTTATTCTACAATAATACACCCTCACAGCTCATATGTGGTTCATCTATAGAGCAAAAAGTCTGGAACATATTTGAAAGTCATGGTCAAAATGAGATCTGAAGCTGTATGTTCATGTTAATTGGGTATTCATTCTATCAGAAACACACACACACACACACACACACACACAAAAGTCCATCGACAAAATTCCTTTTCTATCTATGAAGGCAGAGTGTTGACTGGGGAACTGAATAGTTCTGAATAGTGCTGTACAATCCCCAGTCTACATGCAATTGAAAGGCCAGAGCATGTAAGACATCTCTACATCTTGAGTGCCTTGCACATGGCAATCACAAGATGAATCCATGTTGCGTGGTACAAGTAATCAACGCAGAGCCATAGCATAGCTTTGTGAGATATAGCAGAGAGACAGCCACTAACATCAATATATGATCAGTTAGTAGAAAAAGAAAATTATTTTTCTCTGTTTTGGTAGTTTCTGTGCAAAGGGAATGGAAGGTCTGCAGAAGCTAATCGGAAACTAATTTATGCTCAGGATTTTTATTTTTGTAAGTATTTCTTATTTACATATTAGACTAGTAATTAAAAGCAAAAACATTGGTGCCAAAATCCCTGAATTTGAGTCCTGGCTCTACAACTGTATACCTGTTTGAGTTTAGACAAGCTACAAGATCTCTCTCTTTCTATTTCTTCAGCTTCATCACTTGTAATCTGTAAGTGATATTAATAGATTCCTACTTCATAGAGTGGTTGAGTATTGATGTATAAAAGCCTTAGCCCAGAGACTGCAACATAAATGTGATTTTTAAAAATCGTCATTAGTTAACTGTTATCCGTTTGAGGTGATTATTACTCTCACCATTTACATCTGAGAAAGTCTGAAACTAAATACATAAACTTGTCATGCATTACATAGTAAAACTAAGATCCAAGCTCAAGCCGCAGAGCTTTTGTTCATATATCACAAATGATGCTTTCAAAGAACAATCTTTCTGAAAGAAAATGAAAAATGCCTTGATAACTAAGAGAATAAGCTTTTCCATACAGCTGAATTTTCTGGATAACTGAATTTTACCCCTATAAGTGCAGCATTCTTTTGGTTTCAACTATTTGTTAGTCATTAACGTGTACTTTACATAATTTGTTTTGCTCTTTGTGATTTAGGCTTGTTGTTATTTCTATCAATTGTTGTACACAACCATCACGGTTCATGTTATCATGCCCCAGAGTGCTGGTGAATTCTACAGAGATGTTTACTCCTTCACTCTTTGGTTCTAGCATGTGTCCATTCAAGTTTTTGTGTCTGTACTTCTGTAGCTTTATAGTCTTTTCCTCTGTTCTGTGTGACAGCCTTCAAGAATCTCTGTCTGGAGTGTGTCTACCAATAGTAGGTGCTTTCTCCTGATAACTTTTACTCTAACCATTCTGGGGAGTTGACAGAAATACATCAATATCGACAGACTAATTATAATAATGTACATCATCAAAATAAGCAGAATCTGAGCAAAGGGCTGTAGGGCAAAATATGAGTAAAATCCATATGTTTTATGTACAAGTGTTGTAACATCTGTTTTGCTTCCCCAGAGATCACTTGTTCACTAACTTGTACTACTCTGTGTGTTAGTGTGTGCATTAGTATATATTTAATCCATTCAACTATACAACAAACTTGAGTTGCAATATTTAAATCCCAAGATTCAGATTTATATAGAATAATTATTTTAAAGCAAGAGGACTATTATGAATTACAGCATTGTGTCTGAGCTGTCTGCACTGTGGTGTTCTGCGAAGTCTGCTACTAACAAGATATTGAATAAGAAATTTTGTTATTTAGATATATTTTCAAACTTACTTGTATTTTTTCCATCTGTAATAGGCTTACTAAGAAGCTGAAACAAATGTTTCAGACAAACACTTATCTGATAATAATGTCTTCAAAGGTGTTCATCCCAATACATAAAATGTAACACACACAATAAAATGTTATGATTTTTTTAACAATCCAATCTAATCCTTAATTAGAGGAGAAAATGGTGAATGAATTCCTCTAAACTCTATTCCTAAATATTTTAATGCTTATCATTAACTTACTTAGTGATTGGCTAGATTCTAAAATCTATAAAGTTGTGGAGTATTTGGAACAATAAAATTTCTCCTCTTTTAATTTCATCGAAAATACTTTGTGGGTTCTTATTTTTAAATATATTCCAGATAGGCAGGAGAAAAAGCAATGTGACATCTTAGAATATTATTAATCATAGCAATCAATATGTATTTATGTTTAAAGATCTCCCTATATTTATTTTCAGCCTTGACAATTTTATTTTGGAGTAATTTTCCTCAAACTGTGTTTTCATGATGTCATGATTCTGTTCTAAACATTTATGAAGCTTAAATTGTTCATATTTTCATACAAGTTTTCTCTCAATAATCATGGGTAAGCTTTTTTGTGAATCACATTTTGCCTATATAACATTTTAACTTCCTCATTCTAATATCTTAATTTGTATGCAAAATTTTTACTATAATATTGCCAATTTGCCTACTATTCAGTTAATATTATGTATTTTTCTTTAATTCTTGCTGTTGCACCTTAATTATTCCTCCACTATTATATCTTCTTTTATTTTACTTTGCTAACTTAAATTTTCCCCTTTTTTACATCTTCTAGAAGTCTTCCTTGTTTAACTGCATGTGATTTTTGTATGTTTTTTAATATGGCTATGGATTAGTTATAGCATTTGTGCTGTTGAATATGTTTTCCCTCTAACTTTTCGTTTGCTTTTTTCATGAGTATATGCTCCATTTTTCAAAAGAGAAAAAAATGTCAAGCCATCTTTTTTTTTTTTCTTTTATATTTGTCTTCTTACTCCAAAACACATTCTCTAAATTTTACATTCTTAGTATATGTTATTGCTCAAGTAATCATAGTGGAGCTTGGGATAAAATAAAAATAGTAAGATTTCATTGTAGATGTTTTAAACTTTCTCATTTGACTGTTTCTCAAGTATTTGACTACAATCTATGAGTGTTAGAGTTGGAACATGTGTTAGAGGTCATCAAGTCTTATCTTCTCATTTCACAAATAAGTACACCTAGGCCTAGAGAAATTAAGAAACTTATCTGGGGTCAACTAGTTAATAATACTCTGAGGACTAAAATGTGATCATGTGACTTTCAGTACACAGTACATGGCTTTGGGCTCTATAATAGGTTGCCATCCCTATATTAAAGTGTGATCTCCTCCAAGTCCTTTGGTGGTACTATTTTAGAAATCCATATATCATACCTGAGACTTGAGTTAACTAAAGGACAGTGGCCCTAATTCACAGATATGCTAGAACAAAGAGATGTTAAGTGGTTGACCAAGATAGTAGAACAAATCTGCAAATGACTCAAAATAGAACAAGGCTCTACTGTGTCTACTTCTCCATGTTATCCATGAAACTACTCTGCTTTTGTGAGAACAAATTCTATCTTCCCCAGAGGGTAAATAACTCCCTAATGGTAAGTTATTCACTTAGGAGGCACATTAACTCTTCCAGGCCTCTGGGATGTCATTACTTTGAAATAATTTGTTTCTAGGCCATTGGCTGCAATGATAGAACACTATTCTAAATGATACCCTAGTGGCCAAAAGAGCTAATGCACCTTCCGTGAAGCTAAACTGTAAAGCTTAGAGATTCTCCTATCACCCCTTTTACCTCATAGAACATTTAAATATTTTTAAAGATGTCCTGGCCCAGAATAGCATCATATTAAACTGTCTTTGAATTTATTTTGGCTTCAGAGATTTCATCTCTGTCTTCAGGGATTCTCCCTCCCTCCCTTGGTCATTGTCTTAGTATCTAATTCATCAGAGCCCCAGAGTCCTCATACTGCCTTCAGGTATGCCCTTTGCTGTGCCCTCAAGATTTGTTCTCTCTTGTTAGAATTTTGCTTTTTTTGGTCCCAAAGTCCTCCTTCTTCCATGATAAAATATATAAATATTCAATGCCAGGCTCATAGGGATTTATACTAGCCGGTTTTTATTAAGGGGCAAAATAACTCATATTATGCCATTAATAGCTAATAGTGAATGTATGTGTTACTTCTATGTCATGCTTTAACAATAAGCATTTTATTTTATTAGGCTAAGGAATACATTGTCATAAGACATTCAGAAGTACAAAAAAAAAATGATACAGTGAGATATAAGTCTCCATCTCTGATCTGATCCTGAATGTCCAGATCCCTTACCCTGGGGCAACCTCTCTTATCAATTATCTGCATTTTTTTCAGGGATACTCTATAAATACATTCACATATTGATGCAGATGTGTGTTTATATATATTATATACAGAGATAGATATATTTTATACAAATGTTAGCTTATTAGATACATTGTTCTACACCTTGCTTTTTCATATAGACAAATAAATTGAGGATGATTTTATTTCAATGCATACAAAACAGCAATATTGTTTTTGACAGATGTATCATTTTCCATTGTATGGATGTACCATGACTTATATAACCAGTCCCCTACTGAAGGTCATTTAGGGTTTTTTTCCTCTAATATTTTGTTATTACAAACAATGCTACAGTATTTTTTAAAAACCAGCCTTTATATGTTTATGTGAGTATACCTGTGTAAAAATCCCTAAAAATGGAGTTGTTGAAACACAAGATACATGCATTTTAATATTGATAGATATGATTAGTCAACCATAGAGTCTATAATAACTAATATTCCCTCCACATTTTTACACATGATTACATTTCATGTTGGCTAATTCCAAAGGTGAAAATAATTCAGAATGAAGTCAATACAGCTGATTCATGGAGCCAGGACTCACAATTATGACTACATAACCACTGAGCCAATGCTCTTTTTCTCCTCTTAGCCTAGTTATGGAAACAAATTTGGGCCAAGGGTTTCTGTGCAACCAAGAAAATGACAACTCATTTTTAGACACCTACCTCATCAGGACTGAGAACTCAGGAGTGAAGGGAAGAGGGCATGAAATATTGGTAAGGACAGATATAAAAGAAAAACCAAAATGGACGAGAACAGGAAGAGAGAGGAAATAAAGGGAGTAGCTGAAATCCACTGAGAAACTGATCTAAGACTCTAACTGCAAGAGAGAGTGGTAGAAGGCATAATGTCAGTCACCCCAAGATGGAACTCCAATGTGACTCTTCTACCAATACCAGTTCTTTTGCATCAGTCCTTTATACACTAGTGTTATTCTCACAATTACTTATTTACAGGTCTTTCTTTAGAAACGTTTGTAACAGACATTTTACACTACATATTCATCTGAAATGAGTGAGGATCAGAGCTGTATGTTTTTTCCTTTTCATGTATATTCTTTATCTCTTTCCTTCTCCCTCCTTCCTCCTTCCTTCCTTCCTTTTTTCTTTTCTTTTCTTTTCTCTTTCTTTTCTTTTCTTTTCTTTTCTTTTCTTTTCTTTTCTTTTCTTTTCTTTTCTTTTCTTTCTTTCTTTCTTTCTTTCTTTCTTTCTTTCTTTCTTTCTTTCTTTCTTTCCTTTCTTTCTTTCTTTCTTTCTTTCTTTCTTTCTTTCTTTCTTTCTTTCTTTCTTTCTTTCTTTCTTTCTTTCTTTCTTCTCTCTCTCTCTCTCTCTCTCTCTCTTTCTTTCCTTCTTTCTTCTTTCTTTCTTTCCTCTCTGTCACTATTTTACACTTTTGGATTTTTTCTTTGAATTAAGGGGCCTATTAGTAAGTGAAAAAATGCCCTAAGGACTCTCCTTTCGTTAAAAAAATGGATAAGCCTATCTTTTGCCATAAGAGGAGAAAGAAAATACCCAACCCAACATAAAAGTCTTTATAGCCTCATAAACCACAGTACCACCCAAGATGTTAACAAGCTGGCATGTTTTGAGTATCAAAGATAGAGAGGAAACTGTGT
This sequence comes from Rhinopithecus roxellana, assembly GCF_007565055.1. Classification (NCBI taxonomy): domain Eukaryota; kingdom Metazoa; phylum Chordata; class Mammalia; order Primates; family Cercopithecidae; genus Rhinopithecus; species Rhinopithecus roxellana. The sequence continues at coordinate 36,482,008 of NC_044557.1, forward strand.
TTACATGTTTGGCACAAAAACTAATGAGGAAAGTCAATTGGCCCTTTGTCTTGAGGGTCTGAAGCGCTGAGCTCTAATGTTTGGTTTCTTCGTTGGCACTTGTTCAAGTAATCACTCGTGGCCTGACAAAGCCTCACTTGTGTTTTATTAGTGGCCATGCTGAACTCTCGCGCTTGGGCTGTGTTGTCTCTCAATAGAGTGCTGCAGCAGAGGGCACACTTATTTGAAAACACTAAATCAGAGCATGATAATCTTTGCTCAACCAGACCAACCTAGAGAAGAACAAAAAATGTTTAGAATATCGTTTCTTTTGTTTGGAGAGGGAGAGCACTGAGAATAGGGGGAAGGTAGACCTAGTGCCTGTGCCTGAATAATGCAGAAATGGCAGCAACAAAACCTAGTTTGTAAAAGCAGTGTTTTCCCCTTCTAATCACAGATGCTACATTAACATCTGAACCTGCCATAATGTGTCACATGGCACAAGCCGAGAGGGCCTGGACTCAGCCTGCAGTGGAAGGAAATGTCAAGGTGACCCCAGAGATCTTTTCTTTCTGGATTACTAAGGTGTCATGAAAGAACAATCACGTTACTCTGAGAGGAAGCTGACTTTGTCTTTGCAAATATAATTTGGTAGAAAGGAAAAGTTTCCAAAGTAGGTCAAAATACAGTGTTTATAACTTTTCCTATTAGGTTGCTTTCCTCCGCTCCTTCCTGCCTTTCTCCCTCCCTCCCATCCTCTCTCTTATTAATTTTTATTTTCATTTTTTGCTTCCATTTAGAAATAGGAATGGTTTGGCCCAACCTGATTTTTTTTTTTTTTTTTTTTTTAATCTGCACAACTGAACAAGTATCCAAACATTTGGCTGCTAATTTCAAAGTTCTGAACCAGAAACGAGGACTCCAAAATCTGGTTGCAAACAACATTTTTAAGTGACAGTTTTGGCAGTCTTACCTACAGATCCAGTAAAAATAAAACCTAGAACAGTTTGTTCTTAAACTATTTCTAGTACCAGTTCTGTGAAGAAAGTACTGAACTACACATAATTAAATTTATTTTTTTAAGTGACTGAAATTTTACATGTTCAAAATGAGAATTTGGGATAGGTTAAGATATATCCTTGCCTTTGCCAAATCCTTGAAGTTCTCTCTGGCTGTGTGCCTTGCATCAGATCTTTTTATGAAGGGTGTAAGTGTACATTCCATGTATTCACTGCCACTGAATAAGTCTGAGTGATGCCTACACTGAGAAAATGAGAAAATGCTAAGTGAGACTTATTACTCAGGAAATCACATGATAAAAAAGTTAGAAGTTTAGAATATACAGAGTTTATTTAACTAACATGCCCAATTTATTTGACTAACATGTCCAATATGCAGTCTTTTCTTTGCCAATTATTACTTAAATGCTTAGTTTTTTTTTTTTTTTTTTTTTTTTTTTACGGGCTGTCTCTCTGTCACCCAGGCTGAAGTGCAGTGGCATTAAATGCTTAGTTTTTAAAATAAAGAGGATGCCGGTCAGAGTAATGCTTTAGTTTTCTAATTCTGTAGCACATTTTATATAAGCCTCTCAAACTTGCATTGTTCTTGCAGAAAGGAAAGCATTCATTTTAAGTGTGAGTAAAGTAATTCCAAATTCCAATTCTTGTTGCTAATAATATTTACTTTTGTGAAATGACCACAGTAGTCCAGAAACACGAATGATCTGTTGGTGGTGTAGAATAAGCAATGTGTGGAAGCTTTCTAAAAATGACAATTTTATAAAGGGAAAAGAAAAAGAGCTAAGTGGCTGTTTTCTCCCTGCTAAAGGCTCCTGGCCTACGACACCCTCCTAAGGTGATGAAGAATGAAGTCCAATGATACAAGTCTACAGCCCTACCTGGTTTAGGAAGGCAATATGTTTAAAGAGAATTTGCTTTTTTTAAATAGGTGGTTCTATTCTCGGTCTTGAGATTCAGGAGATGGAGTGGGAAGAGATAAACCTCATCTGCCCCCTAACACCCAGCTCACTCCCGTCTGCCCATGCCCTCCCACCCTGCACATGCACCCAATGCTGTTTCTTCCCACAGACTCCTGCTGCAGCATGTCAGACATCTCAGCCCACATTCAGAGCTCAGATTGCTATGAATGGAGCAAGGCAGTGGGGAATGGGGGTGGGAAAGAGGAACTATGCGGTCATCAGCTATTCCTCCACGGAGGAGCTGTCCACAGTCTGGGATCAGGATGAATGTGCTTCTGCTGCAGAGAAGCCGCTTCTCTTCAACCGCACCACTTCCCTGAAAAAGGAAGACAAGACAGCTGCCTCACACAGAGCAGTGAGGCCTGCAGGGCATCCTGACCCCCCTTTCCCTTCCCACCTTCTGGGGATGATTCACTCAGAATCTATCAAAGTGAAAGTTAAAAGCTAACCACCAATATGGTCTCTTAAGAAAAGATTTTTTCCCCCACTGTTAAATGTATACTCTGCCCATAAACCATTTGCAGTTTTAATTCACAGAAGACATTTTTTCTAATGATATGACCTAATACATCTTTGCCACTTAGAACGGTATAAATGTATCCATGCATATATATACTAATACTTCCTAAATATATTATATATATTTATTGTATTTTATAACAGTCATATATGTAACATATAGTCATATATAACAATATATATTTTTATACACCCTATTACAACCAGTTCTTTGTGTAAACATGCTGGGCTTCAGAATTAGCTTAGTCACTAAGCAAATCTTGCATATTAAATACTTTTAAGTAATGGGTGAAGGTGCTTCCCTCACTAAATGTAGAAAACAAATCAAGGCCAACTAAATGGAATAATAACAAAAGTATAACAATCAATGTGAATTTCACAGTGCTGATCATACCTCATACAGTAAAGATAATGATTTTGTGCTTTAGAGTTTCTCTGTTGGCATAACCACTGTATTATCAGCCTAAGGATTCCCCAGGGATGAGAAAACTTAAGTCTGATATATTAGAATAGTTAGAAAAGAGCAACACGTTTAAACAATGAGCCAAGTGCTAATGTATTCACCTATGCAGAAAACTGGGGAGGTAGAGCTATGGATAGGCAATGGGGGAGGTGAAGAGAGGGAATCATGGGTAATTTCCTTCTAGAGGGGAAACGTTTCAGAAAATTGTTCAGATTATAAAATTAAAGCTGTTTAGAACCAAGCATCAAATTTGAGTAGCACTGTGAAAACTGACCTCGAATGATAGAGAAAACATTTTATTATCTCTAGAACACATTTTCACAGTGACATAATGAATTATCTTTTTTAAATGATTTTTTGTATTGGATGTTTATCACAGTCATAACAGAATGACTCCAGAAACCACTGATATATGCTATCAACAAACATTAGATTGTGAACATCAAAGAATTCCAGAAACTTAATAACACAGTTTTAGTCTATTTTCTTTGAGGACAATTGCTGTTTTGTCTCTCCATCACAAGACACCAAAGGTAAACAATGACTCAAAATATTAAGTGTTGTTTAAATAGAGACTGCTGATATCGATAGCATCATTTTATTTTTGCAAATGAGATTTGTACATTAATTTGTAAAATATTATTTCATGAGCATTCAGTGATAGCCAATGAATTACATTCAACACTTGTCAGAATACTAACCAGGATATCTATCATTTAGTTTGCAAAAATTGCTTAAAACTAGAACTGTCATTGCTCTCGTTATGAAGGACTAGAATAGCACAATTAAATATTTGGACCACTTAGTCTATAGATACTGGTATTCTGTAAAAGACTATTGGCAATTTCATACTAAAAAATATTCTATGTAAAAAATTAACAAAGACCAAGTTTTCATATCAACCTTTCAGTCGTTGTAAAACAGTTGCAAAGATATGTTACCCTTCTTGTAAAAGCTAGAAATTACCATGTGTCCCCAATAACGAAATTAGACATATTTATGAACTCTGAGCTTTCTCAAAAGAAGTTCAGAAACCATTACCAGAGTTTTTCATTAAAATTTAAAGTATATAAATAATAAATAATGACATATTTTACTTTTTAAAATAGAAAAATGATAAAAAATATTTATCATTTCCTTTTGATGAATTCTGCCTAAAGCCATCAATATTATTTTATTATGATACTCAAAGTATAGCAGTAAATTTCTCTCCACTGAATCTGTTCTGTCATACTGCTTCCAACTGTATTTCGAACTACTACATTTCTCAAGTTAAAATTTGTATTATTATATTTTTAGAAGATGAGGCTATTTTATAATTATACTCTTAGCACTTACAGATTAATTTTTAACTTAAGGAATGTACTCTACTAGGTGTCATCATTTCCTTATATATGTTGTTTTTCTCTATCAGAGCTGTTTGATTGCTAGGCTGAACGCAGAACATTTGCTTGGCAAATGGTTTAGTACTTTTGCTACTTTGGTATTACAAATACAAACAAATACAGTCATTCCATCCATCTAAAAAATATGAAAGCACAAATATTTCTATAATGAGACAGAAATTATCCACAACCTTGTTTATAGCTTTTAGAAAGTAAAAATGTTTTTAAAGTTATTAAGTCCTTCCCTTAATTTAAAAACTAATGTTTTAATATAGATCTTGATGATCTGACTCCATTCCCTCTACATGGCACAAGTTTTTGACCTTCTGAATTATTCATAAGTCTCAAATGAAGTCCTATGTTTTAAGTATGTCTTTGAAGTCTTCGACTAGATTCAGTGTTTACAAGGATTCTCTCTGCATGAATTGGGTCATGTTGCTACCATACAATGTCCTCAAACTAAAGCACAATAAAATTCTATATCAACACATATATGATTCATCCTAGCTCTTTAGGATCAAAGAATAATTGAATTCAGCAATTTGAGAACTGGTAAATATGGTAATAATTTAACTTAATTATTCTGAGTTGACTTTTTACAAGTATTTAATGTAATGTTTCTTTGGAAACTGTTAAGGCCCTCACTAAAAATCCAAGAGGTCATTTGGTTATTTCAACTATGTAAATAGAAGATAGATTTTCCTGTCTCTAATTTTCAACATTTCTACTGAGTGGCGAGATAATGCAAATGGACCAAAGCGCCAAGCCAGGCTTCTGCAGAGAAAATCTGAGTCCTGCAAGTTCGATTAAGCTAGCTAATTTTCAGTCAAACAAGCTAATTTCCAGACAGATTATTCTGATGTTTTCCCTCTGTTTGTAATTTGCATCATTAAATAGCTCAGTGTTTCAAAGCAGCCACAGCATTAAGGTCATGGGGCTTTGTGTTAAATAGCAACCACCTCGACTTTTTTTAAGGAAGGAACAGAGAGCAGCTGATCCTCCTGTAGCATGATTTTCTTTTTTTCTTAGTGGGAAGAGGCTGAAGTGTCTCGTGGATCACAGAAATTTGCTTTGGTTCGGAGAACAGCTTTCCTCAGTGCCTTTGTGCTCCAGAAAGCCGCCCAGGATCACAGGTGGCCTTGATTATCAAGATTTTTTTTTTTAATGGTGTCCCCCTCCCTCTCCTGGAACAGCAGGACATCTTCCTGACATGAATATCTCATTTTAAGTGTCACAAAATCCAAAAATCTTAAAGAGATATCCAAAACCTAAATTTTATAAAAATCTAACATTGAACTTCAAAAGATAAAATTGGTTCATAAACATTTCTGGTGTTACAAAAGAGTTATACAGGCAGATAGGTAGTTATGGCCTCTCATAACCAATTTTTTTCTAGAAGGTTTTCAAAGGGCTGCTTCTAATATTGCATGCTTAATACAGAGAGAGCAGAAAAACACCTCTTTACTTTTACCTATACTTCTCCAGAATAAAATAATTTCTCTTTGTCTCTCTGGTCACAGAAATATGTACTTTGGCTCATTGGCCCCCTGGAGCACTGATAGTACCCTACAAGCTGACACTGGTGCAAGTATTAAAAAATCTTCAATCATATAACTCCAAGCCATTCATATTAATGTGCCTGCATCAAATTACCCTTTCTATTCTTCAGGAAGAAGAAAGACCATAAAATGCTCTCTGAATCCATAAGGACAACACCATTGGCACAGATAGGAATTTTGCTCTGAAGTGACAGCACTCCTCTTCTGAAACATGACCTAATGACTATAAAGGGTTTCTTTGGAAACACCATATTTTGTCATTAAACTGTCTTTACCACATCACATGCTCCCAAACCATTCTATACCAATGTTCCCAGAGAGTTAAAGATGGCTCTGAAGAAAACCTGTCATCTGTAATAAAGAAATGCAATAGATGTTTCTCATGGGGAAAGGCCCAATTTAATGTGTGGTATCTCTGAGTTTCTATTTTGTCTTGAGTGTTTTCAGCACATTCTCTCCACATTCCCAAAAGTTAGAAAGTGTATTTTAAGAAATGCCACCATTTTTTATATTTACTAAGAACGACATGCTCAGAGACTTATTTCTGTGGAAATGTAGACCACAGAATTTAGAAACACACAATGTAAAAGAATTCAACATGTTTTAGGATACCACTAAGCTTTTGCCAAGTAATAATGGGATCTTAATGTGTGCCGTACACATGAAATTGTTTATGTCTTTTCATTGAAATGAGTTCTTATTGTAGCAAGGTAAACTTGGGGATTATACACATTCCAATCTTGGAAAAAGTGCCTTTTTAAAAAACTCGAGTTCACTAATACCAATCCTCTTTCAAGAAGGAATACTTCTCCCTCTTCTTGAGTCTCTCGCAATTGGTTTCTGGCTTGAATATAAGGCCTGCTGCTCTGCATCCTACTCTCTCTCTCTCAATAGAGTGTGAACAGCTGTGGGCAGAGACTGATTCATAGATAGCATTTTGCACAGTATTTGGCCCATTTGTTGAACCAATAGTTCATGGAATTAAAATACATTTTGTTTTTCTTTGCAGAACTGTAATGGCATCACTTTACAATGTTTCAGCTATTTTGAAAAGCCTTGATTTGTTGGGGCTGGGGGAGAGGCAGAAAACTGTTAAAGTTCTCTCCAAGGAAGACAAAATGCCAATAAGATCCATTAGGATAGTGAGTTCGAAGAAATGACAGAAACCAAATATTCTTCTGTGGGCTGTGTATACAAACACTTGGGTGCAAAGAGCCCCATGCTATTTAAATGGATGAATTCTCACATATATTTTCTATTCATCCTACTCTGAGGATGTTAGAAAAATGGGAGCAGATTTAGTTATTCATCTTTACTTGCCTAGTTAGCTCCCATGGAAGAATACAAAAATATTTCAATAAAATAAGAGATACAAGAAAGGTTCTTTTGAGTGCATTCTGATGTGTGCAAACATGACATATTTAATTAGTATTATATTCCATCTTTAAAAAGACACCCAAGATTTGAGATATGAAATTACCTCTTAATAACGTACAACTGCTAAACTTCTCAAGCACCCATAACTACTACTAGTTAGTGCAGACCAGAAGTGACTATTTCTCAGAACGGAGCAAAATGCATATACATGTAGGTCACAGAATAACAAAAGTAGAACTAGAAACTTATTGTTTTTATACTTCCCCATGGAACAAGAGTGGTGTAACTGTGATGTAAGTTCATGTGACTAAAAGCTACACAAACAAGCAAAAAAACTGCATTAACTAGATCATGAAATTACTTGTGGTAGGTAACAGATGTGTTACTAAGGACGTTTTGTTTATCCATTGCAGTTAGGTTGAAGAGAATCATCAGGCATATAATTTTGCTTAAGAAAACTAGTTCATCTTCAAAAAGCAATTCTTTTTGGCCCCCATTCTATCAGGCTGCACAGAATTTTCAAAGCAGCACCATGTTGTAAAAAATGCCCTTTTAATCAGATTACCCTTGGCGAACGTCCCAAACTCAGGCTGAAGTGCAGTGCTTGTGGTTTCTCAACAGCTTACACTAAGCCTGCACCATGGAAATAATCTACTTTTAAAACCCAGGAAACAAATCGACGGCACTAAGGACATAAGTCGCTGTCATTAGGGAGTGATTAGGCTAAACATTTTTATACACTCTACTAGCCCACTTTCAAATTATATATCTCTGGCAGATAGGAAGAAAGGTACTTCAGGTGAGTGTTCGGAACAGCCATGCGGAAAAGTTAATAAATCCAAATGAACAGAACAGTAAGAGGAAGAATTAAAAGAGCTCTTGTTTTATTTTTAACTTGCTAATACCTGAATCAGGATTTCAGGAATCAAAAATGGAGAGTTTGGTCATATAATACACATACCCAAAATATTTTTCTTTTCAGTGTATTTTTCTTTTTAGCATAACTTTTTTAAAGGTTTAGTACTACACGTCTCTATTACTTATTTTAGGATAACATGCTTCCTGTGTCATATATTTTAAGTAGGAAATTCAATGGAGATTAAGAAAAAAATATCATTTTTATAATTGATCATTATAGGCCATCCCATTCATCTTTCTTTAACAGTTAGTTTTGGGGATTTAGTGGCTTGTCTTTGTGTTACATTGTGGAATATAGTAGGAAGTTACAGCATGATTCCAAATGTAGCCGCCTCTTCTTGTCCCACAACCACCCCCCTGGAACTCCTCCCCTCATATACCCCAATAGAGGGATAGAGGGCCCTGGTAATTAAAGGCTTACAATCTCAGATTATATATTTATTTTACTTTTTAAAATGTGTATATTCATTAATGAAGCTGAGCATTCAGTTGCTTGGTTTTATAACTTTGTGGTTTTTTTTCTTATTTATTTTGCTTTTGTTTTGTCTTTGAGAAATACAAATGAAAAGTATCAACATGCCTTTTTACATGTAGAAAACACTGACTTCTTTAATGAAAGAAGCTAAATATATGCTCTCAGTCAGTGGATATGAGAAGTTTATTTTTTTCACCATGGGCTGAAAAAGATTGGATTTAAGAATGGGCTATTCCACCGGCCCAAAGCTCTGGCTTGAGCAATCTTTGATTCCTACTTTGGACAATCTGCTGATAGTTTCATCTCTAATTTATGAAACATTTCATTAATCCTCAATCTGTCAGCTCTTTTTTGACAACAATAGAGGCTGACAAAGATTAATATTTATTACATATGCTTTACAATTTTTTGAAATACTGTTCATTTTAGTCCCCATTTTACCTAATTCTAAACAAACTGTACCCTTCCTAATTTCCCCAGAAATCAAATAGACAACACAGCAAACAATTCTTTAAATACCAAATTGTATAATAATAGATCTAAACACAACATTCAGAAAAAAAATCAAAATACAGCTATCCTTGAGCAGAACCGTTAACATTCATATTAAAAGCATCTCCTATCCCAAGTATTTTCAGCATAAATTTTTTGTGTGCTCTTCTTCCTCATCCTCTCTGCACCCCCCCACTTTTCCAATCTCATAAATAATTCATGAACTGATAAATATGCAATTTCAAAAAGTGCAGACAAGGCAGCACTGCATTAAAAAAAAAAAAAAGAAAAGAAAAGAGCTTGTGCTTTTTACACACAAGTCCTATGCTGCACTTTATGGATGACAAATTTTCTAGTATTCAAACCCCGTGTTGTGTATATGATAGGAGTGTGACTGTATTTCTGCTCATATACCTTGCTAGACATGTTATGAATTGTTTGAAGAAGACTGTAATACACAAAATAATATACATTTAAGGAAATGAAGTTAGCAATGTTTTAAAGCTAGGCACTTTATCGTTGGAATTTTTGACTAGTTTAAATGTTCACTCTCTTGAGTTAGAAGATTAGAGATGTGCAAGTTTTGCATATAGGATAATGCTCTAGTAACACCATAAAGGTCTCAAACTCCTAAGGCTTTTCCTAAGAGTCATTTATTTGACATCATACAAACAGTCTTAAGAGGCCAATTTCACAAGATCAGCAGTAAACTGTTCTGCCTGAGCTTTCAAACGGGTAAAACCACCCATCTAAGAGCCGGTATATAGAGCAGAGCGAAGGACCTCCATTTTGTGGACTAATTGCTTGATTACCAGCCTGAAACAAAATGGAGGCGAAATCTTTTTAAAGCAGCTCAGCCTGATATATCAGAGGGAAATGGGACATGTTTTAAGGGGATAAAAACATTCCTTAAAGAACCATAGGCATCTAATCAGATAAATATTAAAGGTAATGTAATAAATATGGATTACTTGGATTTATGTACTGAGAATAGAGATAATAGATAGCAGTAAAGTATGGATTGAAAGAGAGCTATTCTAGTTTAGCAACAGTTAAGTTTTAAAAAAGGAAACCTGATTTCAGTCAGAAATGTAACCTTTCAAATGAACACTTAAATTGGAAAACACCATGAGTAAGAAATAGACCACAGCATTTAATTTGGACTGGCTAGTTGGAAGCCTATATTTACTGTACTATAATTTCAAATTTAATTAAGTCACACTGCTGACGCCAGTAGCATCAACACAGTAAAGATGATTAATTGCAAGCGTAAATGAAATATAAAGAGCCCTAAAAGTAACATTAATGCAGAACCTTGCACACAGAAATGGTATGATCGATTTAAGTGTAAGCGTCTACCTGCGTCTTTGAGACACATGCCAGAATTGGGATGATGGTCCTGCATTTGAATGTAATCACTGTACTAAAAATATAACCTTTTACGGGTCATTATTTTTCTTAAGACATGTGTCCAACCTCCCCTTCTCCTCTCCTCCCCATACCTCAACCCCCAACATGATTTGTTATCTTATAGAAGACTTTTCACACAATTTGCATTGTCATCTTATGGATTGGCTACCGGTACACAAACATGAGCTGACACACTGCAATGGTGGGACTGGGCTGTCACAACAAGGCAGCTGGACTGTTATATATTCACTTTGCTTCCATTGTGCTTCCATTCACAGCAGCAGCAGGACAAAGGGCCCGCCAGAGCTAACCACGGATTGTCACCTTGATTTGTCCAGTCTAGCAGATATGCAGAAATGAATTATATTCTCCTGCTTATGAACACAACACAGAAGCAAATAAGCTTGCAAACAGCATCTTCCAAACCATATTATCTAAGAAATATCAAGCTTCTTCCTAAATACTACATGCTGCCTGGCTCAGTAGGTGAGGAAAAGCGGAAAACCAGTGAAGACACAAAAAGGCTCTGAGTCTCTCATAATATATTCTTGACATTAGAAACTAAACTCTCTCTGATTGAGAGATATGGAATTTGCATTCTGCTTAGCTTTTATTTTTGATGAAGGCTATCACAATGCTTCAAAATGCAAACATATCATATTTTTGAAAAGAATATACAATGTGAAACCTAGTAGATAAAGCTGTTGGTCTTTTAAGAAAAACTATACTAAACTGAAATATTTTTTCTTAAAAATGATAAAATGAATGGTTTCATGCAGTATCTATTTATAAGAAACTTCTCAATAAACTCAAATCTTGTCTTATATAAGTTTTACCAAATGTTAAAGCTCTAAGAGTGAAAGCACCCAAAATAGTTTGCTGCTAATGAGAAAATTCACTGGAAGACTTTTTTTAAAATGCCAGTTGTTTAATTTACTACTTTATTGACAAAGAGTTCGTATGCCTTTGAGATCCAGGCAGTTTTAATATCAACACATGGATAAACGAAGCAAACAGGGTTTAGAGATTTCTTTATGAAAACATGTCATCAAAACCAGAGAAAAGAGGGAAATTGTTGTCTACCAGCTTTCTGAGTGAAGGTTAAAAAAATTCCTTCATGAAGCAAAGAAAAAAAAATTGTTACCTTGAAAAAAAAAACCTCAAACCTTGTAAAGATCATTTCTCTCTCTCTCTCTCTCTCTCTCTCTCTCTCTCTCTCTCTCTCTCTCTCTCTCTGTCTCTCACACACACCTTACAAATTATTTCCATTTTTATAGACAATTCTACATTTTTGCTGATCCTTCAAAAATACATTTTTATGAAACCATAGCTTCATGTTTAAGAGTTCTTGGAGCAACAGAATTTAACCTAAAGTTTGTCTTATTATTATTTGTTAACGCTACCTCCAGTGTATGCAGAGTGCTTGCCTCTGAAGAAAAACCTAGAAAAGCATTCCATTTGTTCTTTTTTTTTAAAGTAAGATAAGGCTAATCTGAAGATGCTGCATTTAAAAACCAAGATATTCCATTGTGTATCTGAGTATATCATATTTAAAATAGCCACCTTAAAAATATGTTCCATTCAAAAGACCTATTAATTCTGCATTTTAAACTGCACTATTCTATTGTCTTCTGCTTAATGCACATGGATTCTGTTCACAAAGCAACACTTGGTACCTAGTGTTTTAAACGGTGAGTAGCGCAAACCAACATGATACACGTAGTTATAGACAGCATGTGAGAAAAGAACATAAAACCCTACCCCATACAGAAATGCAAATGTTACTTGATCAAAGGGCTGCACTTTCACAGTGAAGGAATCGGTCAAAATAAAACCGTTACTTTAAGAGGATGCATGAGAAAATCTTGCATGTTTTTCTTCAAATATATTTAAGAAAAATCTAAATATACCAAAAGTATTATTATTGTCCAAGAAAAAATTATACAGATGTGTCTTTCCTTGGAATTCTATGCAGCCAACCGTAAGAGCTCTGTGACCATTCACCTGACTGCAGCAGAATCAGGGCTTGATGGTTACAGAGGGTGACAGAAAGAGACCATTGGAAGTGCTATTATGCAGTTTGCAGGGGAAGATTTCAGCACATTTCAGCTTTATCTAGTTATACCAGGAAGTTTTTTTTTTTTTTCATTTACTAGTTGTGCATAGCTCCCAATACTGAAATTCAACTTGTACTCAGTGACCACCATGTATAGCATTCTTTGCTTTGAGATTTAGCATTATGTGAGAGATTTTCAAGTTGCCTTGGCATTTCAATCTGCTTTAGAGTTGTAAATAAAATTTGCACATTAGTGCCTTCATGCACATGGTCCTCTTTGAAAAAGATATGATTCCACTTTATCCCTTTATTTAATCGTAAGTTCTGAGAACATAATACAGAGTACTAAGGTTTTCTTCAAATTCATTGTAGAAATACACGCACGGTTTAGAGCTTTTGTGAAAAATGTGATCTCCAGGGCTAAGATGGTTTCCTCAAAGCCTGTCTTTTGTGCGTTTAAATTACAGCATGTATATTTGTCTTTAAAATTGAGCATGTTGTATGAAACATGATTCTGAAATTTGGAGTTATTTGGAATTATTTTATAATAAGTGCAAGTTAGAGCTCTGCATTAAATGTAGAAGGGCATTCTATAGTCATTAAAGAGGAAAGACTGAAAATTTGAAGGTTCAAAATAAACACATATGACCATTTTTAAAAAATCAGTAATTATGCTCAAGAAAAAAAATGTTTTCAAGCATTTAATGGAGGACAAAAATAAAATATTTGTGAACGTAAGATTTTGTTCCAGAAAATAATCATAATCACTCACCTCCTCTCCCCAATACATTCCCTCTCCCCTCACCCAGAATGTTCTTTTGAAACAGGTTATAAAGGGAGAGGGGCATCAAATCACTGTTCAGCATTGTCCTAAACTTTCATTACATTTAAGAGCAAGGCAAGCCACATAGCTCTGCTCCCTGATATATTGTTGAGTGGGCCTTCTAAGGTTCTATTTTCCACGTAGGGTCAAGACTGCTGACATGGGATTAATCAGCTACTCCTCCTAAACCATGAATCAGAACAATTGCTGTCAGTTTCATATGGTACAACTGCCTAGAAATAGAAGAGTTGGAAAGTGAGAGAACATATCAGGAATGTAGAAAAGAAAATGTTAGTGGACAGTTGTAACTCCAGTTTGGCTACTTGTGATTTGGTGTAGTCACCAAATTAAAATGTTTAAATATATGTTTAACCAAGTGCTTTCGGAACATCCATCCCCCACCTTTTTTCCCTTCTTTGAGATCTTACACATTTATGAATTGTGACATTTTATAAAAACTTCACACTCCTTTAACTTTCTTTTGGTAGGCACCATTTATGTTCCAGTTCACATTAAAACATGTCTGTTGACCCAGGGTTACAATCAATGAAGGCTGGCAACATGCGTGCAGCTTTTTTGCATACATATTACAGAGCCAACATTGTATTTGACCTCTCCCTCAGTGTTTGCATTACAGAATTGGAAAATACTAGGTGCAAATGTCTGCATAAAGGGAAACGGAAATCCTTCACTATTAGGAAGGAGTGTGACAAGCTTCTTTTTATATGATGATACACTTAACATCAAAATGGCCCTGCTCCTAAATTAGATCACTCTATTACTAATGATGATATGAAAATGGACACATTGATCACATGTTTGGAAAAACAACTATCTTTAGCTTTATAAATGACATTCAAACAAAACCAAGAGTTATTTTTCTTGGGGATAAAGTACCACATGCAAATTAGCTTTTTCTGTTTGTTAGCTTTAGAATTAGATAGTTTCAGGAAAATAAGTGTTAATACTCTATGATATAATACGTGATCAGGACATATAGGCAAAAGTGATTAATAATTGTGCCATGCCAATGAAATAATAGTGTATTAGAGAATCTAACACTAAGGGAATTTTCAAAGTGAAAGGTTAATTTCATTACTAAATGTAATATTATTCAGTAGCACTATTCTGTTTAATTCTAAGATAGAATGATTTAGAAAACAGTCCTTCCATAATTAAAAATTAAATAGCTGTTTTAATACTGATCTGTTTTTAAAAGTTAAAAGATTTGTTACTCAAAATGATAAGAACAAAAATTATATATATGATAATATAATAATGCATAAATAGCCATTTATAAATGGAACCATTTCCTATGTACCTGAGATCTGCTTTTACATAACTGATTGAAAGTAATAAACTTTGATGTTTCATGATGCTACTACAAATGAATTCATAGCATATGAGAACACAGAAAAAATATTGAGATTGTCCATAAATAGTGCAACAATTGTGTACATATATATAATCCATTTTACATATACATAAATTATATTTTACCTTACCCATATACACAGTAAAAACATATGGGCAATTAGAGGTTTATTATTATTAAAATACACTACACAATTGGTATGTTAAATGAAATGGAATTATTTTACAAAAATTGTATGTAACAGAAAAAATACATATTCATTTTAGTATGCAATAATAAAGACTCATTTTTATAACACAAAAATTCTATGGTCATAATTTTATATGCAATATTTGGTGTATCTACACAAAAGTTCTCCAGAAGATTGAATCACAAAAGAAAGAAATGGAAGTATCTGTTATCATTTGTCACAAGAATTCATTCTTCTCCAAAAAATTTACCTTATAACTTCAAAACATTACTTGGAAACAAATGTATAGCTATCGTCACCTTCTTTAAGTTTAGAACAACATTTTTAATGCTTTTGGAAATGTATTGATTTGATTAAATAGTATGGGGATTGAAGTTATAACTATATTATTGCTCCATTGAAAAATACTTTTGTTTGACAGAAAAAAGTGCAAAATTATGTGAACAAAAATTGGCCATAAGTACTCATAAGAAGTACTGCTTTTGGAAATAGGTGACTTATTTTTATCCAAAGGCAATTAAAAATGAATGTATTTTATAATTGATGAAATATTTGATTATAAAAATAATTGGTTGTAGTGTAATTCAAAAATGATTGTTTAACTGTTCTCTGACACTGATATATAAGACATTTGATAAAATTACTGCCATGTTTTCAAATTGTACAAAGCAGTGTAAATAATTTGTAAAAGGCTGTTTAGAATGATTTTAATCTTCTTTCCTGTTTTATTAATAATTTTTATACAAGCAAAAGCACAATAAATATATTTCTAAAGAATTTCATAAATGTACCCAGATTCTATGTGTATTTGTTTAACATTGCCAGGGTTAATTTTAATTTGAAGCATTTAACGCTATTCTTATTATTTCCAAGGAAATTCATAGGATCAATGTTATTGCCCTAATGCTTGAATAAAAGCTTTGTATGAAGTGATTTATAGAACATGATATTCAAATCCATTTTTGAGAAAGAATATTCTGCTTATCCAAAATCAAATAACATGTGCTACATATTTTTAAACGATTTGATAAAGACGTTCAGGAATGAAAACATATGCCGTGTATCTCAGAGTAAAATCAGGGTAACCAAGTATACATAAAGGAGCAGGTTTAAAGCTTAGGATTATACCTGAAAACAATTTCTGCAGGACGAATTCAAAGTGCTACAGACACACAGAGGTGCTCACAAAGAGTGGGGCAGGGAGCGGGCTGGGGAAGAGGAAAGAGGAAGCCTTGATAACCTTTAGTAAGACAACCAATTCATCGATGTGACTCCTACCATTTTCCCCAGAATGATTTGCACCAAGAAAGACTAGACACCTAGATCAAAGCCACCTCAGCCTCGGGAATCTGGCTAACTTGTCCTCAATTATAGATGACCTTTAGGCAAAGAAAGAAAATATTTTCTCAGCATTAAATGGAACGAAATTTGTATTTTAAAATTGCTGAGTCTCAATTTAAAATTGAGACATGCACAACTGGACTCCCAACAATTTTTATTGCCTTTGCTTCATCAATATTTTATCTACTTTCTGCATAGAATAAGGGAAGAAGGTTTAAAATTACTACGTATACCTAGAAACAGCAAATCAATACTCAATAAGATTTTAAAATTCCATGTGAGTCTGTGGAAAAGAATCAGAAAACAAGTATGACAATGATTTATAAAACATAATTTTTTCCTGTCAAAAATTAAATCAGTGTAAAACCTGGGTTCCTGCTAATGAAAATAATATCAAAGGGTTGCTAACTGTATCAATGTTTTGTAGCTTCAGAAATATTGTTATCTCCGCTTGAAAAAACAAATCTCTGAAATTGTTTACCAAATAGTTGGATGATACCTCAGAATTATGACTGTAGAATATACTTTGAAGAAGAGAGAATTCTGCTGGCAAACTAAAGATTTCCATTTAAAATATCTAAAAAGGATTTTGGTATTTTAAAATTACCTTTTAGAGTAGCTATTTAATTTGAAAACAATTTTTTTGGTTAAATGTTACCTAAAAATCCAAATGAAGAAAACAGGACTACGATAGGACAATAACAGCGTTGTGTAGCAAGAATTATTCTTAAATAGTAGTATTTGGTTAATAAAATTTCCCTTATAAGCAAAAGTTTAAGAGACTCTAAATCACACAAATTATTAAACCTCTATTCAAACCATTGTCTGAATCTGTTAAGAATAAATTTTCTTAAAGGTTTATGCGTATCTATTTTTAAAAAGTATTCATGCCTGCCCTGCTTTATACCAGATAAATACACTTTAAACGTTTCCACTGAATTTTTAAAAATAAAAACATCTTTATAATTATGTTTTTCTTTTTTAATCCATTGTGCAGAATAATCAAAAAGTAGGAAAAAAATGTGTGATAAGAAAATAAATTATCTGCAATCCCCACAATCACAGGCAAAAACACTTTAGAATATTTCCTTCCAGTCTTTTTTTCTTGGGATTTTATATTTTATAAAAATTGATAAAATAAATTATACATAAATTGGTATTCTGCACTTTTGTTCCAAAGTGTGTTAGAATTTCACTGCATGCTCTTTTCAAACAAAACGATAAATATTATGTGATCCTCCATCTTATGAAAATATTAGTTAAATCACTTTTCAGGAAACAAAAAAGGATATTTGTTATTTAAAAGATACTATGAATACTTCTTTGTAAGATAATAATTGCCACTGAATTATTTTTCCTTACAATTTTGTGGGTTATTTAGAACAAAAGATAAAGATGAACTCTGAATTTGGTGAAAATGGTTATCAGATAAATAGCTTAGCTTTCACAACATGTCTTGCCAAAAGCTTGCAAATCGTTCCTCACTTGGGGGCATGTGAGAAAGGGCTGCAATAAGAATAGCTGAGATTTGCTGGAGCAAAAGCTTATGGAAAGAAGAATCTGCAGGTTTAAAAAGGTAATGCTGTAATCTTACTTTTATCCGGGAGCAAACCATAGATGTGCAGTGTGACCATTTGCAAATGTCGTTTAAAAAGAACGCATACATATGAATTCATATTCATTGCAGATAACCTTGCTGTTTTGTATTCTGAGATGATGTTTGTGTGTGTGATATATATACACTCACCTTAAACTGTATCGAGAACCAAAGTCACATGAACTGCTAAATGAAATAATGAGGAAAATGTGCAAGAAGGCATGTAAACATGGTAGATACTTAACAACGTTGCAGGTAACATAAAGATTTCCTTTCTTTGCTGAATTTCTCACTATCAAAAATTTTCCTGAAGAAGCAATAGTCCTACTTATATCAATAGGGTTTTGCAGGTGTTTAGGGACATTTTACTGAAAAAAAAAAAAAAAAAGACAAAATTCCCAATTTTTATTAGGTAGATATTTCTGACATGTGACCAAACATTTTTTTCTGCTCTTTTACTGATCATTCTACTTGACAGAAATGACTTGATGCTAAAAGTAGGATGTAATATCTTGAGATAAATGTAATAATAGGTTTTGCAGTTTGACTAATTTTTAAATTTAGTTGAACAGTTATTTTCACTAAATTGATTACCTTACTTAGGTTAGGGGATACATTGGAGAGAGAGAGAGAGAGTATGTGAGTGCGTGTGCTGAGGGAGGAGAATGATAGGAAAGTTTTATGCCTATGGAGAAGTAGAAATGATTACAGACACAGGAAGTGTTTAAAATTACACACGCAGTCATCTCTGATTACAAGTGTCAAATATTTTTCACATGTTTCAACTATAAAATAATCCTGGTACCATTACTTTAGAAAGACAAAATATAGTGATATGTGCGTGTTAAAGATCTAAATGTAGTATTAATTTTACTATTTTTAGTGGAATTTACTTTTAAATAAAGTGCATAGTACATATTTAGAAATATGGCACTCTATATCCCGGCCTGCAAAACAGAGTAGGGTTGATTTAAATGACACTTTTGAAATGAGCATGTCCTAAGAGGTGCTCTCTCAGTTTGCCTTGCTGCTTTATTTTGATATGAAAAAGATAACCTAATCTCTACTTGCTAAGAAGATTATGCATGTATTTATTTATTTAAAATTAGGATATACTTGATATCATATTCGTTCCAGACACACAAAGCTAAGAAAGAAAGGCGAGTCCAAATACGAGGAAAGGTCTAAGCTCGAGTTTTTTATTGCAACCCTCATTTTATAAAGTAACAAGACTGTTCATTCTTCATTTAATAAAAAAGTAACTGTTTCCATTCTTTCCCCGCAAATCATCGAATTGAAGAATGAGCACTACTAGATTTGAAGGAAAGTGAAAACTAAAGATGTTCTTTCATGTTTTCCTTGGGGGTGTAAAGGGAAATTGTTATTTTCCCATTTATTTCATACCACGAAGTTAAATTTTATTTTGTGGATAATTTAATTACCTTTCATACCTCAAAGATTCAGAACATTTTAAGGCATGCTTCCATTTTCCCTCTTTCTTTCATATCTCACGTAACCACTCACAGAATGATAGAAATCTTTGAAATGCTCATGTTGTCACATGAGACTGATTCTTTGAAAAAATTACAATCTTTGTCTTTTTAAGGGAACTTACATATGAATTTAAAATTCATATCTTAATCTATTAAAATATACTCAATCCCCTTAAAACACTCCCTTTTAATATGCTCAATCTCCTTAAAACACCCCCTTTTAACTTAGTCACTTCCTTCTAAGATGCTACAAGCAATTTGACTGGCAGATCTCATTCATGCACCATATAATTGTTTCCTGATTTGGGGTTTAAGAATTATATAAAGCATAAGCAGTTTGAGTATGGAGTAATGAGATCTCTAACAAACAGACTTAAATTTACATTTTCAAATAAGTCATTTTCATCCAAAGGCATCTCCTTCAGAGTCTGTAGTGGTTCCATTTATGTGACCATTCTTCTCTTTAAAGTGACCTTCTTCATGGGCATCCTGTTCACAAACCTCCAAAGAGGTTAAATTATGATGTGCTGACATCATTTAGTTCCAATATATTGAAGAGGTAGATGATATGGCTTGGTAGTGGTACAAAAAAGAAGGAAAAGAAGAAAAGAAAGATTATGAGAAGTTGGATTAAATAATGTGACTAGTCTTCTTGTGTGATTCATGAACAGATTCAGAAGATGGTTCTAAAACAACAGTTTCAAACAAAGTTTTGAAAAAACACAGTAGTACTGGTGAACTCTATGTGTGGGCTCTAAAATAGCTTATTTGAAGGATGATGCTCATTTGCATATATGCATACTAATTTGCTAATTTTAAATACAGTAGTCTTCCCTTATCCAAGACCTCCACAGATGCCTGAAACTTTGGATGATACCAAACCCTATATATATTATGGATTTTTTTCTTTACATACATACTTACAATAAAATTTAATTTATAAATTAGGCCCAGTAAGGGATTAAAAATAATAATAAAATAGAACAATTATAACAATATGCCGTAATAAGAGTTATATGAATGTGGTCTTTCTCTCTCTCAAAGTATTGTACTGTGCCTCAGGTAACTGAAAACATAAAAAGCAAAACCATAGATAGAAGGGACTACCGTTGTGTGTGTGTGTATACTCATATTCTATGGCAATACTTTGTATGCCTTTTACCACATTTATATCTTGAAAGAGGAAAGAAAAAAAAAAGATGAGCTGCGCAGTTAGAAACTAAAACAACAGAACATTGTGTAGCTGAGGCCCAGTCAGCTGCCTATTTGCTCCCATATTTTGCCATTCGTTAGATAAGGAGCTTTCACACTTGGTTCCAATTCATTGAATTTTGCCTGTAAAGTGCTTTATCACAAATTTAGACCCCCAAAATTGCATTATCCAGTTTGGATTACTCAATTTATATATTAGACTTGGTTGTGAATGCATTTCCATTATCTCTAAAACCAAAATAATCGTCAAAAGAAAATGTCTTCAACCTTTGATGGTAGTCTGTAGTTTGAAGAATATGTCACATATTGTGAAAATAATTCCAAAAAGGATCTTACAGTAATATTTCATCAATGCTCACTCATTGGCTTAAGATGACCATTTGAAGGGAACAGGACTCTGAGTGTTCAATTTTTGATGTGGGTACCTAAAATGTTTTCATGGAGTTTTATTTTTACATACCTTCTTTCGTAGAACATATTATTATAAAATTGTAAATGTAACGACTATAAGCCAACTTGATCACTTTTCTTTTATGAATGGTCTCAGGGGTTGACATCGAATCAGAATAAATATTGAAGGGTATAGTTAAATTAACTTTCATTATTACACAAAATCATTCTAAGATATAGTGTTTCATTTCCATCTACCTCCAATTATAGGAAAATGGATTGTTAAAATATTATGTCTTGTTGAGATAAATTGTTATTTTTTTTTAAAAAAATTTGAAACATGAAGGAACTAGTATATCTCAACACATTGTAGGAAAAGAGTTTTTTAAAAACTTAGACATAATAGTTTTATCAATATATAATTATAAGCATTTTATCTACTGACTTCCTTAAATTAGTTAAATGTCTGTAGATTGTCTAAGTTACTGACTGGCCAGGGAAACATCACATTCACTAATATATTCACCTGGACCAATTTCTTAGTGCAGATTTGGGTATTTTGAAAGATAAATACATGGAGCATTTTAACACACATTTTAAATTCCCTCTTGCTTTATTTTACTTAAATGGAGGAGTCTACAAATATCATTTGGAAATAACCTTTATAGAGTTGCTGTAAAAATTCGTACCTTGCCAGATGTTGTTTCATCTCCTGCCGCTAAAGGTTTCAAAGTGAACATCAAGAAAATGTCTTCAACCACTTCTACTACATCTGGGGCTTAAGAATTTTCTGAACATTTCAGTCAAAGCTTGACACCTTCAGACTTTCTATACACCAAACATTATCAAAGTTATGTGATTTACCAATACGTTATTTTCAGAACAAGAAGGAATTTGGCAATAATTTAGCTTAACCCCTTGTTCTGTATATGAGAAAACCAAGACCTGAACGCTGAAGTTCCTTATTCAGTTCATAGCCTTTTACATTAGTAGAGTGTGAAGACTTATTCAGATCAGTATGTTTAGGACACCCTGCCCTGCTCCATGGACAGTTGGAACTAGATAGATAGATAGATAGATAGATAGATAGATAGATAGATAGATAGACAGATAGATACAGATATAATCGCTTTTTCCTGATCTATTTGTAGTTAGCTAATCCAATGCTGGTGATTGTCTGAACAGATATGGAACTCATTTAGGCTTTTTATTTTTATTTTTCTGATCACATAAAGATAAATTTTT